>NC_090445.1:545868845-546180279 GCF_031143425.1 Pleurodeles waltl
GACATCCCAGTCACGTACCACAGGAAATGGGGAACGAGTCAGAAAGGAGTTCGTTTAGCTGTACTCAAGGCACAGGGTTTGTACAAGGAAACCTAATTTGTTTTATGTACTGCAGGCTTAACCCAGTGCGCGCGAGGAGGAAAAACAGATAGTCCCATTCCAAGGGATCAAATGCCTTGGTGGCATCTTGCAGTGCCGCCAGGGCGGGGACATGGGGGAGCGAGGTAGTCCATGACTGCAAAACGGTGCAGAGATTGTGGGAGGTGGACCTTCCAGGTATGAAAACTGGTTGATCAGGGCGGGCTATCAGAGACATCAGGGGGACAAACGGATAGCCAAAATTTTGGCGTAAAAATTGCTGTCAATGTTAAAAAGGGAAAGTGGCCTATAGAAGTAGCAGGGATCGGCTGGTTTATCTATGTGAGAAGGGTGGTTACAACTGCCTCTCTCAACGTAGGTGAAAGTGTGCCTACGGCTAAGGAATCTTGGTACATGGCCAGTAGGTAGAAAGATGAGGTCAATCCATCAAGTCCTGGATCTTTATCTCCTGGAAGTCCCCTGATCACCCGTATAATCTCATTGACCGTGGTGAGTGCGTCAAGATACCCGTGATACGCCAGGTCCAGCCAGGATAGTTGTATGGAATAAAAGTATGAGTGCAGCTCGGCGGCGCCTGGCAAGACGTTGTGCCAATAGAGATGGGAGTAGAAGGCAGAAGTCACATCCAAAAGTTTTGAGGGGGATCATACCGGCTGTGAATTGGAATCAAGAAGCTAGGTGATATAGGTGGGAGCGTGAGGTTTGCGGAGAAGCCCCACCAGTGTTTTTCTCTGGCATTCACCCTCCCCGTATCTACATGCTTGTGTTTCTTTGAACAAAAAATGTGTCTCCCTTTGCGCTTCCTTGCCATACTCTGATAGTTTAGTACGGCTATTAGCTAGTATGAAAAAGTCTCCTGTTTGGAAATAATAAAGGTCCAATCCACGTATTTCACGTTCCAGCTGTACTAATGTGGAATGAATCGCTTTCAGAACTTGGGATTGTAGATATATGCAGTCCCCTTGAATGGCTACTTTGAATGCCTCCCAGAACGTGGAGGGAGACTGGACTGACTCCTTATTGTGTGTGAAATATTCCACTATGGCAGTCTTCATCACCTCACAGAACACCCCATCTCATAGTGTGCCGGGCGTCAGTCGCCACACGAACGCTCTCCGTGGCACCTACGGGATCTGTAGTGTTAACTTGACCAGTGTATGATCTGATAAATTATGGGGGAGGTGGGTGATCTCTGTGACCCAGGTGGAGACGTTCCGTGACAACAACCAAAAGTCTATGAGGGATCAAGCAGAGGGGTGTGCCGAGAGGCACATGCCCTCGCATGATGTGGGATGCGCATGTTTCCATATGTCCAGGAGGTAATAATCTGATATGATGGTGTTTAGAGCCCTAGTGGCGCAGGGATGTAAGCTGTTAGCACTACCCTGAAGGTCTATTGTGTACTATAATACAACATTGAAATCTCCCCTCCATGGAATTCATCAGGGGCTGAGTCTCGCAATCAATCTCCAGATCTCAGCAAAGAAGGCTAGTTCATTTGTATTTGGGCCGTATAAGGCGGCGAGGCCCACCAGGTGTGTATATAGTGTACATGCAAGTATGACATTGCAGCCCTCTCTGTCAACTATTGTGTTTATAAGCTGCCAGTGTAGGCCTCTGCACATCAGGATAGCTACCTCCCTTGTGTAATTGAAGTATGCCGCTGCATATGTGTCACCACACCATCGTCCCTTCAGACCAGGGTCTATTGCATTACCAGATGCGTCTCCTGTAGGAAATATATATCTATTTTGTGTCGGTTGAGATATGAGTGTACCATTTGTACCTTCCGGCGGTCACTTGAAACCGTGGATGTTTCATGTGAAGCAAGTGGTTTGGGTCATGCTGTAGGTGTGCACACCTATGTGTCTGAGGCCAGGACAGATGTGGGGGGTGGTAGGATGGAGTCATGCTCCAATAATGTAGTTGGCGCAATTGTGAACTCTACTGTGCTGCTCAGGAAATAATAACATAGAACAGAAAACAATCTTTGTCCCTCCCCCCACCCATGCCTACCTCCAAACTTGATTGAGTAATACTTCCCCCTTTCCGCACCATTAAACGAAACATTAACTGGGAGCAATTTGGGATCCATCCCTCGGGAAGTGGGTTGATCGGGCATGGCCCTTCCCATACTGGGTGGGTGGCCAGGCTAGGATGTACAGGGGCACCGACTTGCCAAGTCCTCAGGGACTATGCATTCCCGCAGCCTGCTGCTTCTGCAGTGTTGCCACGTAGGTGTTAGGTGTCTGACTGTATCGTGCTGAGTTTGGATACAAGAGTGTCACTGTGTGGGAGGTCGCTCAGCACAGAGGGCGCAAGGGCGGATGAGGTTACTAGTTGTGGCTGAGACTTGGGTCAACTGCGTTATGCTTTGGACCCGAGAGGTCCTCCCAGCTTTTTTGGCAGTTTTCGCAAATTTCATTGCTGCTCTGGTGTCAGTAAAGTAGTGATGTTTGTTCACTGTAATCCGGAGTTTGGCTGGGTACAGTAGAGCATAGGGTGTATGGTTTTCCTGAAGAAAGCATTTTACTGGCAGGAATTCTCGCCTGGCTGCCTGTACCACTGAGGTGAAATCCGGGAAGAATAACCCCAAGGTTTGAAACAAGAAATAACACCTTTGCAGAAATTAAGTGATGAACTGGCGGTATATTTTTAAAATAAGATTGATAACGTTTTAGAGGACATTGATGGTTCTCTCAAGATGGGGGAGATTTCTTCATAAGGAGGAACCACACCAGATGCTGCCTCCCGAACCGACAATGTTGACGATGCTGACTCAGAGATAAGACAGGATCTGGCAGGGAAACCAAACTGTCAGATTGACTGCTTTGATCTAATATATGAGGAAAGCTTCCGCAGTAGTGCACTGGCCACTATGTCAGGATCATCATTAGACCGTCTCCCGGCTAGACAGTGAAAAACACGGGCAGACAAGCTACGCCATCCTTGAGGTTTCTCTGTAATCAATCTTTTGAGTTCAGGGCTGGTGTCACTCACTTGGAAGAAGGACAGAGTCACACCCCTACAAAAAAAAAAAACCTGCAGCAGAATCAGCAGTACTGGGCAGCTATAGGCCTATCTCCCTTCTCCCCATTCCGGTGAAGATACTGGTATGTTATGTCATCAAGATTTTATCCCAATACTTGGACGTTTACTCTTAACTTGAGGTAGAACAATTTGGATTTAGGCCTGGTCACAGTACTGAGACATCCCTCTTGACAGCGATGGATGAACTGCACAGGCAGGTAGACAGTGAGCAGTCTGTAGTGTTAATTCTGCTTACTTTGTTGGCAGCATTTGACATGGTTAACCACAACACCCTACTTGCTAGACTGGTCTCTTGGTGTTGGTGGCACTGTGTTAAACTGGATAGAATGTTATCTTCAGGATCTTTGTCGGGCGGTGACTTTGTCTCCTTATCGCTCGGATTTCATATGTATCCAACATGGAGTACCGCAAGGGTCAGCACTTAGTCCGGTACTGTTGAAGCATTTGATTTCTTAAATAAAAATTCACAACATCTCAGTGATAAATTATGGTGACGATAGGCAACTGATTTTGTGTTGTACTAAAAATAAGCAGGGTGCTTTAAATTTCTTTCAGGCATGCCTGACCCATATTGTAAAATGGATGAACATAAATTCCCTTAAACTAAATGGGGATAAAACAGTTTCATTGTTGTTTTCCTAATAAGGTCCAGTTGCTCCTATTTGAAAATTTTCGCCACTTCCGAAGTGGAGATGTGTTCCTCTGAGGCTTTTTACAACTAGGTGTTACATCTGATGCACATCTCTCTTGAGAAGTATGTAAATAAAGTAACTATGTCTGCTTTGCACTATTTCGCAGCCTCAAAAAACTTTTCCCAGTGCTGCCTGTGCACGCCAAGTCACTAATTGCACTAGGTGTTCTACTTAGCTGGCCTGATTATTGTAACACCATCCTCCTTGGAGCACCTTACTTTTTTATTAAGAGACTTCAAAGAATCCAGACAGCTGCTGTGAAATTAATGCTAAATAGGCCTTGAAGACCCTCTAACGTCCTCAAGGAACTACACTGGCTTCCTGTGCATTGTGTTTAGAACCTTGCAGAAGAAGGGCCCTGTATTGTTGCAACGTAGACTCAAAAGATATGCTCCAAGACATCTGCGGGCTGCCACTGCAAATCTCATGCAGGTACCTAAGTTCCGAAAAACTCAACAAGGGGGCCAAGCCTTTTCCACTGTAGCTGCTCAGTTTTAGAATAGGCTCTCAGCCACAACAAGAGTGTATACGGATTTGTTTGAATTCAGGCAGGCCCTGAAGACATGGTTGTACCCAAAACAGTAAGAGCTTCTGGCCGCTTTACTGATCGCTTGCTCCCTCACTTAAATAAACTTTGCAACAGTGCCAGCATACCAGTCTGGTCACAGTGCACTTTATAAATGCCTTATAATAATAATATAAAACATCGGGATCATAGCCCGATTGTCCTGGACTCTCCCCTCGGGGGAAAGGCACAAGCTGCACCATGTCCAGAATGGCTCAGATGAAGAGAAGCGTCTGCGAAGGAGTCAGATAGCAGATTTACAATGGAGGTGGGTGGTGACTGCTTGGGGCGAGTTTGCCTTCAAAAGCCATCCACTGAAGTAGGGGTAGACTGGAACCACTGACCTTCAAAGATGAACTGCAACCACCGCCATCACTTTCATGAACACCTGTGAGGCACAGGTGACGCCAAAGAGGAGCATAGAAAACTGAAAATGCTCCTACCAAACTATAAACCGCAGATAGAGCCTGTGGGTCAATAGGACCAGGATGTGGAAATAAGCATCCTGCAGATTCAATGCTACCATCAAGTCTCCAAGGTAAAGGGTAGAAAAGACCTGGGCTAAGGTGAACATCTTGAATTTGTTCTGCGGTAGGAAGGCTGTATGAAGTTACAATGCCTGGCAAGTATATTAAGATAAGTAAACCCCTATATATGTATAAATATTTTTTTTCTAGGAGGGAATTCGGAACCACCTCTGCGTTTTTTTTACTCCTAACCTGCCTTTACCACTATCCAACCCTAAACCCTCAACTTAATATTGAAATTTATTTTTTTCCTCTTTTGAGGGAACCCCTCCCCAAGCCCGCATTTGATTTTTACTTTACTCATAACATTCCTTTACAAGCACCCATTACTACCCAGCCTTAAATCCTAAAAGTACTTTTAATGCCCTTTACCACTACCCACCCCTAAACCCTAAATTTACTACACGCCCTAAAATTACTCTTACAGCTCTTTATCACTGCCCTCCTCCCCTAAATTCTAAATGTATCCATTATTTGTAATGTAATTGTAATGGAAAATGCCACTTACCCAGTGTACATCTGTTCGTGGCATGTCATGCTGCAGATTCACATGGCATGCATATTGATTCCGACATCTAGTGTTGGGCTTGGAGTGTTACAAGTTGTTTTTCTTCGAAGAAGTCTTTTAGAGTCACAGGATCGAGTGACTCCTCCTCTTCGGTTCCATTGCGCATGGGCATCGACTCCATTGTTAGATTGTTTTCCCGGAGAGGGTAAAGGAAGGAGTGACAGAGTATAGAAGTGAAAAAAGAAATGGCCATGCAAATATAAATGTATATACATATGTACAAATGTGTTAACTTAAACGACTACAGGCTTACGGTGAGGAAGGGAGGGTGCAGGTGAATCTGCAGCACGACATGCCACGAACAGATGTTCACTGGGTAAGTGACATTTCCGTTTGATGGCATGTGTAGCTGTAGATACACATGCTATGCATAGACTACAAAGCAGGTTGTCCTCCAAAAATAGCAGTGGCTAGCCTGTCGGAGTTGAAGTTGCTTTAAATAATGTTCTTAGAACAGCTTGTCCTACTGTGGCTTGTTGTTGTGATAATACGTCCACACAGTAGTGTTTAGTAAATGCATGAGGTGTTGACCATGTCGCTGCTTTATATATTTCAGCCATTGGTATATTTCCTAAAAAAGCCATTGTTGCACCTTTCTTTCGTGTAGAATGTGCTTTTGGGGTGATTACTAGTTGTCTTTTTGCTTTGATATAGCTTGTTTGTATGGACATTACAATCCATCTTGCTAAACCTTGTTTTGATATAGGATTGCCTGTATGTGGTTGTTGGAAAGCCACAAAAAGTTGTTTTGTTTTTCTAAATGGTTTAGTTCTGTCTATATAGTACATTAGAGCTCTTTCGAGGTCTAATGTATGTAGAGCCCTTTCTGCCACAGAATCTGGTTGGGAAGAAGACTGGCAGTTCCACTGTTTGATTGATATGAAGTGGTGAGACTACTTTTGGCAGAAATTTTTGATTTGTTCTTAGTACAACTTTGTGTTTGGGTAATTGGAAAAAGGTTCTTCAAGAGTAAAAGCTTGTATTTCACTTACTCTTCTTAAAGAAGTAATTGCTACTAGGAAGACAACTTAAAAATTGAATTTGGCACGAGTGCATGGGTTCAAAAGGTGGTCCCATAAGTCTTGTAAGCCCTATATTTAGATTCCAAGATGGAACTGGTGGTGTTCTTGGTGGAATGATGTGTTTTAAGCATTCCATGAAAGCTTTAATGACAGGAACTCTAAATAAAGAGGTGTGTTGAATATTTTGTAAATATGCAGATATTGCAGTAAGGTGTATTTTTATTGAGGAAAATTCTAAACTTGATTTTTGCAAATGAAGTAAATAGCATACAATATCTTGTACTGATGCTGTAAGAGGATCTATATTTTAGATTGGCAGTAATAGACAAATCTTTTCCATTTATTTGCATAGCACTGTCTAGTAGTCGGTTTTCTTGCTTGTTTAATAACTTCCATACATTCTGATGGGAGTTGTAAATATCCACATTCTACGACTTCAGGAGCCAAATTGCTAGATTGAGAGCATTTGGGTTTGGATGTCTGATTTGACCTTTGTTTTGTGTTAACAGATCCTGTCTGCATGGGAGTTTGGAGTGTGGTACTTCATATAGATCTAGTAGTGTTGTGTACCATTGCTGACATGCCCATGTTGGTGCTATGAGTATCATGTTGAATGAAGTTTGACGCAACTTGTTGACCAGAAATGGAAGGAGTGGGAGAGGGGGAAAAGCGTAAGCAAATATCCTTGACCAACTGATCCATAGAGCATTGCCCTTGGATAAGGGATGTGGGTGTCTGGATGCGAAGTTTTGGCATTTTGGGCCTCATTCCAACCCTGGCGGTCTATGACCGCCAGGGTGGCTGTCCACGGAAGCACCGCCAACAGGCTGGCGGTGCTTCATGTGGAATTCCGACAGACGCGGGCGCCCAGCCGGGTCCGGCAGTTTCCCGCAGGATTAGCCCCGGCTGGGAGAATCCTCCATGGCGGAGGGCGGCGGAAGCACCGCCAACAGGCTGGCGGTGCTTCCTGGGCTATTCTGACCGCGGCAGTAAAGCCGCGGTCAGAAAAGGGGAACCGGCGGTTTCCCGCCGGTTTTCCCCTGGCCCAGGGTATCCGCCATGGCGGCGCTGCTTGCAGCACCGCCATGGGGATTTCGACCCCCTTCCCGCCAGCCTGTTTCTGGGGGTTTTCACCGCCAGAAACAGGATGGCGGGAACGGGTGTGGTGGGGCCCCTGGGGGCCCCAGCACTGCCCATGCCACTGGCATGGGCAGTGCAGGGGCCCCCTAACAGGGCCCCAGCATGATTTTCACTGTCTGCATAGCAGACAGTGAAAATCGCGACGGGTGCAACTGCACCCTTCGCACCCCTGCAACACCGCCGGCTCCATTCGGAGCCGGCTTCTGTGTTGCAGGGCCTTTCCCTCTGAGCCGGCGGGCGCTCCTTTGGCGGGCGCCCTCCGGCCCAGCGGGAAAGCCAGAATGGCCTCCGCGGTCTTTTGACCGCAGAGCAGCCAAATGGCGGTTTCCAATTGGCGGGCGGCGCCCGCCGCCCGCCAATATCGGAATGACCCCCTTTGTGTTTTCGCTTGTTGTAAATAGATCTATGTTTGGTGTTCCCCACTTTTGAAAGTACTTTTGAAGTACTTGAGGATGAATCTCCCATTTGTATGTTTGTTGGTGATTTCTGCTGAGGATATCTGCCAACTGATTGTCTATCCCTGGAATGTACTGTACCAATAGATGAATTTGATTGTGAATTGGTCATTTCCAAATTCCTTGGGCTAGAAGGGACAGTTGGGATGAATGTGTCCCTCCCTGTTTGTTGAAATAATACATGGTTGTCATGTTGTCTGTCTTTATAAGAACATTCTTCTGTGTGAGAAGAGGTTGAAAAGCTTTGAGGGCCAGAAACACAGCTAATAATTCTAAGTGGTTTATGTGTAGCTCTTTCTGTTTGACATCCCATTGTCCTTGAATATTGTGATTGTTTAGGTGAGCTCCCCAACCAATCATTGATGCATCTTTTGTAATTATGGTTTGAGGCACAGGGTCTTGAAATGACCACCCTTTGCTTAAATTGCTGCAATTCCACCACTGAAGTGACATATGTGTTTGGCGATCTATCAACACTAGATCTTGTATTTGACCGTGTGGCAGTGACCATTGTTGTGCAAGGCACTGTTGTAAGGGCCTCATGTTTAATTTTGTGTGTGGAACTATTGCAATACAAGATGCCATCATTCCTAGGATTTTCATAACAAATCTTACAGTGTATTGTTGTTGATTTGGTTTTATAAGTGGAATTAGATTTTTGAATGCTTGTATCCTTTGTGTATTTGGATACGCTAGAGCTAGTTGAGTATTTAAGATAGCACCCAAATACGGTTGTACTTGTGCTGGGTGAAGGTGTGACTTTTGGAAGTTTATAGAAAAACCTAGGGTGTGCAGGGTTTCTATTACATTGTGTGTATGATTTTAGCATTGTGTACGACTGCTTGATTTTATTAGCCAATCGTCTAGATATGGAAAGACATGGATATGTTGTCTTCTTAGGTAGGCTGCTACTACTGCTAAGCGCTTTGTGAATACTCTTGGAGCTGTTGTTATACCGAAAGGTAATGCTTTGAACTGACAGTGCTTTCCTTGAATTGCTTGAATGACAAACCTGAGGTATTTTCTGTGAGCTGGATGGATGGGTATGTGGAAATACGCATCCTTGAGGTCTAAGGCTGTCATAAAAGCTTGTTTTTGTAGTAGTGGGATAGAATCTCACAGAGTTACCATGTGAAAATGTTCTGATAGGATGTAAAAATTGAGGGGCCTGAGTTCTAATATTGGCCTGAGGGTGCCATCTTTTGGGGGAATTAGAAAGTATAGTGAATACACTCCTGTTCCTAGTTGAGACTGTGGAACTAACTCTATTACTTGTTTGAGTAGTAGAGATTGAACCTCTTTTTGTAACAGAATTGTATGCTCTGTGGTTAACTTGTGATACCTTCGTGGAATATTTGGAGGAGTGTTTATCAATTATAAGCAATAACCATTGCGGATAATTGATAGCACCCAGTTGTCTGTGGTGATATTTTGCCAATGTGTATGGAACTGCTGTAGTCTTCCCCCCACAGGAGACTTGTGGAGTGGAAGGGAGTGAGGGAAGTCACTGTTTTGGCTGTGTTGCAGGCTGTTTAGAGGTTTGGAATTTACCTCTATTTCTAGAGTATTGTCCTCTATATGTGCCTCTAAACCCACCTCGCTGGTACTGTGTTTGGTAGGCTGGTTTTATTTGAGAAGTTGATGCCTCTGAAGGTTGTGGTCTGAAACCTCTTTGAAACTGAGGCTTACGAAATGACCCTCTATATGGTGTAGAATAGAGTGCACCCATTGCCTTGGCTGTGTCTGAGTCTTTTCGTAGTTTTTCTATTGCTGTGTCCACCTCTGGCCCAAAAAGATGTTTTTTATCAAAGGGCATGTTTAACACAGCCTGTTGTATTTCTGGTTTAAAACCAGAGGAGCGCAGCCATGCATGTCTACGAATAGTGACTGCTGTGTTCACACTCCTTGCAGCAGTATCAGCTGCATCAAGGGTAGATCTTATTTGGTTATTACTAATAGCTTGCCCTTCCTCTACTACCTGTTGCGCCCTTTTCTGGTGCTCTATTGGGAGATGCTGTATGATATCCTGCATCTCATCCCAATGGGCTCTATCATAATGAGCTAGCAGTGCCTGGGAATTATCTATCCTCCATTGGTTTGCTGCTTTGGATGCAACTCTCTTTCTTGCAGCATCAAATTTTCTGCTTTCCTTATCAGGAGGGGGTGCATCGACTGAGGACTAACTATTCGCTCTTTTTCTTGCAGCACTAACCACTACTGAATCAGGTGGCACCTGATGGGTGATGTAATCAGGGTCAGAAGGTGCGGGTTTATACTTTTTTTCTATTCTAGGTGTTAGTATTCCTGCTTTCACAGGCTCATGAAAAATTTGGTCTGCGTGCTTTACCATGCCTGGTAGCATTGGGAGGCATTGGTACCTAGAATGAGTTGAGGATAATGTATTGAACAAAAAGTCTTCCTCTAGTGGTTCTGTGTGCATTGTAACCCCCATGATAGATTGCAGCTCTGGCTATCACCTGATTATATACTGTAGTATCTTCAGGTGGAGATGGTTTAGAGGGGTATGTTTCTGGGTCGTTGCTTGGGATGGGATCAGGGTCATATAGGTCCCATGGATCAACAGTGTCCTGTTGTGAGTCAAAAGAATGCGTTGGAGAATGCATTGGTGTAGGACTTATCTGAGGAGAGACAGGTAGGTATGGAGAATGAGGAGGAGAATGAGGAGTAGAAGACTGAGGAGGTGCTGGCTTCTCTATTTGTTTTGGCACATTAGCTGGGGGCTGCGCAGTGTCCAATTCCGCCTGAAATGCCAGCTTTCTCTTAATTTTTAAGGGAGGTGCTGTGATGATTCTCCCTGTTTCGTTATGGATGTGTATCCTAGACTGTATCTCATCCATAATTTGAAGGATTGGTTCAATGTCTGTCTCTTCCTCAGAGGTTTTATGGCTTTCTCGCAGTCTTTTGGAAAGTCCTTGTTCCTCTGTACAACCTGCCTTTTCCGGTTCCGAAGTCTGATGTTTTTTCGGGATCAAAAATGAAGAGGAAGGTCTTGGCTCCGAAACAGTTTTTCTTATTTCCGACTCTGAAAACTGTTGTTGTCTACTGGAGTCTGAAATGGAGCTTTTAATATTGTTTGTCGACTCCGAAGTCATCGGAGGCATGGCCTTTTTTGGTGCCGAACCTGAGGGTCGGTCACCGACAGTCTTTTTTTCGGGCCGAGCCATGGCCTTCCGGCAGTGGCGTACCCAAGGCCTTCTGTTGTTTTTTTATATGGGGGTTCAGGGGCAGACGTACTCACATGCTGGCTGGCTGTGACTGGTCTGTCTTCCTCGGATTCCTGCTCCGACTCTGTGTCTCGGATCAAGACTGCTGTCTGCATTTGTTCTTCTTCTGTTACGTCGAAATGTTCTCAGGTGTTCGACGCCATTTCCAACCACCTTGCTCTTCGATCCCTCAGAGTCTTTTTCGATCTGAACGATACACAGGCCTCGCAGTTTTCCTCCCGATGGTCTGCAGAAAGGCAGAGGTTGCAAACCAGATGTTGGTCTGTGTATGGGTACTTAGCGTGGCCCGAGGGCAGAATCGGAATGGAGTCCGATCCATGAAGCTCTCCACGCGGTCGGCCCGAATAGGCCCAAGTTGGGCACGCACGCCCCGAAGGGCGAACAAAGTTGTTTCCCGATGGGACTGCTGTTTTGATGAAAGATGAATAACGCAATCGATACAATATCAACGAAAAGGAAGGTTTTTTAAAGTTTTCCAAATCAAAATTTCAGAGCGAGAGAAAACACGTCTGAACCCGACGGAAAGAAACCAATTAACAATGGAGTTAATGCCCATGCGCAATGGAACCGAAGACGAGGAGTCACTCGATCCCGTGACTCTAAAAGACTTATTTGAAGAAAAACAACTTGTAACACTCCGAGCCCAATACTAGATGTCGGAATCGATATGCATAGCATGTGTACCTACAGCTACACATGCCATTGAACATATGGAAAATGTCACTTACCCAGTGTACATCTGTTCGTGGCATGAGACGCTGCAGATTCACATGCTGTGCATTATCCTGCCATCTAGTGTTGGGCTCCGAGTGTTACAAGTTGTTTTTCTTCGAAGAAGTCTTTTCGAGTCACAAGACCAAGTGACTCCTCCCTTTCGGCTCCATTGCGCATGGGCGTCAACTCCATCTTAGATGGCTTTCCCCGCAGAGGGTGAGGTAGGAGTTGTGAGTATACTAGAGGTGCCCATGCAATGGAGTAGTTATGTATGTACTTAATGTGTATCAAAAGAATATTTATTTACATATTTACAATTTTCATTCAACTAAGAACGGCTACAGGCTTCCGGGGAGGTGGGAGGGCGCATGTGAATCTGCAGCGTCTCATGCCACGAACAGATGTACACTGGGTAAGTGACATTTTCCGTTCGGTGGCATGTGCAGCTGCAGATACACATGCTGTGCATAGACTAACAAGCAGTAATCTCCCTAAAAAGCAGTGGTTTAGCCTGTAGGAGTTGAAGTTGTCTGAAATAATTGTTCTTAATACAGCCTGTCCTACTGTGGCTTGTTGCGTTGCTAACACATCTACACAGTAATGCTTAGTAAATGTATGAGGCGTAGACCAGGTGGCTGCCTTACAAATTTCTGTCATAGGTATATTCCCAAGAAAAGCCACTGTGGTGCCTTTTTTCCTAGTGGAATGTGCTCTTGGTGTAATAGGTAATTCTCTTTTTGCTTTAATGTAGCAAGTTTGAATACATTTAACTATCCATCTGGCGATGCCTTGTTTGGATATAGGATTACCTGCATGAAGTTTTTGGAAGGCTACAAACAATTGTTTTGTTTTACGAAATTGTTTTGTTCTGTCAATGTAATACATTAGTGCTCTTTTTATGTCTAATGTATGTAAGGCTCTTTCGGCTACTGAGTCTGGTTGCGGAAAGAAGACTGGGAGTTCCACAGTTTGGTTTAGGTGGAATGGTGATATTTCCTTTGGTAAGAATTTTGGATTTGTACGGAGAACCACTTTATGTTTATGTATTTGTATAAAGGGTTCTTGAATAGTAAATGCTTGTACTTCACTTACTCTTCTAAGTGATGTGATAGCTATTAGAAAGGCTACTTTCCAAGTCAGATTTTGCATTTCATAAGAATGCATGGGTTCGAATGGTGGGCCCATGAGTCGTGTTAATACAATATTAAGGTTCCACGAAGGTACTGGTGGTGTCCTTGGGGGTATGATTCTTTTTAGTCCCTCCATAAATTCTTTAATGACTGGGATTCTAAAAAGTGATGTTGTATGTGTAATCTGTAGATAGGCAGATATTGCAGTGAGATGGATTTTAATGGAAGAGAATGCTAAATTAGACTTCTGTAAGTGTAATAAGTAGCTTACAATGTCCTTTGTGGAGGCATGTAGTGGTTGAATCTGATTAGTGTGGCAGTAGCAAACAAATCTTTTCCATTTGTTTGCGTATCAATATATTGTTGCAGGTTTTCTCCCTTGTTTAATGACCTCCATACACTCTTGTGTAAGATTTAAATGTCCGAATTCTAAGACTACAGGAGCCAGATTGCTAGATTGAGCGATGCTGGATTCGGGTGTCTGATCTGTTGTTTGTGTTGTGTTAGCAGATCTGGTATTTTTGGTACTTTGATGTGGGGTACTACTGATAAGTCCAACAGTGTTGTGAACCACAGTATTAGTTTGAGTTTGTTTTGACTTAGTTTGTTGACCAGATAAGGAATGAGTGGGAGAGGGGGAAAAGTGTAAGCAAATATCCCTGACCAACTGATCCATAGTGCATTGCCCTTGGATTGAGGGTGTGGGTACCTGGACGCGAAGGTTTGGCATTTTGCGTTTTCTTTTGTTGCGAATAGTCTATGTTTGGTGTTCCCCAGCGGAGGAAGTGATCCTGTAGGATCTGGGGATGAATTTTCCATTCGTGAGTTTGCTGGTGATCTCGACTGAGATTGTCGGCTAACTGATTCTGAATGCCTGGTATGTATTGTGCTATTAGGCGAATGTGATTGTGAATTGCCCAGTGCCAAATCTTTTGTGCTAAGAGACACAGTTCTGACAAGTGTGTTCCCCCCTTGTTTGTTGAGATAATACATTGTTGTCATGTTGTCGGTTTTGACAAGGATGTGTTTGTGGGCTACCAGTGGTTGAAATGCTTTTAATGTTAGAAACACCGCTAGCAGTTCCAAATGATTTATGTGAAGTTGTTTTTGTTGATTGTCCCATTGACCCTGTATGCTGTGCTTGTTGAGGTGTGCTCTCCACCCCATCATGGAAGCATCTGTTGTGATAACAGCTTGAGGCACTGGGTCTTGGAATGGCCGCACTTTGTTTAAATTTATATGGTTCCACCATTGAAGCGAGGAGTGTGTTTGGCGGTCTATCAACACTAGGGGGGTCATTCTGACCCCGGCGGTCATGGACCGCCGGGGCCAGGGTTGGAGGGAGCACCGCCAACAGGCTGGCGGTGCTCCACAGGGTATTCCGCCGGTTTTCCGCTGCCCTGGGAATCCCCCATGGCGGCGCAGCTTGCGCCGCCATGGGGGATTCTGACACCCCATACCGCCATCCTGTTCCTGGCGGTTCGCCCGCCAGGAACAGGATGGCGGTATGGGGTGTCGTGGGGCCCCTGGGGGCCCCTGCAGTGCCCATGCCCATGGCATGGGCACTGCAGGGGCCCCCGTAAGAGGGCCCCACTTAGTATTTCAGTGTCTGCCTTGCAGACACTGAAATACGCGACGGATGCCACTGCACCCGTCGCACCTTCCCACTCCGCCGGCTCAATTCTGAGCCGGCGTCCACGTGGGAAGGATGATTTGCACTGGGCTGGCGGGCGGCCTTTTGGCGGTCGCCCGCCAGCCCAGTGCAAATCCCAAAATACCCTCAGCGGTATTTCGACCGCGGAGCGGTATTTTGGAGGGGGGGAACTCTGGCGGGCGGCCTCCGCCGCCCGCCAGGGTGAGAATCACCCCCCAGATCTTGAAGGTGACCCTGTGCTTGTGTCCATTGTTTTGCTAGGCACTGTTGTAAGGGCCACATGTGTAATCTTGCATTCCGGACAATGGCTATGCATGACGACATCATGCCTAGAAGTTTCATTACAAACCTTACTTTGTAGTGTTGGTTTGACTGTATGCTTGATCTTAAATTTTGGAACGCTTGGACCCTTTGTGGACTTGGAGTGGCAATTGCCCTCTGTGTGTTGAGTGTTGCTCCCAAATATTGTTGTATTTGGGATGGTTGCAGATGTGATTTCTGGTAATTGACAGAGAACCCCAGTTTGTGTAGAGTTTCTATAACGTATTGAGTGTGTAGAAAACACTGTTGTTGAGTGTTGGTTTTTATCAGCCAGTCGTCTAAATAAGGGAATACGTGCATGTGCTGTCTCCTTATGTGAGTGGCTACTACTGCTAGGCACTTTGTGAATACCCTTGGGGCTGTTGTTATTCCGAACGGTAGCACTTTGAATTGATAGTGTACGCCGTGCATTACAAACCTTAAGTATTTTCTGGGAGAAGGATGGATGGGTATGTGGAAATACGCATCCTTGAGATCCAAAGTTGTCATGTATTCCTCCTTTTTTAATAAGGGAACCACGTCTTGAAGTGTTACCATGTGGAAGTGGTCTGATTTGATGAAGAGATTCAGAGTTCTGAGATCTAAGATAGGTCTTAACGTTTTGTCCTTTTTTGGAATTAGGAAATATAGTGAGTAGACGCCTGTTCCTTTCTGATGATTGGGTACGAGCTATATTGCTTGTTTTTGTAGTAGTGCTTGGACCTCTATTTGTAATAGGTCTAAGTGCTGTTGGGACAGATTGTGCGTTCTTGGTGGCACACCTGGCGGGAACTTTGTGAATTCTATGCAATAACCATGTTGGATAATTGATAGGACGCCATAGGCGTCTGTGGTAATATGTGTCCAGTTTTGATAATATGTGGTTAAACTCCCCCCCCACTGGTGATAAGTGTTGGGGTTTTGTGACACTGAAGTCACTGTTTGGTCTGGCTTGGTTTGGTTACTTGGAACTTTCCCCTTCCTCTTGGGAATTGTCCTCTATAGGAACCACGAAACCCTCCCCTTTGATATTGTGCCTGATAGGTGGGTCTGGTTTGAGAGGTGGAAGGCTCTGATGTTTGTTGCCGAAAACCTCCTCTGAATTGTGGTTTCCTAAAGGTGCCTCTGACTTGTGGGGAATAGAGCACGCCCATGGCTTTGGCCGTGTCCGTGTCTTTTTTTAACTTCTCAATTGCTGTGTCAACTTCCGGCCCAAACAACTGTTCTTGATTAAACGGCATGTTCAACACCGCTTGTTGAATCTCTGGCTTGAATCCAGAACTTCTTAACCATGCATGCCTGCGAATGGTTACAGCCGCGTTGACCGTTCGTGCTGCTGTGTCTGCCGAGTCTAGTGCGGACCTTATCTGGTTGTTAGATATGGCCTGTCCTTATTCCACTACCTGTTGGGCACGTTTCTGGTGTTCCTTGGGCAAGTGCTGTATGATGTGTTGCATCTCATCCCAGTGTGCCCTGTCTTAGCGAGCAAGTAGGGCTTGCGAATTTGCAATCCGCCATTGATTGGCTGCTTGTAATGCCACTCGTTTGCCCGATGCGTCAAACTTTCTGCTTTCTTTGCCAGGCGGTGGAGCGTCTCCTGATGATTGAGAGTTTGCTCTCTTTCTTGCCGCCCCTACAACCACTGAGTCCGGTGTAAGCTGTTGTGTTATGAACACAGGATCTGTTGGGGGAGGTTTGTACTAGTATAGTGGCGTAGCGTGTAGTGGAGTAAAGAGTCTGAGTGGAGTGCTGTCTCATACAGTAGAGTGGCGTAAAGTACAGTAGAGTGGAGTGGCGCAGCGTAGTCAAGTAAAGTGTAGTAAATTGTAGTGGGGTCTTGGGGAGTAGTGCGGAGTGCTGTTGCGCAAAGTTATGGAAAGTCTTGAAGAATGGAGTAGAGAGTTGTACAATGGAGTGTATGTAGATAGAGTTAACTACAGTCTTGTAGAGTGCCACAGAGTGTAGTAGAGTTTTGTAGATTAGAGTTGCATAGAATAGGGGAATGTGTTACAGAGTGGAGTGGTGTAGCAGAGTATTGAACAGTGACAGAGTGGGGTAAAGTATTGTATAGTGAAGTAGAGTGAAGTGTAGTCAATTGGAGTCGCGTAGGATAGGGCAGACTAAAGTAGTATAGAGTGGCGTATTATGTTGCAGAGAAAGGTTGAGTGGAGGAGAGTAGCCTGGCTTAGCATACAGTTGAGTAAAATATCAAAGTGGAGTGGTCTATCGTGCAGTGGAGTGTCGTGTTTTAGAGACTAGGGAAGTGTAGAGTGGAGGTGAGTGGAATGCCACAGAGTGGAGTAGTGTGGAGTATAGTAGAGTGTGGTACAATGTGGTGGAGGGGAGTAGCATTATGCATCGTAGAGTTGAGTGGCACAGTTGCGTACAGTGGAGTAGTGTAGAATGGAGTACAGTACAGTGGAGATGTGTATCAGATTTGAGTGCAGTAAGGTGGGGTGGAGTGGCAAAAAAGGAGCTGCGCAGATTGTCATACAGTGGCATAGTGTGGACATGAGTGCCGTACACTTAAATAGACTGGAGTGCACAGCTGTACAGTGGAGTGCTACATAGTGGTGTATTGTGTGGTAGCAAGGAGGGGCGGAACGTTTTGTTGAATGGAATAGAGTGTCATAGAGTGGAGTGGCGCACAGGGGAATACCATAGACTGGAATGAGATACAGTGGAGTGGCGTGTCGCAGAGTGTTGGAAAGTACCATAGAGTGGAGTGGCATTGAGTGGAACAGATTGTTGTAGAGTGGAGTGGTAAATAGTGCAATGTTGACACATGTGGTCAAGTGGAGTGGTATACAGTGTCACAGAGGTGAGTGGCACAGAGTGGCGTACAGTGGAGTGGCGTAAAGTTGAGTATTGAGTACAGTGAAGTAGAGTGGAGTAGTGTGTCAGAGTAGAGGGGAGTAAAGTGAGGTGTAGTGGCATAGAGGGAGTTGCATAGTGTGTTTTACAGAGGAGTAGAATGTCGCAGTGTGGCATACAGTGGAGGAGAGTGGATTAAAGGATTGTACAGCAG
The DNA here is from genome assembly GCF_031143425.1 of Pleurodeles waltl. Lineage (NCBI taxonomy): Eukaryota > Metazoa > Chordata > Amphibia > Caudata > Salamandridae > Pleurodeles > Pleurodeles waltl. Next base: position 545,887,036 of record NC_090445.1, read on the forward strand.
AGTGTAGGGGCACAGAGTGTAGTAGAGTGTTGTACCACAGCATACAATGTGGTAAAGTGTGGAAGAGCGTAGCTGTATAGAGCAGAGTAGAACAGAGTGGAGCAGCACAGAGTGCGTTAAAGTGCCATACATTGGAGTGGAGTGGAGTGGAGTAAAGTGTCATACAGCAGAGTGCCGTGGAGCAGAGAAGAGTGGAGTAAAGTGCCAGAGCAGACTGGTTAGTGATAGAGTGGAGTGAAGTGGAGTAAAGTAGAGTGGTTTAATGTATAGTCAAGTAAAGTGTCATAAATTGGAGTGGCGTGTTGTAGAGCAGAGTGTAGTGGCTTGGAGCATGTCATAGAGAACAGTGAAACAGCATACACAGGAGTGACAGAGTTGAATAGCATGTCGTTTAGTAGAGTGGAATGGCGTACAGTGGAATACCGTACAGTGGAGTGGGGTAGAGTGGAGTGGGGTAGTATGCAGTGATGCAGAGTGGAATAGTGTAGAGTAGAGTAGTGTACAGTGGAGATGCAGACAGTGGAATAGCGTAGAGTGGAGTGGCATAGAGTGCAGTGACATACAATGGAATACCATAGAGGGGAGTGGCGCAGATTGCTGTGGCATACAGTTGAATAATGTATAGAGGAGTAGTAGACTGGACTTGTGTACAGTGAAGTGGCTTGCCACAGAGTAGAGTAGAGAGGCATGGAACTGAGTGTCATGTTGTAGGTAGAGTGAAGTAGCGCAGTCTGGAGTAACAGTGGGTCGAGTAGCATATCGAGTAGAGTGGAATGCCTTAGAGTGGAATAGCATGGAGTGAAGTAGAGTACAATGGAGCAGTGTAGACTGGAGTGACAGAGTCAAGTAGTGTGTTGAAGGGTGGAGTGCCGGAGAGTGGAATAGCGTAGAGTACTGTACAGTGTAGTGGTGTAGACTGGAGCGACGTAGAGTTGAGTAGCATGTTGCAGAGTAGAGTGAAGTGCTGCAGAGTGGAACAACATAGAGTGGAGTGGCGTACAATAAAGAACGTTTAAAAAAAAACCAATCTAACTACCCAGCGAGGTGATGAACCCTGGAGCCCTACATCCAAATCCACGCTGCGTATAGTGATGGCCATCTTACTTTACGTAAAACAAAAACATAGATATGTACTGAAAAAAAGCAAAAATTAAAGTGACGTTATAGTTAGGAATTATAATAATAATAATCTAAATTTTATTGTACAAAACTTTAGAAAATCACTGAAAAAATCAAAGTTTAAAGGGTCTTTACAGGTGGGTGAAAATTCCAGTTAAAACATACCATATTCAACTAAAAAACCCACTAAAATGCACCAGTTATACTTATCTCAAGTAACTATAATTCGAGCCCTGAAATAACTATGCCTCCCGTCATGCACTGTTTATACTTCCACATATTTGATGACATGTACAATGGCAGCACAGATAAAGACATCACTGATAACATTTGTAATTACATCATTTATGACAACACAGTGCATTGACAACAGTTAACCTCGACTGGTGCTCAGTGAAAAATTAATATATTTGGACATGACCACTTAAGATTCAGTGTTGTGTTATAAGTGTTGTTTTGAGTTTGGCGACAGCTGGCTGTTTGGCATACTGGCACTATGACAAAGGGAATTCCTATTGATAAAAATCTCACATTTAAGAAACAACCTACATCAAACACTCACCTTTCTCAAAACAGAATTAACACCTTCTTTAGGTTAAGGGCAAACACAATTCGGTACCATAAAAATGTCTAGGCATGAAGGCCTTTTAATCTCACAAGAATATATAGCAATAGGATACATCTATTTCATTAAGACCCTTTATAGCACTTTTTTATGTATATTCACTCACTCAATACATTTCAATATATGACACACATGAAAGCAGTTAAAATAAGTGACAAAAATTATAAATCACAAAGAAATCTAAATCCTTTCAAAGGGAGAAATGTACACAACCAGATGTTTTTGCTCCACTACTCTGTTTAGATCATGTAGGATACACAACATATAAGTGCTATGGTCTCAAGTGTTCCACTGCCTATCAGATTTAGTCAAAATATTTTCTTGTCAACGTGTTTCGGTGGAAATATACTGATAACACTACCTTCATCAGGACCAGATTGCTGATAACACCTCCCACTCTAGACCACTAAAAACATAAGACCTGTATAAAATATAACCACAATTACTATTATCCAATATCATTCAGAAACAATTATTATGCACATAATAAACTGATTAAAAGTCCACACAGCTCGTCACAAAAGTGGTACCACATCCATACTTTGCTCACCTTCTAGTATTTAGCCATCTACATACTTCACATTGAATCATACAATTCTCAATTCTGCACATCCACAAATATTAATTCCCACTATCATACTCATTTCTCAATCTTTTATACCAATTCATGCGCATCACCCTCCTGGTCTTCCTCTATGCTTTTATTGTGGGTCCATCATATTACACTAGGTTCCCACTCAACAAAATGGCCCGGGGATGTGAAAATGAAATATCAATCACACAAGAAGTGTAGTAACTTAAAAAACAAGAGAGAAGAAAGGATCTCATAAATCTATTTCTTCATATTGATCCTACTGCTTTGTCTCATAACCTCATCCTTTAATTCTCATACCTGTTTTAAGGGATCTCTGGTTGTCTATGTTCCACGATTATCCAAATGCAGTGTGGTGTTCCACACTTAAAACAACTGTTAAGGTGTGTCTTATAATTTGGGGAACAGATAAGGGCCCAACAAGTTCATCGGCCTGCCCCTAGTAGGTCCCTTCTGGTTACATAACAAATGTTCAAGGGCATACAGGTCATATTATTATTCCAGAATTGGCATTATCTTCTATAATATTTTTAATATATTACATTTTATGCCCTTAAAATTAAGGATAAATAAATATCTTTATCTCGCTACCTGCATCCACCCCAATTGCACCAACTACGTAATCAAGTTATTAATTGATGACCCCACCTTACTCCATCGTTTCTTCTTTCTCTGACACCTTATTTTACTTATGTACATATGTACACTTCTCTATTTTCTCCGATACCTTATTGCACTTATGTACAAATGTACATCTTATTTTGCTCATTAATGGTGTGGCCCCATTTATATGAAAAGCAATACAGGAGTATTCTTATCTGTAAAATAGTCATCTCTATAGGGTCTCACCTTATTTTACTTATGTGCACCTTTCTGCAAGACCTTATTTTCTTATTTTTCTTATATAGAAATGGACACCTTATTTTACTCATTGTCACTGTGTCCGCATTTATGTTTATAAAGAACAATGGAGGGATATTCGTATCTATAATAAAAGCGTCTCTATAGGATATCTAGCTCTATCAACATTTTAGCACCGTTTATAGAGCTACAATGGGACCTAAACAGATCCCGATAGTCCCCGTGTTTCTCTCCGCTATTTGTTAGTTTACAATCTTCATAATTACCCAAATGTTTAAGGATACCCTCGCTTGCCTACGTGCAGTATCCTCCTCATGAGTTGTAGAACATGTGTATCCATTCAAATAGTCCAAGACTCCTTTCTTTACTCTAATACTTCCCGATATGTATTGACGTCACTAGCAAGTCACGCCCATAGTTCCTAACGTGCATTTCATAAACAGGGCGCCATCTTTAAACGTTTTCAATGCCTCAAACACCCTAGTCTAATATTATTGGTAGTAATAGTTTATTGTCTGATTTTAATTAATTATTACAATGTATATGTAAAACATTAAAAATCATTTCCACATCCTAGTATGTAGCTGAAAGAAAACTTTACAAACCGTAAACCGATGATAATCATTATACAAGGTTTGTGAAGAGTAATGCTAAATGGCTTCAGTGTTCACAATCCCTACTAAACAATGTCTGATGTCTGTGCAAAATGTATACTTTAAAGTGCTTTTATAATTACAAACCATAAACACCAAAGGTCAGCTTTAGGTATTCCATTTGGCAGGTACGACTATGGCAAAATTTATCCAGGTGTTCGTAAAAAAACGAATGTTGTACTACATCATAAATATCACAGGCTTTATGAATATCCTTCAACAATGTTCAGCATCGCCTAGTATTTCTCCCGTTATTCTAAATAAAATTAGGATGTTTTAATGCATTATAAATAATGCTGAACGTGGTGAAACAAACAACTACTCCATGGTGGCCTGTAAAGATTTTAAAACTGTTTTCAACATATTGTCCACAAAGAGCAAAAACCTGGTAAAATGACTTAATGCGGGGGATCGATCAACCACACAAGCAAAGTATAATGGCTTGACAACATGTTCTCACACCAAATTTAATAAACAGCAGCATCTTCATGCTTGCAGTAGACATGGGCAAACACAGACTATATGAAATAAGGATTCTTTTGGAAAGTTAGAGTCTGCAGCTGTTTTATGGCCATTGTTGCACCCATCTTGGGGTGCCATCCTTTGTTATATGCCTGCCAATCTTAACTTCAAGAATGAATCCCTTATATGCGGTTGAAGATGGGCCATAAATAAGTCTGGACCTCAGGATTTTCAAACAAATTGATAATTGTCCAGGCATGCCTTTTTGCAGCTATGGCCTCTATCCATTGTAAAAGACAAATGAGTTGCATCTCAACTTAAAAGTTTCTTTACAGAAGGCTTATTTGCATCCAATAGCCCAAAAGGCTAGAGATTGAAAGAATGAAGACATTCTTGTAAATATGATTTCCAGGCACTTGAAAAATCCTAACTTATAAATTCTTGCCAATATAACTTAGCTAAGGAACCGGGTTCTGATAAAAATAAAATATATAGACTTAAAGACGGACTGTGTAACAAGAACTTGGTTTAGTAAGCCAAACTCCAGTCGCATTTCCGCTTGACCAGTGTTTCTCAGGATTTGAATATTTGATTTAAAAGCTTTAATTTGTAGATTATTCAATAAATTTGCTTCAAGGCCTCGGAAAGTTACCAATCCGTAATCCAGAGAAGGTATAAACTTAGCCTTCATGATTTTAACTAAGTACTTGTGGCTAGGACATGACAGCTTGTCACGCAACGATCTAAAGGCAAAAATAAGTGAAGCAGTTTTGGCCCTTAAACTGTTCAAATGGCACTTGAACGATACTCTATCATCGAATGTGATACATAGATATTTTTACGACCTGACTGATTCAATCACCATTCCACGTACTGTCCACTCATAGGGTCTAGATCAGCCGACTGACATTATTTTCTGTTTTCTTTATTTTCATATTTAAACAGTTTGCTGTTACACAATTATCAAAAGACTCAACTAGTCACTGCAGGCCTATTGGGGTATGAATGAGTAGTATGGTATCATAAGCATATTGTAAATATATTATAGATACAACCTGCACAATTGGGGCAATGACAATTTACATTATGTAAATGGAAAGGTAAATCACCCATCAAGTGGTTAAAAAGATATGGTGTTAACACACAGCTTTACTTCAGGCCACTAAAAGTGGTGAATCTCCTGGTCAAACGACTGCCATCACCCACCTTCACCTAGACCTATGTGTTTGTATATAACAACATAATCATGTTAAGAAGCTTTCGCAGCACTTCCCCCTGCGTGTAATTTTGACCATAGCAGAACACGTGGGAAGGCCAACAAAGTAAGAGACAATGGCCCTCATTATGACATTGGTGGTAAAAACTGCTTACCGCCACGAAGACGGCAGCCAACATACTGCTGCAGTGGCATATATCCATTCGGAACATTACGACACACACACACACACCAAACTGACAGAATACAGCCACATACACAAACCCGCCAGCCCAAAGGTCAGTGGTAAACTGTCGGTCCCAACACCTATACCGCTACGCCAACAGGACAACACCCAACCACATCATGACCCACGAATCACCACGGCGGACATTCAACGGCGGTAAACCATTGGTGGTACACACCGCCACGCTCAGAATGGATACCCAAATACTAAACTACACACCACTTGCCAATTCAAACAACACAATCTGACACCCACACATACACCACACCCACCCACTCACACCACTATAAAACACACACCCACATTACCAGCAACCCTTTACAAATATAAATCATTGCCACCAGACAGACATCAAGACCATTGCAACAAAAACACACACCCATACTTCCCTCACGCACTCCACTACGCACACCCAATCACACCACCCAACACCCACACACTTACACACATCACACAACACCCATGGCCCCACAAAGGCACCCCCGTTTCACAGATGAGGAGTTGCAGGTCATGGTGGAGGAAATAGTCAGGGTAGAGCAACAGCTGTTTGGAGTACAGGTACAGCAGATATCCATTGCAAGTAAGACGGAGCTATGGCGGACAATCGTGGACAGGGTGAACTCCGTGGGACAGCATCCAAGAACAAGTGACGACATCAGGAAGAGGTGGAATGACCTGCAGGGGATGGGTGTGGGTGTGTGTGGGTGTCTGAATTTTGGTGGATTCCGTGCTGTGGGTCATAATAGCTGTGGAGGAATTCCGTGGCCGCAGCGGTGTGTTGGCGGTCTTCTGCACGGCGGTAAGCGGATTTTACCAGCAATGTTGTAATGAGGGCCAATGTCTCTTCTTGATTTCCCCTCTGTGATAGTCCTCTGGACAGGAGGCGCCAATCACAGTGTAATGGGAAATTACGTTGCTGTCCTTTCGTGTTGCTTCATTTTCTCTTCTGCCCTGAGGTCTTCTACTTTCTTTTTGATGTGAATACCTTCCCTGTCTTTCAGGGTACGCTTGGGCATCTTTATACCACATTTACACTCCAATGAATATGAGGGTGGTAAATAGAGCACAGACAACTCATGTGAGCCCCATGCTCCTTTTGTCTTCCCACAGCTAGGGTACTTCACAAATAGTGAAGGCACTATTACAAAACTCTCCTTCAAAGGATCAAAAAAAGAAGATGAGAAAGCTTCAGACTTGTTACAAATGATGAATGAAGACTAAACGTTTGTAAGTATGAGGTGAAACCCTTACAAAATAGGGTGACAAAACCACTAAAATGTTCTAAGATCCTCTTTCCCTGAGCTAGAAAAAAGAACAGAGGCTGTCAGGCAGTTGTTTTTGCAAGGCATGCTGGGATATGGAAGCTGCTGGTTACTTAAAAGAACAGTGCATGTTTTCACCTTCTCTTTCCTGTCAACTTATCAGGTTACTTTTCCCTATAGTTGTTACCCTTTTTGACCTTATCTGGACATCAATATGGAGAGCCGGTACTGCAATTCGATTTAAAAGTGTGATATTGGAAATTCAAATACAAAATAGCCTCCATAAGCTATAGGGGTTGGAACTGCAATCAAATATGCAAGACTACACATTCTATTGCATGGATTCGAAGAGTTCTGGCATCGTCACATTCAAGTGCATGACTATCAAGGAAGAGCCTAATGTGAAAGCCCAATACTATCTCAAACTGGCTGAGGTATACTAGCCAGCTCAAATGAAATAGATAAGATTCTGTGAATAATTCACAATATGTACAGAGGGAAACACTAGGAGGCTATAGGCTTCCTATTTAACTACGTCATCTCCTCTCAGTAACCAATATCAATTTCTAAAGAAGTATACAAGTATTATTTTTTTTTAAGTTGAGTACATTTGCAATCAATGAGAGCTATATGGATTTAATTATCTCCAAGCAAGAAATATATGTCATGTTTCAGTGTTCATATTGGCCCCAATCCTGAGTAAAATGTTGGTGGGGCACCGCCGCCGCCGGTAAGAGAATTTCAAGAATGACTCCCAAAGATCAGGATGTTCCTGGGAGAAATGCAACCCCAGGTTTTTGATAATTTTTGATATATATGTTTCCAGGGTGCAATGAAACAAGAACTACTCCTTTTTAGCTAGCCAATCACATCATCAAATATTTGGAAAGTCCACTGAGCTCAGTAGAAACTGAGTGATCCTAATGTGCTGGGCATACTACAAAATTGGAACTATCTAAAACATTTGGGCGAGAAAGTGCCTGTTTTTGCATGATCATCCTAATTTTATGTCAACCCATACTGCTGTTTTTTTTTTTTTAACTGCATGCAGTGGGGCACTGCTGTCCAGCACCCAGTATATGTTCTCTGACCTATAAAACATGGAAAATTGGCTGATATCCGCTTGGCATATTTAACTTTCCAAAAAGGCCATAGTATTTGATATGAGAAAACACACCAATGGCATAGAAAGTTAAAGGTCACCAGCGGACTGCAGCACCTTCTGTGTCACTCGCTAAGCTGACATGGAAAACACAACCTCAGCCTGCATGTTTAGCATGACATTTCCAGATTTTGAAACCTGCAGGCAGACCTGTCAAAATATAGTTTTTGACAGGAGGGAAACCCTACTAAGAAATATACACTAAGTGACCCCTAACTAAACCTTGTAGCCCACAAGGTAGGATGCCTCATACCGTAGAGTGGAACATGTAACGTGTGCATGTTCCTAAAGTAACAGGCCCCCAAAAAATATTCTCACAGTTAGTTGCTGTAGCTGGTTTAATGAAAAAAGCAAAAGTACAGTTAATACGGTAATTCTGCATATTGTGTTTGCAATCAATTACACAGAGGGTTCAAACACCTTTTTTAAAATGTATTACCAATCCTACTGAATGATCAAGTTGGATATTTGATAATAAAACAGGCCCTGCAGGCCAATTTGCATTGGCTTGCCTGTATCCGGCCTGTCAGTGCTGCTTTGATTAGAAGTGAACTACTGCTCTCGGAGCGAAGCTTGTCTTGGGCCTGGCAGGTTGGCTTGGGGGCAGAGGTGGGAGGGAAGGGGGCTTGAGGAGGGTGACAGGCTGGAGAGGCTTGAGATCCAATTTAAGCCACGCAGAGCAGTTAGGAGTCTCCAAGAGCTTCACTAACTTAAAAGGGACCGGGGAGACTTTTACTTTTAGGTTAGTGATAAGGGAAGCCTGCGGGAGAAGGGTAATCAACTCCCAGAACAGACTTCAGCCTCTTGGCTTTAGTTTCAGTGGAGTAAGGAGCTGACCCCCAGAACCAGTTTAGAGTGGCTGAGTGAAAAGAGACTTTTCACTACCTTAGACACACCCATAGGTATGCCTCAAGCTCTAGGGCAGAACGATTTACCATGTTGATAATAACTAAGTGGTAAGGTTTGCCCTTGGGAACTTTTTGCCCTTTGGTCACAGAGTGTCCAGGAAGTCACCCCCACCAACTGGCTAAAGAATTGAACAAAAGTAGCAGCTCCTCATAACAATTTCTGGAAATGTGGCAGAAAAGAAGAGAGCTGGACCTGCTGTCTATCACCAGAGCGGAGACTTAAAGAGCGGGATCTACTCCCACTTACACAGGAGTAAGAAGAATCAGGTGGCTGGCCTCCTGCGTGGTTACAGGGGCATAACAAGCTTGCTGCAAGAGGCCTTTTTCCAGGAGTGATCAGTGGACCAGATACAACCGGAATTAAACTAGTCTTTGCTTGTGGCTTCTGCTATGGCCCTTATGTGTAGTCCTTTAAGCCCTGGAGTCTTAGAAGTGGCTAAGAGGAACTACCCCAGAAAGCCTGCAAATCTGAGACTTAGAAAAAGTTTGGACTTTCAAGACTTGCGGAGCTTCAGCATGACCTTGTGTTAAGGGTGTCTGATTTTGATGCAACTACTTCGAACATAGCATCAGGCTTGCCCTCCTGGAAGAGTTTGAGTGCCATAAAAAAGACTAAGACAGGAGGTAGAAAGCTTATCACAGCAACGGCATGAAAAGTATCTGCCCGACGTGAGGATATGAGTGAGCAAGAAATTTGCATTTTGTCCCCTTTGAGCTCATCCCACCTAAACTAATGGCTTCAGCTGCACCTCACCCAGCAGCTAACTTGCTCTGATAGGACTTTAGTGGATACAGCCTTCAACTTTGTCCTGGTGAAGAATTTAGATTTCCATAAAAAGACGAAGGGCTTGATTTAGATATTGGCGGACAAGTTACTCTGTCACAACGGTGACGGATATCCCTTCACCGAAATCTAGCCCATTTTAACTGAGTAACTTGTCCGCCAATGTCTAAATCAGGCCCTAAGTCAGTATTTAAAACTATGACCAGAATGACCTGCTTGGTGTATCTGACCTGTGCTCCATTGTGGACTGCCTAAAACTGTGCCTAGGTCCCGATCATCCACCAACAGTGATTTATAGTTGGTGCTCTACTTTTTTCTTGGTGTTTGTGTCTTAAAACTTTAAAAACGCATATGGCTGGTTCACTTATTTGATTTTTGTCATTCTTGTGTCATCTGTCTACATATTTTTTTAATTTTCAGACATTGGTTGTGGAATTTTTATTGTTATGTTTTGACTTTCTGACTGTTTTAGTATTGCTAAATACCTGACACATTTCCCTAAGTTGAGCCAGTCTGCTCTGTGTCTAGCTACTGCTGGGGTCCGCTTAGGTCTGAATTATTGAAACTATGGCCCATATTTATATGTTTGGTGCAAAACTGCGCTAACGCAGTTTTGCGTCAAAAAGTTTGTTGCCGGCTTGTGTCATTCCAAAGCACCAGCCGGGTGCCAAATTTATGGAATGCCGCAAACGGGCGCTAAGCTTGGGCTTGCATCGAAAAACTGACGCTAGCCGGGTGGTGGTGGTGGTAGAGGAGATGGAAGTTGAGCATCAAAAAAAGACACTAGGCTGGTTAGAGGCCCAAAAAATGCAGCTAACAGCCTCGCATCATTTCCTGACGCACAACCATCCATAACACACAACTTCTGTCTCATAAAACACAGGAGTCATGCCCACCAACCCAATGGGCAGCACAGGGGACCAGTGTCCCCTGGGCACGGCCATTGCACCCAGTGCCATGCAGGGGGCCCCGGGTCAGGGCTAACCTATACTTACCTGGGATGGGGCCCCCCCAACCTCTGGTGTCCCTTTGGTGGGTGGGGGGGATGCTCCTGGGGCTTGGAGTGGGTACCTGAGGGCCCATTCTATGGCATTTAGCCATAGAAATGGGTCCGCAGGTCCCCTAACGCCTGGTCTGACCCAGGCGATAAATAATGGCACTAAGCAGGCTTAGTGCCATTATTTGGGTCCGCATCTCACCCGTGCATCATTTTAGCACAGGGAGATAAATATGGCGCTATGGGGATAGCGTAATTTTTTGGATGAGAATGCTTATCTTGCATCTCATTGACCCAAGGTGGGTTCACGCATCCAAGAAATGGCACAAACTCCAGTATTTTGACGCTAGACATGTCTAGCGTCAAAATATGAATATGGAGTTAAGTTTGCGCTGTATTTGTGTACAAAAAAACATTACGCAAGTGCGTCGCAAACAAAGTATAAATATGCTCATATGTGTTTGAGCTTAAAGGGTTTTGGGATGTATGACCTGGGTAAGCAGCACATCCTCCTTGAATAATAAACCATTTTCTGGCATTATGTTTGCAATTCAATACTGCCCGGGTAAAAAGGGTCCAGCTGTGAACAAGATATCCCTTACATCGGAACAGTTTCTGGTCCCGGCCGGCATTAATGAATGCAAAAAGCAGAAACATATGCTCATAAATAAGGACAGTAATTCAAAATTCAAGAGTTCAGCTTATACATTTTCGGTTAGTTCTGAGGGCCAACTATTTCTCCCTGCTGGATGAACCCAGCAATACTGAAATTCCAAGATGCTGGATATGCAAGCCACTGTTTTTCACACAATGAGTTTCTCCCAGCTATACATGATGGTAGAAGAAACTGTAAAATATCAGATTGGATTTACAATAAATGCCTAATGAGTGTAAGGGGAATATTGCCAGTTATAAGGACGGCCTAGCTGTGGTACCGGATTCAGTTTAAGTAAAAAAAAAAAGAGAGTTACGGGGCGGACAGCAACTGCAGCCCTGTTCTGTGTTTGATTTATTGTTTTAATTGTACTCTTTCATTAGAAATATGTAAGTTTATTTTGTCCATGCCAAAAACAGATCTAGTTAAAATGCTTCATATAAGTCTTGTGTGACATGACAAAAAGGGCAAGTTGCACCAAAAATTAAATGGACGAGGAGCAACACCAGGCTTGGGTTCTTCTGCATGCTTCCAGAAAAAGGTTGAAAACAAAACCGTTGCAAATAAATGGCTCAAACTACATTACGAGAAAAGCAAACGCTTGAATCCTTCTAGAGATAAAAAAAAGTACTAACAACCAGCAAAACAACGCTAAACGTGATCCCGTGCAACCAAAATTATTTAAAATGTGAGTAATATTAATTACAGTAATTTTTAAGGGTAAAAGTACTTGATCGCTCAGTAGATATTAACATATTATAGCTTTGCTTTGAAATGAGATGCACTGTGAACGTGGAGGGGCGAGTCCGGCAACTTGGACTCACTGATGGACCTAGTAAGAAATTATGCCAGCTAATTAGAGGCTCCAGGTAGTGGAGCTATAGTAAAACCTCCCCAAATGCTTGCCATAAATTATGACGCCACAGTGATTGGCATCAAACCTCTTGCCAAAAAAATGTAAACATTTATCGCAGAACTCGATTTTCTTTTTGACTGCATTAACCTCTTTCCCTCATGAGCAACACCCTGCATACCCTACACAATACATTTAATGACCACTACAACTCAGGTCAATCTCCCTAATGCATAATATCCCACACACCAAAGGATCCCAATAGCCACTATATGAAGAGGGTATCCATGTAATATCCGGATCATGCGCCTAACAGCAACAGAAGACAAATAACATGACAAAACAAAAACAACATGAACCTTGACCATCTCATCAGGTCCCTAATGCCTTCCACATGAGTAAGAAAAGAGAGGCTTAAAGTTTTAACTGCATGCTGCTTGTCAGTGGCAAAACACCATTTAGATATCGCAAAGGTGACTCAGGAACACAACCTATACTCTATATCCCTAAGATACAAATCTTCCAGGAAACATTTCAATGCCATCAACTTATGAACCAACCTCCCGGCCGCATCTGAAATTTCCCACAACGAATACAACTGGGAACAATGAGTTTCCATTAACAGCCTCTGTATTCAAATCTTATCTAGGAATGTTAATCCTAAGAAAAATCACAAAACGTGTGATCCTTCAAAGATTTAATGCTTAATAACAAGGGCATCACACTCACTAACATCAAACTGTACTCACACTTTGCCAACCCAATCCTGGCAAACATTGTAAAAAGACTGTGCCTATCATTTATCCTCTTCATGACCAGGAAAATTAACACCTAGATGGCTCAACGGGCAGTCTTTGACTGCCTCACAATTGCCTAAATCATCATCTTGCCCAACCCTCCTGCCCCCCCAAAAATTGGATTTAGACCTTGCCCTTCTTACAAAAACGCTTAAAAGCGGTGTAGCTAAACAACTAATAAACCATATCAATGCAAACAAACATCTTGATGACTTTTAATAAGCCTTTAAGTCTTGCTGCAGCATGGAAACGAATTGCTAAACAGTGTATGATACATCACACATACTAGTTGAAATTGAATAATGTATTTACTACTGTCAGAGGTATTTATTAAGGTTACCCAGAACTTTCTTTTACAAATGTTAGAACACTGGATAGGAATCAGTGACACAGTCATTTGATGGTTCAAAATGTATGTAACCAATCGCTCACAGTGGATAAAATGTGTGAATTATCTCTCCACACCCTCTGCCCTCCAACAAAATGTCCCTCAAGAATTCTCAGCCCAGTGCTCTTCAGGGTATGAAGAAAATAGCCGATCTTACAAGGTTCAAGAAAACAATACCTTCTACCCTACCTGTCTCCTAATGACATCCCTGTCCAAGCTTGGCTTGATGTCTCTAATTGCAAGGCCTCCTCTATCGATGGAAGTGCAAAAATCCTTGTGTTTTATCCTGGATAAAAATGATGAAAATCTAAATTTGCAATCTCACATAAAATTTCTAGCCAAAGGAGAGCATTCCCAAATCAGACTCTTCAAAGGAATCAAGTCTCTGATCCCTGCTGATTGCATTAAAGCCGCAGTTCAATCTTTAGTTCTGCTGTGGCTTGACAATGGAAACTACCTACTGCTTGGCATTCCGAAATCCACTTGTCTCCTCTAAAAGTTGCCCATAATGCTGCAGCTTGATTAGTATCAGGGACCCAGAATGTTTTGTATCCACCCTACCTTGGTCACCGTACTAAACTGGATTCACATGGAAACTCGAAACATTTTCAAGCTGGCCTGTATTGTCCCCAGGACACTTCATGGTGAGAAATTAAACTACTTTTCATCAGGAACTATCACTGCCCACAGGGCAAGAACGCTCTCCTACTGGAGGCACCTCTTAAAAAAAAAAAAACGAAAAAAAAAAAAAAAAACTAGAACTCTGATCAAATGTTTCTCCGGAGTGCTCCCAAAATCTACGCCATCCTCAAACAAGAATTTAAAAGTCACACTCTTAACTTCTGTATTAATCTTAATCAGATCTGAGAACTTTAATGACTTCACCTTCCGGCTCCGCTGCCCCAGTCGATGAACAACTGATCTTAGCACTTTAAGTATTTTGATTTTCTGATGTCGGTTAGTTTCTCAACTCATAGGGCCAGATGTATCAAAAACCCGGTTTGCATTTCTTAAATAGCGAATTTTTAAGAAATCGCTATTTGAGAAATGCAAAATGGAATGTAAGAAAATAGCGAATCCCTAATAGCAATTTCTTAAAATTTGCAATCAATATTAGGGAATCGCTTTTAGGGAATGTGACTCCATTCATCCCTAGTTTTGCATTTTCCAATTTGCTAATTCCGGTTAGGAATCGGCAAATTAGGTAATGCCAATCCAAGGGTGCTGGGGGTCTAAGGCCCCCTTTGATGCACCCCCCAAAAAAATTGTGCACATGAAAAGCGTACACATTTCAATGCATTTAGGAAATGCATGATACATGTGCACAAGTAATTGCAAATAGGTATTCCCTATTGGCGATTACCTATTTAGGTAATTGCATTTGCGATTCCCTATTCAAAGTCGCAATTTTAGGGAATCGCAAAAAAATGCAATTCCCTAAAATTGCACTGCACTGCCTTTCATACATCCTGAAAGGTCATTTTGCATTCGCAAATGGTGGAATTTACCGATTTGCAGCATTTGCGAATGCAAAATACTTTGATACATCTGGCACATAGTTCCTAATACTATGTAATCACCTGTTTGATTATGTATAGTGTTTTGCTGCCCTATTAGTCTGGTGTGTGCTATACGAGTCTACAAATAAATAAATAACTCACCTATGGCAAAAACAGCTGCTTGTGCAAGCTCCACCGACACATCTGTGCAGTAAACCTTCAGCTCCTCTAAAATATGCTGCACGTTTTCATCATTCACTAGTTCACATAGAATGTTCATCTTCTGGTATTTGATGTAATGTGGATCAGCATAAGAACAAAAAAACTTCTTGTAGTGACAACTGAAATGACCTGGCAAGCTGTGGAGAATTTCCCGCACATGGCAAAGGGCTGTAAAGCATACCTCCCGACTCTCTGATGTGCATACCGCCAGAAGTGGTGCTTTCACTCGGATGAGCACATCAGTCTGTACATGGGGAAAGTCCTCAGCAAGTATGAGAAACAGTTTGGTGGCTCCCATGACCACACTGGCGTGGCTACATTTCAGAAAGGGGTCTAGCAGGTTCAGAATATCAAACACTTCTTCTTCACTGCGTGGTTTGTAGCGTATTAGAAATGTCAAAACTTCACTTTGTCCCCACTGGTCAAGATCTACCATCCTGCAAAACAAAGTTAAAGGGGGAAACCTTATGTTATATAAGTATTGTTGGTGGCAGCACAAATTAATTTTTTACATATTTCACATTCCATTTAACCTCGCTTTTTGTAGCTATTTCTGACCACAATTTCAATATTATTTGTCCTGTATAGAAAACATTGTGCATCTTGACTACTTGACTACTGGTCTCAGACTGTGAATAATTCTCAGGAACCTCCAAAAGATATGTTATGCAAAACACTTCCATTCGACCGCCTAAATGTTTATGAAACAGGTTTGGAGGACAATAGTTCTCATATCAAGGAACTTTTGGTGGAGTATTCTTGGTCTTACACAAACATAAATGAATTAACACATTCAATTTCCTAAGGAATAAAAACAAAAAACACTATTTGCAATAACTCTTGGTAAACAATTCAACCAATACTTTTTGAATGGTATCCCGCTCTTCTGACATTTTCTACCCAAATGCAGTCCAAGAGCTATCTGAGCTCTCAGTTTACCATGTCCATGCATGAGTAGTTCTTCCAGTCCAGGTTTTTTTCCACTACATTCTTTTACTTGTAGTCCTGCTAATTCCATTAACCATTCCGAACAATAGATATCACAATGCAAAGGACAAACCTACACACGTTCAGCTATTCATACACATGCCTTTAAAATTAAGGGCTCTGCACTATATAAGCACAATATCATACCATGCATTTTCCTTCGCGGTCATCCTTGGATAGGATGAATGCAAAAACGTCAGTCTATTTCTTGCTTATATAAAGCAAGAGCATTGCTATTCTTGTCATGTTGTGCTACCAAGTAACATTGATCTTTGTACCATGTAAGATTACGAAGTCCAATTAACTCAATTTGCCAGGAAAAATACAAAATGGTATTTCCCATGCTCAAATGCAGTAAGAGTAAGGGAGATGAAAGGGAGGCTAAGTACAATATGCTCAAAACTTGATCTGTGGGAAGCATACTTTGGGGTTGCATTCAAGTGCCTAGTAGCGGGTGATGATAGAGAAAATGTGACAAATGGGGCAGAAGGCGAATTATTTTCATGGCAATTATTTTGCTCCTTACTTCATAACTGGTTGGGAGATGCTAGACTGTGGGACGAATAAGAAGAGATACCATCAATAATTTTAACATTCTTGAGAGATGACCCAATTAACACATCCCCTCCCTATGTGGAGGCTCTGTCCCCTGTGGCATTTATTCTGACATATGGTGTGTGGATGTTGTGAAGAACTAGGGAAGTAAGAGGAAAGGAACCACAATTACAATAAGGTAGATCTTCCCTACTGTCATTGTTGCTCTCTCTTCTTTTCAGCTGGTTGGGAACATGACTCCACAGCACCAAAAAATCTGGAAGAGGACGACAGGATATGTCACACCGGACTTCAAGATAATTGCTTTTACACAATCTAATGTGCAGATGTTGCATCTTTGTAGGGAGTTGTATATAGTGATTAATGCTTACAGAAGGCATGGAGTAGCAATGGATGCAGGACTCTGGAAAGTGAATCATGTTGCCTTAGCTCTGGCAGAAATAGTAGCCTTTGTATATGCAACTATACCTAACCTGACAATTGTTGCATTAGCTCCTTGACTGCCTGTGGTAGGATCAACATAGTAGATTTAAAGATGATCTTCAGTCTTACAAGCAGTCGTTCCATTCAAGGGTATCGTAACAGTCCTGAAAGTACTGTCGGGTAGTCTTTCCCAACCTAGGAAGCCTGCGATCAGAAGAATTATTTCCTGGTTTAGATGAATTCTGTCACATCTTTACAAATAAAAAAGGTGCCTTTTTTAGTACCACTTCATTATTATGGAAAATATGGAAAACGTGAATGGAGCTTTTAAGGAAAGAGCCATACAAAAGTCAGTGATCCTTCTTGATGAGGTGATCTTTACTAAGGTGTATTGCTTTCCTCACCAAAATCTCAATTTCTCAGTATGGCAGTGGGTCAAATGGTTTCCTTACTCGGACAAACAGGTAATGAAAAAGTTTTAAAAATGGTCCACCTTCGCCTGTAATTGATTACACAAAAGCCCAGTAACATAAGTCAAGCCATTTACTTCAATTCCTTGTGAATAAATCCGAGGATCACATTCCGTACTGACAAATTCAGGTGACCATATATCAAGTGTTCTAGGAAAGACGGTCTCACTTTCAGTGACAATAGGATGGAATGTTGAATCGGATCTCCTTGCTGCACTAAAAGTTCTGTAACCTGAGGAAACTCCAAGTAGTTGTTGTAGGAAAGCAGACTCTACCAAAAAATAAAGTTGTTCACTCAAAATGAATGGGTCGCTAAAGATTGCGTCCAGGTTGCTGGAAATCTTGATGTTCCAGAGGGTCCTGTGAATCAGAGATGTTGGCTAAAATGCACTGAGGAATTTTGGCAAGCTTTCTTAGGAGCATCCCTGAGATAAGTTTATCTTGCTCCCACATGCAAAACAAACTGAGAATATGAACAACTGTCCTTTGTGGCAAGCAGGTCTGCATGAGGAAAGACCCATTTATTTAAGACCAACGGAAGGATTAACTAATTAATCTGCTATTAGCGAGGAATCTCTGCCTAACTTAAGGTGTCACCTAGATATTTCTTTTGCCCTCCAAAAGGAAGGAAACTGGGATGATGCTATCGGAATACAGCAAGTCCCACAGATGAACAACTACGTAACACAGGGTATACAACTTTGTCCCTTCCTGTTTGTTTAAGCAGAAAAAAGCTACTGCATTGTCTGGGAAAAGTGGACAATTTCTTTTCATGAACTTGGGGAAGAAAATATGTGAGTTCCATGAGTTTGCTTTCGTTTAGCAGGACCTATTAGGACCACTCATGTTACCCATAGTGAATAATGTTGGCATGTCATTTGACTGGATGCTGTCCAAGCAGAAACAGATATCAGAAGGAGTTAGATCCTAGAACTGTTACTTCAGGTTGGCAAAAACGATTTAGCCATTTTAGATAACAAGGAGAAAGCGGCGATGCTGGAGGCATGATAATATCCAGGCTTGCCGGTACAAACTCAAAGGTATGACTACAGTATTAGTCAGACTCCACTAGGTCCCGGTAAGGCTTCAAATGGGATATGGGTCTTTTCATGGTACAAGAAGCCCTTCAGGTCAAAGGTCCTAGTATTTCAAAATGATCTTCAATAGATACAGACCAGGAAGTTTAATGAAATTGATGACACTAGGCAAGCATATCACACTGATAGAGCAGATTCTTAATGAATAAATAATGTCTGTTTTACAACATGAATGACAAATTTGAATGTGTTCACTGCTTTCTACCGAATTGTGTTTCTTTAAATTAGCCAAAGTAGGCCTTACCTCGATTTTGAAATTCAAAACATGACCATGAGTTCTTTCTTACTACCCCCGCACACAGCAAAATGTGAATTGAAACATTAATAAATGCAACTGTGATTCTGTCATTTAATTTCATAAAGAGATGTTGTTCTTGGTAAACACTAGTGGAAGCCTTCCTCTCAAATGTTGCTTTCCAATTGTCTTCCTGCTCCTCCAGCCTAAATCTCAGTCAGCCCATTAACTTGATAAGTCTTTCATTGTTTTACATGTAACAAGATTTATAGAGTCACATCAGATGGCATTTGGGCAAATAAGGACAAATTATTAATCATTTAGAAGATGCTATTAGGTATTATTGCATTGTATTCATTATTGTTATGTTATGTCGATTTCTAGAATGTATCCAGGTGCTGGAATAGGTGAGTAGGTGTAGAGAGCTCCCAGCTGAACAGACAAGTATTCAGCTTCTTCTGGAAATTGAGGAGGAATGAGGAGGTCCTGTTGTCTTGTGGGAGGCGGTTCCAGGATTTGGTGGCAATGAAGAATGAAGGAGAAGTCCCATCCTCCTGACTTGCTTCTGTGGACGAGTGGGACCCACGCGAAGGTTGCTGATTGCAGAGGTTTAGGGGATTGCTAGAAGCACAGACAGTTGTTGAGGCATGCAGGTCCGGGGTTGTGGAGAGCTTAGTAGGCATGTGCGCAGCTTCAAGTGGTTGAGTTTCTGGATTACAAGCCAGTGAAGTTCTTTTAGGTATAGAGTGATGTGTGTGATGTGGGGGACGTCCAGGATGAGTCTGGCGGCGGAGTTCTGAGTGGTCTGGATCTTTGTGTGAGATTATTCTATATGCCTGCGTAGAGTGTGTTTGTTGCCATTATCCGGTCTTCTGGTTAGGAGGGATTAAGTTAGTTTGTCTTGTGTGCATAGGGAGCAACCTGAAGATCTTACGGAGCATTCTGAGGACTGTGAAGTAGGAAGAGGTAAGAGAGTTCACCTGTCTTGTCATCTCAAGCTTGTCGTCTAGGATGATTCCAAGGATTTTGGCATGATTGGTGGGGGTGGGCGTGGGACCAAGCTCGGCTGACCACCAGTAGGAGCCCCATGGTAATTTCCTGGTTCTGAAAATCAGGATTTCTGTCTTATCCATATTGAGTATGAGGCAGCTGTCCTTCGTTCAATAGACCACGTCGGTCATGCAGGTTGTGAAGTTGTGTTTGGAAGTGTTAGTCCTGTCGGAAAGGGAGAGGATGAGCTGTGTGTCATCTGCGTAGGAGATAACATTGATGTTGTGAGCTCTGATGATGTAGGTTAGGAGTGCCATGTAAACATTGAAAAGGGTTGGGCTGAGGGAGGATCCCTGGGGGACTCTGCGGATGAGTTGCTTGCGTTAGGAGCCGTAAGGGGGAAGTTTGACGTGAGGAGTTCTGTCAGAGAGGAAGGAAGTGATGCACCTGAGGGTGGGACCTTAGCGTTCCGAGTCGTGTAGTCTGATGATGAGGGTGGCATGGGATACAGTGTCAAAGGCTGCTGAGAGGTCAAGGAGGATGAATGTGGCGGTCCGCCAGTCTCTGTGCAGTGGTTGCTGTAGAAACCTGATTGTGTGAAGTCTAAAAGGTTGATATGTTCAAGATGGATGGATAGTTGATTCTATATCAGGACCAGAGGTGAGGATTAGGCTTCACTTTCTTTTTTATTTGTTCACCAGCAGCAATGTTCAAACATTTTAATACTCTGTGTAAAACTACATTTCTCATGGAACATCGTGAAAAGAAACAAACAATCCATCCAATCCACTGCCGGCATGTCCCTAAAGACCTCCTGCAGACGTTCTAACCCACTCTTTCTTTGCTGCTTCAGCTGCTTCAGTTAAGTGTTTCATCTGCTCTGTTTTTCTTATTGCGTTATGGGGTTTTTCAATTATATTTGGTAATGCTGGTGAAAATGTATGGGTAATGCCTACTGTGTAACTT
The DNA here is from genome assembly GCF_031143425.1 of Pleurodeles waltl. NCBI lineage: Eukaryota > Metazoa > Chordata > Amphibia > Caudata > Salamandridae > Pleurodeles > Pleurodeles waltl. Next base: position 545,908,040 of record NC_090445.1, read on the forward strand.
CAGTGCTCTGCTTAGCACATTTGGTAGAATCGTTGTTAATTTAATTACCTTAAGTTTCTTTCATAGTGCAACTGTGGGTAACGTGCTAGTTTCCTACGCCGTCACTTATTCCCCTGAGGCTCTGTGGCGTGGTGTGATTCGCCGACGGCTAGAGGGCCTGTGCACCCTTGCACTTGCGCTCAGCGCATCCTTACCCCCTGCCAACTCGGTGGTCCATCCCAACAGCTTTGCTTGCCTCAGTAAGGCGTTCATGGGGTCCTAGCCTTCCTGCGCTGACCCGCATGCCTGAATCCCTGGCATATTGGAAGACCCTTACATCTCCCCACCTTTCCTGGCTCCTCAGACATGGATGCCTCCCCTGATATCTCTGATGGGGAATGTGACCGCAACAGGCCTTGCCGCCCTTCTAATGACCTAGAGTTCAAATGCACTCAAAGTCCTTCTGACCAGACTCCTGACTCGTTTGATGCCAATGAGCTCCTACATCCACGTTTGGCGGATTGCACCCCTGTGCCAAAGGCAGCATCCTATGTAGCCTCCTGTTTACGTAAACCTCTAGATAAAGAGGTCCATAGCTGCCTCAGGGTGGAATGTCTCTGTCCTTCCCTCAGGGTAGGGTCGCCCTAACTCTGGAAATTGATGACAAAATGGCCACACTTATAGGAAAGTTGGTGAAGGACCTGAAAAAACGGCTCGGTCCAGGTGGGCATGCCAAGATAAGTTGTTGGATGTCAAAGGCCCTTTGTCCAAATTCCTGAACATGGCTGAGGGTTCTAAAGCATCCAGTGCACTCATCTCTCCCAAAACCTTATCTGGCTGGGGACAACGGATGATCATATGTTTAGGGAACGACAACTGTGCGTTCTCGACCGAGAGGCGGAGTTCCCTGCTGATTAAAACAGACCCAAAAATGTCGCGCCGCGCGGTGCGGCGCGAGCCGAGAGCTCGACTTCTGCCGGGCGTTCGGCTCGGGCCGCACACCGCGTTATTAAGACGCGGCGCGCCCCCAGCCTCTCCTGCGCGTTTCGAGGCCCCAGATTTGCTTGGGGCCTCGTTCTTCCTTCTGCCTTTCACTGTCCCAGGGGTCTCTGAACCCTCTTACCTGTTTTTCTTCGTTTCTTTGTCCTTTCTTCTTTTTGCAGTCTGTTGTGTGCCTTTCTTTATGTCTTTTCCTCCTTCCCAGATTCCTGTGTTTTCCCAGCATTCCTTGTTCCCTATTCTCTATGGTTCCTCTACTATTCTGTTCTATATATTGTTTCCCTATCTAAGATGGTGTCCTTTTACTTCCTGTGGGTCACTTCCTGTTTTTTGGTATATAAGGGCTGTGTTTTTCCTCTTTCTTTGCGCTGCAACACTTTCTGCTCAGTTGGTGTCTTCGCTCCTGATTTCCTTGCCTTTTGGTTTTGGACTCAGCATTCTGTGTTTTCTGATTTTTGCTCCTTTTGGATTCCTGTTTGTTTGTTCTTGTTTTTCTCCAGGACTTTTCCTGTTTGGAGGTTTTTCCCCTTTGGAAGGGGTTTTTCCCTCTGGCGCTACTTTCTGAAGGGCACGGTCTGTTCTTGGTGTCTCCATTGCCTACAGCACCGTGGCTACCAGAAAGAGTCGCCCCTTTTTGGGCCAAAGCCGAACATTGAAGATTCACGCCACCAGATCTGCAAATTCCAGGCGCAAGCAGCACGTGAGTCGTGACAGATTGCAGCGCCTAACCATTCCGACGTCCTCAAACGCCATGGATAATACAGTGGCGGCTGCTGCAGATCCGGAGCAATCTCTGTTAACCACGATTCAGCAACAAGCCCAGGAGTTGCAACAACTACGTAATGAAAATGCTGCGTTACGACAGGCTTTGGCCCTCCGCACCAGTGATGTTCCGACAATCTCCGCTTCTACCCCTTGTTTCTCTGGTGAACCAACCAAGCTTCGCGAGTTCTTGGATGCTTTAACGGTGTATTTCGCCTTCCGACCTACTCAATTCTCCCACGACAGGACCAAGGTGGGTTATCTTATCAGTGCCTTATCCGGTCCAGCCTTGGCCTGGGCAACCCCGATGGTGTCCTCCGACGACCCTGTATTGTCAGACTATTCCGCCTTTGTGAGTCGCTTCAAACAAATGTTTAGCCGTCCTGGATTGGAAGCCTCCGCTGAAGAAGCCTTGTGCGACATCCAACAAGGCTCCCAAGACGTCCTGCAATATATAACCCGTTTTCGTCAGCTGGCGGCAGAGACCACTTGGGTGGAACGTACTCTGGTAACATTATTTTGTAGAGGACTCAAGGAAGAAATAAAGGATGAACTAGTGCATTCTACCAGAGCGGAAGATCTTCGTGGCCTGATGGATCAAGCACTGTCCATCGAATATCGTCTTCAGGAACGGAGATCGGAAAAGAAAAGGAGTAGAGGGTTTACCCAGCCAAGTAGCTCACGTGCATACCTGCAGCGTTCCGAGGAACCTCGCACTCCTGCTAGAGACATCGAAGGGGAACCCATGCAGGTGGATACTACCCGAGGTCCGCTCTCTGCTAGTGAACGAGAAGACAGACGCAAGAGAGGGTTGTGCCTGTATTGTGGTTCTGCTGGTCACATACTCCGTACCTGTCCAGTACGTCCGTCCAGACCTTCGGGAAACGCCACCTCCCGTCCTCTGTAAGAAGGGAGGGGACGGGATCTACAGCTATACCTTCCATCAGCTCCTTTAATGACAATACAACTGCCTTGTTCATCTTTCCTGTCCTGTTACATCTTCCTGACGGTCGTCAAGAAAAGACTATGGCATTACTAGACTGTGGTGCTAGTGGTATATACATGGACAAGACATGGGCTGCTGCTAACCTAGTTCCTACTCAAGCAAAAGAAGTACCCGAACAGGTACACACTGTGGATGGATGTTTGATATCCTCTGGTCCTGTAGACACCACTACCCTGATGTTAAGTCTACAGGTGGGAAACCATCAAGAACACATCTCCTTCGATCTTATTACGTCCCCTAACCATACCATCATTCTTGGAATTCCGTGGCTCATTAGACATAACCCATATATAAATTGGGTTACCCGGACAGTCTCTTTGTCTTCGCAATTTTGTCACGAGAACTGTTTTACTTCCGACAAGTATTGGTCTCCGAAAAGATCCTTAGCTACTGAAGGTGCCACTGGTATGTCCATTAATACGGTCCAAGGGGTCCCAGACCACTATTTAGAGTTTCAGGATATTTTCCAAAAACCGTCAAAACCTGTGCTACCTCCACATCGAGAATATGATTGTGCAATTCCATTAGAACCCGGCACAATTGTTCCTTTTGGGAGGATGTACTCCCTCACGGAACCCGAAAGGGAAGTTCTAAAGGAGTATCTGGACGAAAATATACAGAGTGGTCTTATTGTTCCATCGTCGTCTCCGGCTGGGGCCCCTCTCTTTTTTGTGCCCAAGAAGACTAAGGATCTTCGTCCGTGCCTGGATTTTCGAGGTCTGAATAAAATCACCATTAAAGATCGTTATCCTTTGCCTCTCATCAGGGACATACTGGAAGCAATCAGAGGGGCCCAACGTTTTACTAAATTGGATTTACGAGGAGCCTACCACCTTTTACGCATAAGAGAAGGCGACGAATGGAAGACAGCATTCAGGACCCCATTTGGCCATTTTGAATATAGGGTTATGCCGTTTGGTCTTACTAACGCCCCGGCAATCTTCCAGAGATTTATGGACTCAGTGTTTTCAGACCTACTTAATCAGACAGTCGTGATCTACCTAGATGACATTCTTATTTATTCTAGAAATCCTGAACTCCATACTTCCCATGTGAAACAAGTTCTTCAAAGACTTCGTGATCATCAACTATTTTGCAAACCAGAGAAATGTGAGTTCGACATAACGGAAGTCAAATATCTGGGCTATCATTTAAGTCCCACCGGCATAGCTATGGATCAAGAAAAGGTACAAGCTATCCTAGAGTGGCCTTCTCCTTCTACCATAAAAGAAACACAATGTTTCCTAGGTTTAGCAAACTTCTATCGACAATTCATTCTAGACTTTGCCAGTCAGACTAGCCACATAACTCACACCTTAAAGAAGGACAATTTAAAGAAGGGGTTTGTCTGGACTGAGGCTGCTGAAGCAGCCTTTCAAAGCTTAAAGAGAGCCTTCACCCAAGCCCCCATCTTAAGACATCCAGATACCACCAAGCAATTTATAGTAGTAACTGATGCTTCTGAGAGAGCCATCGGAGCTGTCTTACTCCAACGACAAGAGGATGATGGCCTTGAACATCCTGTTTTCTATTTGTCTCATATCCTTTCCACAGCTGAACAACATTATTCCGTACTTGAAAGGGAATTATTGGCTCTGAAAACAGCCTGCCTTGAGTGGAGGCAGTTTCTGATGGGTTCCAAGGAACCATTTGAGGTGAGGACAGACCACCGTAATTTACAATGTTTAAGAAATTTTGTATGCCAGAATAGTCGTCAGGCCCGCTGGGCCTTTTTCTTCAGTCAGTACGATTTTTATATTACATATATTCCAGGATCTCAAAACATTCTGGCTGATGCTCTGTCTCGCCGATATCCAGAGTGTTCTCCTTCCTCATCCCAGTATCTTCTAGAACCCAGTAAGATCATTGGAGTGGCTCAGTCTTTCCTGGAAGAAGTACAACAAGAATACGCCAACCTATCGGACCATGACATAGAAGAACTAAGACCATTATTGTACAAGAAACAAGGATATTTTTATTACCAAGACCTGATATTCCTCCCTACAAACAAGGTGCAAAAGAAAGCATTACAAATGTGCCATGATTCCCCTGTAGCTGGTCACAGAGGCATCAAAGCCACACAAGAACTACTTTCACGATTTTTTTGGTGGCCTACCTGGAAACTGGATGTGGAAAGATACGTTCAGGCCTGTCCCATATGTGCCCAAGTCAAAATACCTCACACCAGACCGGCAGGATTACTACAACCTTTGCCTGTTCCATCAGCCCCATGGCATACTATCTCTACTGATTTTATGTGTTCGCTCCCACCATCAGCAGGAAACCGGGTTATCATGGTCACAGTGGATTCTTTCACAAAGATGGCTCATTTCACTGGCCTAAAAAAGCTGCCTACTTCCCAAGAACTAGGTCAAATATTCATAGATCATGTCTTCCGTCTCCATGGACTTCCACATACCATAATCTCTGATAGAGGACCTCAGTACATCTCCCGATTTTGGAAGCATTTTTGTAAAACACTGAATATGAATAGAGCCCTGTCTTCAGGGTTCCATCCTCAGACCAACGGACAGACTGAGCGTCTGAACCAAGGACTAGAGCAATATCTTCGATGCTTTTGCAATTCTACCCAAAGTAACTGGAGCACTTACCTCTCTTTAGCTGAATTTTCCTACAATAACTCAGTCCATAGTGCCTCCAAGGTCACTCCCTTTTTCTGTTCCTATGGTTTTCATCCTACCTCTTTCCCTACTTCTCCACAATCCAACTCTCCTCTACCTGCTATTAACTATTTCTCCAAACGCCTTCTCCAACTCCATAAACTAATTCGATCTAATTTGTTACATACCAAGAGGTATATGAAGAAGGCTGCAGACAAGAGACGTACAACCAATCCAAATTATCATCTGCAAGATAAAGTCTGGCTCTCCTCCAAATTCTTGCCCTCACGTCTCTCTCAAAACAAGTTCACACCTCGTTACTATGGGCCTTTCCGTATTCTCCAGTTGGTCAATCCTGTCACTGTCCGTCTTCACTTACCCCATACATGGAAGATCCATCCGGTTTTTCATGTTTCTCAGCTTAAACCTTATGTGCCTGATCCTTACTCACGTCAGTTTCCTTGTCCACCTCCTGTCCTTGTGAATGATGCTCCTGAATATGAAGTGCAGGAAATCTGTGACTCTCGTCTTTTTCATAAACGACTTCAGTATCTGATTCATTGGAAGGGTTATCCTCTCAGTGAATGTTCATGGGAAGATGCCTCTTACGTTCACGCTCCTCTCCTGACTCAACGCTTTCACTGTTTATTCCCTCTTAAACCTGGGCCTTCGGGAGGGGGACCTACTGTCGCGCCGCGCGGTGCGGCGCGAGCCGAGAGCTCGACTTCTGCCGGGCGTTCGGCTCGGGCCGCACACCGCGTTATTAAGACGCGGCGCGCCCCCAGCCTCTCCTGCGCGTTTCGAGGCCCCAGATTTGCTTGGGGCCTCGTTCTTCCTTCTGCCTTTCACTGTCCCAGGGGTCTCTGAACCCTCTTACCTGTTTTTCTTCGTTTCTTTGTCCTTTCTTCTTTTTGCAGTCTGTTGTGTGCCTTTCTTTATGTCTTTTCCTCCTTCCCAGATTCCTGTGTTTTCCCAGCATTCCTTGTTCCCTATTCTCTATGGTTCCTCTACTATTCTGTTCTATATATTGTTTCCCTATCTAAGATGGTGTCCTTTTACTTCCTGTGGGTCACTTCCTGTTTTTTGGTATATAAGGGCTGTGTTTTTCCTCTTTCTTTGCGCTGCAACACTTTCTGCTCAGTTGGTGTCTTCGCTCCTGATTTCCTTGCCTTTTGGTTTTGGACTCAGCATTCTGTGTTTTCTGATTTTTGCTCCTTTTGGATTCCTGTTTGTTTGTTCTTGTTTTTCTCCAGGACTTTTCCTGTTTGGAGGTTTTTCCCCTTTGGAAGGGGTTTTTCCCTCTGGCGCTACTTTCTGAAGGGCACGGTCTGTTCTTGGTGTCTCCATTGCCTACAGCACCGTGGCTACCAGAAAGAGTCGCCCCTTTTTGGGCCAAAGCCGAACATTGAAGATTCACGCCACCAGATCTGCAAATTCCAGGCGCAAGCAGCACGTGAGTCGTGACAAAAAATGGGTGAATTGGCGACTTCGGAAGCATGCCCTATCGTGGAGGGGATTCTCTTCAGGGACACTTTCATCCACAAGCTGGGAAAGTTTGTCACCACCTTTAACTCGCTGGACAAGGCAGAGTCTTCTATCAGCTGGATCTTTATGCCCTGTGTTTTTGCCAGCGCTGGTCGTAGACGGGGATGCTCGACCAGCAGACCCATCCAGCCAGGGGTACAGACAGTCAGAGAGGCCAGTGGCAAGACTCCAGTCGGTTTGGTACCGTTTACCCAACCAGAAGCTACTCCCGTCATCGAGGGTCGAGAGGAGCTTCCAGGGCTTGTAGCCCTTACAACCATACTCAAGGTGCGTGTACAGTCCCCCGAGGGTATCAGACTTTGGGGCAGGTTGGGAGATTTTTATAACAACTGGGAGGCACTCACGTCAGACACATGGGTTCTTCAAATTCCGAGGGGATTCCATATCAACTTTTACGGCTCCCACTTCCGACCCCGAAACCCAAACCCCTTTCCTTTACTCCAAGACCAAGACACCTTGTAGAGGTAGAGATTGTCCAACTCTTAGAGAAAGGGGCTATTGTTCCAGCTTCCCTTCACCCACCTGGGTTCCTGAGCAACCTCTTTCTAGTAGACAAGAGGGATGTAGATCAGCGGCTTGTTATCAACCTAAGGGACAAGGTAAAGGCTCTGCCACAGGTGTTGGTTCTGTTGTCCTCTCCAATCCAGCTTGTCCTCTGACCAACTGAGACAGTGGGCACTTGCTGCAGCCACTGGAACAGAACCCCGGTGCACCACAACTGTTGCTCTTGCCAAGGCTTGTTGGCTCTTCCTCCAAGAAAGTCCTCGTTCCAAGAAACCCCAGCCTCCAACACTCTGCAACTCCAAGGTCAGCTTCCACTCTACAGCTCCTGTGACGTTGGACTCCTAATTTGTCGTGATACTGAGGCCTCTGTGCCTCCCTGTGCCTGCTGCCAGTGGGTCAATCATGAGTGGCTAGTTTTTCGGCCTTCAAGATGGAGGGAATCCATCTTCACAGGGACTTACTGCAAATGAACGACTGGATGGTACATCTGGATCTGAAGGACGCTTACCTCACAGTCCCTATTTTCCCACCCCACAGGCAATTCCTGCAGTTTCAGTGGAGGTCTCAAATCTTGGAATTTACCTCCCTTACTTTTGGGCTATCCTCCACTCCATGGTGTTTTACAAAAGTCTTGACAGCAGTGGTGGAACACTTGAGGTCCTGCAGGATGCGTCTGATTATTTATCTGGGAGACATCTTCCTTATGGATCAATGCCCGAAGAGACTGTCTGGTCACCAAGCTATCAACCTTTTTGAGGCTCTAGGCTTCGTGATCAATCAGTCAAAGTCTCTAACTCCATCCAGATCAATGCAGTTTCTGGGGTTCGTGGTGGACATGGTCAGAGCCACTCAGAGTCTTCCATCTCTGAAGTTATCCAAAATAAAGCACAAGTAGTGGAAAGCTCTAACCAAATCCTCCATTTACCTGCAGCACCTGGTCCACATTGTGGGCCTCTTGTCCTCATCAATACAGGTCGTTTTCCTGGCCTCTCTGCACTACAGGGCTCTAAAATGCATCAAAACCTTTCACCTCCATCAAGGCCTCAAGTATTCTCAGTTGATTGCCCTATCAGAAGAAGCAAGAGAAGAGCTACAATGGTGGGTTCCACACATGGAGGCTTGGAATGGCTGTGCCCTTTTCAGCTCTCAAACCGACAAAGTGATAGAATCAAACGCAAGCGGTTCAGGTTGGGGAGCAGAAAAGTCCCTGCTTATCAACTGTCTGGAACGGACGGTGGGGTCCTTTGCAGTGAAATGTCCGACCAAAGAAAAAATACAGTGCTGTGACCTTCTAAAAATGAACAATGTAGCAGCAGTGTGTTACATCAATCACATGGGAGGGACAAGATCAAAGACCCCCTCAGACCTGCCACAGACTTTTTGGACCTACTGCCTGGACAGAGAGATTTTGATCTCTGCAGAATATCTCCCCAGTGAATCCAATTGAGTGGCGGATTGGCAATTCCGTCACTGGGAGGATGCCAGTCTTTGGAAATTACATCTTCAGGTGTTTCTAGCGAATCAGTCCAGACAGGGTCCATTCATGACAGATCGGTTTGCCTCTCTGAACAGGTACTACAGCTAGTATCCGGACCCGGATGCAGTAGCAACAGATGCTTTTCTCCAGGACTGGAGCAAGGAGAAGGGCTACACGTTTACACACTTTTCTATGATAATGAGATTGTCTGCACAGCTTTGGAGACAACTGGTGGACTTGGAGGTGATCACCCCAATTTGAAGATCTCAATTTCAGTTTCCAGTTCTGATGGAACTTTCTAGAGATTTTCCAATCCCTCTACCCCTGTTTTCGGATCTCCTCCAGGATCCCGAGGGGAATCCATATCAGCTAGTTCTCTCAGGATCCCTTTGTCTCAAAGCATGGAGGTTTACAGGGAACTCTGGAAAGTGCCAGGTATTTGTTGAGAATCTGCCTTGTTACTGGCCAAGTCTTAGTCAGATAACAAGCATGAAAGAGACTGTTCAGCCTGATATAGATAGTGGAGTTGGTGTCACCAAAAGCAGGTGCATCCCGTGGGGTCGGACACATCCATATCTTGAACTTCTTTGCTTCTTTAGCTTCAGAAGGAATGCTGTACAGGTCTATTAATACCTTTCGATCGGCCATCTCAGCAAGTCATTTTTCTAAGGAGGGACGTCCGGCGGGAGAACATCCACTGGTCTGCAAACTTCTCCAAGGCATCAGGTTATCTGTTTCCCCCAAACCTAAATACTCAGTTTTATGGGATGTCAACCAGGTTTTTAGACTTTTTAAGTCATGGCCTTCAAATAAATATTTGTCAAGGAAACAGATGTCTGAGAAGCTAGCAACACTATTGTGCTTGGTGTCATGTCACAGAGTTTCGGAAGTACATGTTCTGGACTTAAAAGATAGAGTGAACACTCTGGAGTGGGTAACCTTTGATATTTCCAACAGAGCTAAATTGAATTCAAACAGTGTTTCATATCCTTCCTTTCCAGGTGCTCCAAAGCATGATTAAAGCTAATGAGGCAATGTCCGCACGGCCAACAATTGCTTTTTGTTATTATCAAACCAAAGAGCTGTTTCCTCCCCTACCATTGCCAGGTGGGTCAGGTGGGCTATGCTGGAAGCTGGTCTTCATATTTCTATGTTTAGTGCTCACTTAGTTAGACGAGCAATGGCCTCCAAGGCTTTTTCGTTGGGAGCCCGTTTGAAGGACATTCTTAATGCTGCAGATTGGTCCTCAGACTCGACTTTTCAAGAGGTTTTATTTTAAACCTGTACCTACCTTGGCATCCTTGTTGGTGGGGAAGCTTTGGACTAGCCTCATCCTTGCCTCTGGTCTTGACATAGATTGAAACATTTCCTAGCTATCAGAATGGAAAGTTTCAATGAATCAGCCAATGGAAGAAAAGGAATGTCAGTTGCTCAGAGTGAAACTGAAAGGCAGGATGCTGCATCAATATGAAGTAAGGTTTTATCGTCCATACACATTAGAGCATAAATTTGCTAAATATTTTACCCAAACTTGGGGCTGTATATTCTGTCGCAGTACTGTAGTTCCAACTCCGATGTGCAATAATATGCCAAAAGGTTGTATTATAATTCCTTTTAGTGGCTTTAGCAGTCTTCACATATGTCCTCTTGCACACTGTCTGGGCCTGAGCCACTGCACACTGTCCGTCAGTAAACTGGCCTTCTGCTTTATTTCACAGAGCAATGTCAGTGGGGCATAAAGGCAGGCATCAGTTGTCTTACATTCGTTGCCAAGACCTAAAGCCTTGCTCCAGTTCCTTTTATCAGAAGCAGTGGCTGGGAAGTGAAAACCTGACACAGCCAAGATGCAGTGAGTCACATGAGACGTGCTTATGTCACTAAAACCAGGCTGACTATGGGATCCATAAAGGAAGGCACCTGGTCCACGGCAACGGAAGGTAAGTCACTACAGTCTGAATTGGCCTCCTTTCAGGCCTGAGTGAAGTAGAAGAACTGAAGTTTGGTGATATTGGCAGATCAAGTGGAGCTCATAACTAAGGGACCTAACATTGAACAAGAACTATGCAATCTGTGGATAAAAACACCTGACAAGAAGGCTGGAACCAGTAGGAACAATGTATACCTTATGGGCATACCAAGGGGCCTTCACTCCATCAATATGTTTGCATACTTATCATTGCTTTTACCAAAACTGGTCTTGCAATCATTTGAATCCTTTATTCGTTTGGTGGAAATAATCACACAAAAAACAGAACCAAAGACTAGAACTAAGAGTGTGAAGGACGATGAGTAGAAGAAAGGGAGAATGAGAGGGGGAAGGAGAGGGAGAGGGAAAGGAGAGGAGAGAGAGTCTGATCAATCTCGTTTAATGCCCAAAAGGGTTACTCAGAATATTACAAGGGTCCACAATTCTTTTTCCCTAGCAGACGAAGTTCCCTAGCAGTTCTCAGGATCCGCGGACAGTCCTTCTTGCAGATTTTGAGAATGCCTTTGACTCAGTGGGGTGGGATTTTTTCTTCCTCCTGCTGCAGAGGCTACATTTTGGGCCAAAGGTTTGCAAACATGTGCATCTATAACATACAAGCCTACTGGCAGGATAGGAGGAGAACTGTCAGACACTTTACCTGTCCCGAAAGGGACCAAACAGAGCATTCCTCTATCCTACTTGCTCTCCGTCACAGCGATAGAGGCCCTGGTCATATGTATCAGAGCAAAGGCCCAGGTAAAGGGCTTCAAATGGCGTCCTGTGATAACATAATACACACAGCTTTATGCAGATGATGTTCTAATGTTCTTGGAGGTACCCAAAAGTTCGGGTCGAGGATACTACAGATTGAGCATATCTGTGGGAGATTCTCAGGGTTTAAAGTTAAAATTAACAAGACATTCAGAAGGGGGGGTGGACTGGAAAAACGGCCATCAGGAAGTGAGCTCCCGAGCTCTTACCTACCCAGGAGACTTTCTCCCCTGCATCCTACAGAATCCTGCCCAAAATGACATAAGTTACAAAGGCATATTCGCGGCAGATGCCAGCCGAGCTGATCCTGCATTCAGTCCCGAAACAACAGAGGTCATTCCAAGATATTTTCTGACTGCGGCCTAGCTGGGTCCGCGGTCTCCTGGCGGCCTCAGAAGTGGTAAGCGGTGCGGATGACCGGAGTCTCTACTGCTCCAGAACCCACCCTGAGTGGTGCGGCCAGAGACAGCAGCCCTCTAGCGGAATGCTCTCCCCCTAGAGAAGGGGCAAATCAACATTGCAGGTGATCCGGGGTGGGAGGAAGGGAAACAGGGAGATTGGGGGGGGAGTACTACACTGGCCTATGAACAACTGGAGCCAGGACCCCAATGTGGATTGAGTGTTGGCAGTCACTGTGGCACTTGCGGCCGGAGGGCACAGGTGTGAGCAGCAAAGCACACCAGCACCAGCTGGGCTGAAAGAGTGGAGAGTGTGGCGGACATCGGAGGGCTCCTCTACAAGGGCTGGTGGCCCTGGAGCCAGGAACCGCACTTGTGGAGGAGATTTACAGGAAGTGCAGCTGCCCTGGTGAGTGCATACGCCTCGACGGTGCTGCCAGGGTGATGTGCAGTCCCTGGACTAATGCAGGGGTTGCAGGGACGGACAGTGGGATTTGGCAAAAAATGAGATGGGTGTTGGCTGCCCCTCCCCTGCGGGGTGCGGCACAAGCAGCCTTGCAGAATAAATCTCCCTGTGATCCTTGGGACACCGTGAATCATCCTGCACAACAAGAGAACGTGAATTAGGGGGGCACCATGCTTGACCTTTTGTGCCACCATCGAGACGCTGGATGCAATACAAATATACCACAGTGAGTTGCTGGGGCACGGACTACAAGTGAAGATCAGGGCTTGGTAACTGGAGGGAACCCAGTGACTCTGGCAATTGGATCCCTCCCAACACTGTGGTGAGGCCGGTACTTTGAACTTTCTCAGGGTGCCGGTGGCCTGCCCTCAAATTTGCAGGGGACTGCTGCGTCAAGCACTGAATCTTGGGCACCTGAAGTGTGTGGGATTCTCTGTCTCTTCTGATCCTTGCTGTTGTTGTGGGGCCTGGGATTGCTGTGCCTCAGTGACTATGTGACTGGCCTTGCTTGCCTAAGGGTTGTCGTGGTTTCGACCTGGTGGACCAGTGGGAAACTTATTAGAACTGCAGTACTCACTTACCTAGTGGAAGACACGGGGCAACGAGATATGAACCAGGGGCTGTACAAGCTGGCGCTTTAGATGCTGTTCGATCGGCTTTAAACCCACTCCCAGCTACAACCTGGGCACCACTCCTTTCGCACATCCAACACGTTGAAATGGTGCATAGAAGAGAATAGCTGTCCCCCTAGAACTGGTGAGGGTCCCTTAGAGATGAAACGTAGCTCTGCATTTTTAGGTGGGAGCTCCACTGCGACTGCCATTACGGGTAAGGACAAAACAGCCCAAAAGGGGAAGGGGGGGTGAACACTATTACGCATGGCAACCTACACAGGTTGACAAGGCAGTCAGGCACGGCGGACACAGGAGATTCGGAAGAAAGTGCTTTGAGGCCCTCGAGGGCAGACCTCCTAGAGGCTATTCAAGGATCACTAACAACAGTGGAACACCAGATAGCAACTGTTATTGACTGATGTCAATCTGGTGAGAGCTGTTTTACGAAAAGTCTCGGACAAGGTAGCCAATGCTGAAACTAGCATCGAAACCCTGCAGGGGGAGGTGGTGATCTTGAAGCGGCAGATGGCCATGATGTCCAGCACGATTGCAGAGCTGGGCAGGACAGTGGAGGATGCAGAGGGCTGCTCATGCCGCAACAGCATTTGGGTGTTGGGTTTCCTCAAGAAGGCAGAGGGCTCGTCTACTGAGCGTTTCCTGGAGAACTGGATAAGGTCAATCCTGAAACCACGGGGCCTTTCAGACATCTTTGTAGTTGTACGGGCCCACAGGGCTTTGGTCCCACCCCTCGTCCCAGGCCCCCCCGAAGAGCCAACATTGCTAAGGCTCAACTATAAGAACAGGGATTGTATCTTGAAAGCGGCTTGGGAACAAGAAGTCCCACAATACGAGAGCTGTGACATACCTATGTTCCTGGATTATACAAAACTTGTTCAGGAACAGCGCAAGTCTTTCATAGCCACCAAACAAAAACTGAGAGCAATGGGCCTGAGATATATGTTACTGTATACAACTAAAGTGAAAGTCCTTTACAATGATAAAGCCCACTTTTTTGACAGACCTGAAGCGGTTTGGGAGTGGCTTGACGTTATGGAAGTCGCTACTACCTTAGATGGCGGCAGTACTCCTGTAAAGACAAGAACTGGCAGAGACAATCCAAACCTGTCTCTCTTGGTTTCTATCAGAATACGTATAAGGGAGCATGGAACAATGCATTTGACACTACCAACAGAAGTGAGGGCCCTGAGCCCAACATCTGAGATGGTTCCCAACACAGCCATTACTGAAGGTGGGAAGGGGGAGGATTGAAGGGGACTGTTTAGATGCCACTCCCAGGTGCTTTATTGTTTGAACAACCGGAGGTCTAATCAGGTGAGGTGACTCCAAGATGCCATGTCTAATCAAACACACGGCATCACTATGGGAACGCGCAGTGAAGGTGGTGCTGAGGCAAGCTCCTTTTGCAGAAGAGTTTAATTTCTGGGACCCCAGGTATTCTGCCTGTTGACTTCCATGGCTGCCACCAGTGCCTGGTGAAATGGGGGGTGTGTGACGCTAGGGGACCTTTACCCTAATAAGATGTTCATTATATTTGAGGCAGCACAGGAGACCTTTGGTGTGGGTCGGGCCAATTCCTATAGTATGCAAGTATTGTGGACATTGTACGAGACATATGGCCCACGTACCTGGAAGTCTCAACTTCCTCTGAACCGTTTAGGACATTACTAGAATTTGGTGGAGGTAGGCATTTAGTTCCTCACTTATATAGATTCACAGAAATGCTTAGGACCGCATTTTGTGCTCAACCGGCTTAGGAAGAAGAACTGGCTACACCAACAGAAGATGACCGATGGAAAGATATTTGTGCACTAGGTAAGCAGGGAACATGTAATGCTCGGTTGAAGCTAGAACATTTTAATTACTTACACCATACATATATCACATTGGTGCTTCTGAATAGAACAGACCCCACCAAAACAGACAGGTGCCACAGATGTCAGAGCAGACCCGCAACCTTCCTTGACTTAGCCTGGTACTGTCCCTCTACCCTATTGGGACGTTGTGGTCTGGAAATCGCAGCATGTTAAGGGGTAGCTTTAGAATTGGACCTGGCCACATGTTGATTGGGGGTGGTCAGGAAATAAAAGGGCAGGAAAATGGAGTGGACATTTTTGCAGTTGGCCCTGCTGCTAGCGAAACAGTGGGTTGCCATTTCATGGATGATCCCGCTACGGGCAGGGGAACGGGCATGAACCAGAGATGTGAAAGAATGGGTGGTGGCAGACGAGATGAGGCTCCGTCAGTGTAGGAGGGATGAACATCTCTGGCAGCAGCCCCCCATCCCGTCTCCTGCCGGAGGACCCCCTGGACACAGGTAAGTGGGTGCTCCGACAGGGGAGGGGGGTAAGGGGTGTTTGTGTGTGGAGGTGTGTTTGTATGACTGTGTGTGCGTGTACGCGGGTGTGTATTGCGTGCTGAATGTGTGTGAATGTCATGTCTGCCTGTATGTAAGTGTGTGTGGAAATGTGTGTGAATGGTGTATACATGCGTGGATGAATGTTGGAATGGGTGTGTGTATGCATGTGTGTGTGTGTGTGTGTGTGAGAGAGAATGGAGGGGCGTGTATGAAGGGGGTTCTGGAGAGGAAGGGGGGTGCGGAAGAACCTTTGGAGGGGAGGGGGTGGGGAAGGCCCTATCAGTGACAGGGAAGAGATTCTCTGACACGGATAGTGCCTACCGTCATGGTTTTCGTGGCAGTAAGGAAGCCAGGAAAACCATGGCGGTAGGCGGGGTCCTAATCCCACAGGTGGGCAAGTGACGGCCACCGGGCTGGAGAATGATGTCTCCACCCCGGACCGTTACTGCTGTGGCGGTCCATGTGGTACATTGGCGGTTTGGCTCCAGCCAAACCGCCAATGTCATAACATGGAGGAAAGTACCGCCAGCCTGTTGGCAGTACTTTCCTCCATATTAACGCTGACCCATAATATCACAGACCTACAAGACACTTGTACATGACTCCCTTCTTTTTCACACCTGTGGGAGACATGAGAAAATGATCTAGGAGCCATGACAGAGGATGACTGGAGTGAGGCACTAGCTTCTACCTGAGAAGCAGTTATTGCCTTACAGTTTAACCTGATTCAACTAACATATCTACATTGCACATACTTTACAAGGTGAAAACTGTGGAGGATGGGAATAGTGGATTTGGCTCTCTGTTTTGGATGCAGACGATGGGAAGGGGATTGTTTCACACAGTCTGGAGAGTAGGAATTGCTATCCCAGAACGCAGGTGCGAGACTCATCCTAGACCTCCCCAGAAGTCACCCACATCACCCCCCACCTCAAAGGTCTACAATGGTTGCTGGTGCACAAGAAGAGCAAATCAACCGCAGACTCTCCTTCTACTACCAAACCAGGGAGCTTCATTCAACAACTCTCACCCCTCGCGCATGTCCCGAGAGTCCGACGCAGAAGAGGACGCTCCTTCTCCTACCTCGCCGCCAAGACCTGGAACGACCTACCCCCACCTTTGAACTTTAGCATGATAAAAAGGTTAAAACACTGAAAGAAAAAGAGGAAATCATACCACAAATACAAATACTAGAAAGTAAAGCAGAAGGCATTTGACAATATCTTGAAGGAGTAGAGGACAACTTTTGGGGAAGTCGTGAAAATATATGTAAAAAAGTCAAACAACTACCATCAATGTTTAACAATTGTAGCATGAAATAACATCTCTTGTAATTGAAAAGAAGCACTGGTACCAGTGATGACCTGCTGCACTTGCTCTTGTTATTAGGTCTTCTTAGCATAGGCTTATAATTTTATGATTAAACAAGGAAACCACATGCAAAAAGAGCATGTTATGCGGTCCATGTACAAAATGAGGTGCCTCTTTTTCTTGCATGGGAAAATGAAATTTTCACAATGTGATTAGAGAAGTGGATATTTTCAACTCATCCAGCTCTACCACACCTGACATAGGCAACCACGGTTTTGAGACATTTAAAGTAAAAAAAACTCTGAAGAAAGGATTTAACAAGGGTTGTATGGACCACCCAGTGGAATTTCATTTAAGGAACCAGATTAAACTCAGACGGGTTAGTGCTGTTCAGAGACTGGAGTACATCTGTGGATACTGTGATAACGTTATAAGATATGAAGAGTTTATCTGGTAAATAAGAGCCCTATCTCTTGCCACTGGATGCTTTTCAACCGAACGGTAATCACTAGTGCAAGCAGCCAAATGGTTTACTTTCTGACAGTATGCCAAAGAATGGCACAAACAACCTTCACAACTGTACAGAAATGTTATCCTAAACTGGCACGTCAGCCAGTTTTTAACCCTTCTTCCACAGAAGCACTAGTGGCACACAACTTGATGATCTCCCGTTGATCTGATTCATCTTCTCCACTGACAAAAGTATCAACCTCAGGAGACTCAGCTGAATTCCTGTACAGAATGGAAAGAACTCACTAAATTATCCTTAGCAGCCACAGTTGGATTCCTGTACACAATGGACAGAACACACCAGATGAAAATTCCTCAAGTATAGCACGGGTGAGAATCTGATGTTAAGAAATTGCTGTGCCATGTGCAGAAGACAAAATCACTTTTTCCATTTGACACTCAAACCAAAGAAAAAATCCAAAACAACAAATGCACTTTGGCCAGCAAAGAGCGGCAGATCAAAAGAAGCCATTCAATATATCTTATCAGTAGAAGGAAAAAAAAAAAAAACACATGTATGGTTCAGATGGTTGACAACTCATACATGGGGGTCGGACCTGTCTGCAAAATAAGGGCATCTCAAGCTAGCTCTCTTATAAACATTTTAAAGTAACAGCATGATTTGGAGGTTTTTCAAAGCTGTGCCTGCAGCATAGGCAGTTTCCTGTCAGTTGAACCAGAGAAAAAGCAAAAAAGGAACAGCGACTAAGTAAAGTCTCCCAACTGTTCATGGAAAAAGCTGCATGAAGACATAACAGAAATTCTCCACTGAATTGCAACAAGGCTTCTTCATGAGAGACAAAAATAAGCAAATGTTGTCTATTGTAAAGTCTGTTTTAGCACTGTACATCAATACACAAAACTATCCTTCCAAATGACAATGTTTCAGATATTCACATGAATAAATTTAACATTACTATATGTGTTAGATTTTTCACCCTTGGTGTGGTCTCCCTTAACTTTTTGCCTCTGTTTCCCAGGTTGTTGATGTGTGCTGGACTCGGATTTGCCTGTTTTTGTTACTCTGGGCACTTTACCACTGCTAACCAGTGCTAAAGTGCAAGTGCAAAATGTGTATGTAATTGGCTTATCCATGATTGGCATATTTGATTTACTAGTAAGTCCCTAGAAGAGTGCGCTAGAGGTGCCAGGGCCTGTAAACCAAATGCTACTAGTGGGCCTGCAGCACTGGTTGTGCCACCCACACAAGTAGCTCTGTAATCATGTCTCAGACCAGCCATTGCAGTGTCTGTGTGTGCAGTTTTAACTTTAAATTCGACTTGGCAAGTGTACCCACTTGCCAGGACTAAACCTTCCCTTTTCTTACATGTAAGACACCCCTAAGGTAGGCCCTAGGTATCCCCAAGGGCAGGATGCAGTGTATGGTTAAGGTTTGACATATAGTAATGTTTTTTATATGTCCTAACAGTGACATATTGCTAAATTCGTTTTTCACTGTTGCAAGGCCTGTCCCTCTCGTAGATTAACATGGGGGCTACCTTTAAATCTGATTAAAGTGTAGATCCCCTATGGGAGCGGATGGACATGTGGAGTTTGTGGTCTGAGAGCTCACAATCTGAAAATACATCTTTTAGTAAAGTTGGTTTTAATATTGTGTGTTTTAAAATGCCACTTTTAGAAAGTGAGCATTTTCTTGCTTATACCATTTCTGTGACTCTGCCTGTTTGTGGATTCCCTGTCTGGGTAAGTTTGACAGTTGGGCTGGTTGCACCTCCCACTAGAGAGTGACACAAAGGGAGCTCGGTGTAGTCTGCATTTCCTGATGAGCCATCTGTGCTAGGAGGGAGTGGAGGAGTGGTCACTCACACCTGAAAGTGCTGAGCCTGCCCTCACACAATGCAGTCTCCAACCCCCTGGTGAGTGTCTGGGGCCTGGCCTGGGCAAGGCAGGATTTCACATTCAAGAGAGACTTTGCTTTGAAGTAGGCCTACTTTAAAGGAGAAATTGGGTATAAGAAGGGAACCCAAAACCACAGACTTTAGAACACTTCTGGAAACCAAGAGGAACCTCTGCCTGGAGAAGAGCTGAAGAGCTGAGGAAGAAGAGCTGCCCTGCCTATGACTGCTTTGTGGAGCTATCCTGCAGTTGCTGCTTCTGCCAGAGTAAGAGGGCAAAGACTGGACTTTGTGTGCCTTCCATCTTGTGAAGATCACCAAGGTCTTGATTTAGAGCTTGCCTCCTGTTGTCTAAAGTCTCAGGGACAGCAAAGAATTCTCTCTGCCAGCACCTGGAGTCTCTGGAGAGACTCCTACTCTGACCTGTGGTGCCCATCCAGTTCCTGGGACCCTGAAAGGAGAAGCTGGCAGCCTAAGAGGAAGAATTCCACACACAGAACGCTGTGTGGGGAAAAGATCGACACAACTCCGATCTGCAGCTGGGAAATCGGCGCACCGCTGGCTTCGTGGCTGAAAATCGACACTTGCCTGTAACGCGACCAAAGAATCGACGCACGGAGCTGCAGAAACGACGCGCAGCATTGCTGATGGAGGCTGGTGAGATCGCAGCCCACACTGCGTGGTTTTCGGATCATCATGCGGCTGGATTTCCAACACAAGTGCTGCTGGGCATTTAAAAACAACTTAAGGCCTGCCCGGACCCGAGAGTGCTGACCGGACCGACGCATCGCTCTCCTGCAAAAAGAAGAAAACGCGCCCAACCCGACAAAAGGAGAAACGACTCAAGGTCTCGCTCGTGAGTGAAATCGATGAATAGCAAGCCCTTTTTGACGCACACTCGCCCGTGCAGGGTTATCTTTGACGCACCCAGGGTACATTTTCACACTAACAGTGTGTGTGTTTAAAATTACATGAAGACTCTTTTTGCTTTTTAATTGATAACTTGACTTGTGTATTGTGGATTTTTGTTGTTTTGGTCTTGTTTTGTTTAGATAAATATTCTCTATTTTTCTAAACCTGTGTGGTTGTCATTTTGTAATGTTTTCATTAATTTACTGTGTGTGTTGGTACAAATACTTTACAGCTAACACTCTCAAGTTAAGCCTACTGCTCGTGCCAAGCTACCAAGGGGCAAGCAGGGGGTTAGCTGATGGTGATTCTCTTTTACCCTGACTGGAGTGAGGGTCCTTGTTTGGACAGAGGGTACCAGACTGCCAACCAAAGACCCCATTTCTAACAATTTGTCTCTATTCTATTGCAGAAATAGTTTTAGATTCTAAACTAACATAGTTTAAAGCCACTCCCATTTCTTAAGAACAATTTATTTCATATACTATTGAGCTAATCCATACATAAAACAATGCTTGCCATTGAACTCTAATCTACATACTGTTCCTAGTTATTTTTATGTACCAGGTATTTTCGTAGTTTGCGTTGTTCCACTACTCTCTGCCCCATCATGAAAGGCAAACAAACAGCATACAAACCTGTTCGGTGGGTGGTGAGCTTTAGAATTGTTGTAATGTAGCCCGTTTTAGCACTCCACACCATTAAACAGAACCGTACGTTTACATTCCTTTTTTCCAGGTATTTGCAGGAATACAAGAACCCTTAATTCAACATCACCATTTGCTTTCATGTACTTTTAGAAATGGTGCTGGATTCACCTTTTAAACTACATTTAAAGCCACTCCCATTTCTTAGAAAACATTTCTTATATTACTGATTTGACCGACACATAAAATACAATACATGCCATCGCACCCTAATATAAAACTGTTATTAGTTATTTGTATGGAGCAGGTATTTTCATATTTTTCGTTGTTCCAGTACTACTTGCCCATCATTAAGGGGAAACAAAAAGCATACAAACCTGTTCAGTAGGTGGTGGGCTATAGGTTTGTTAATGACAACCCCTCCTTCAGGTTTAAGTATTTCTTCCAAGGCTCGCAAGCAGTTTACCATTACAATTGGATCCTGGTCACGAAGCATACTGTACAATTCATTCACCAGTGCACCATCTGAAGAAAAAAGGTATGGACAATATTAGAAAAAATAGAATAAAGCCTCGGTATTATAAGCACAGTTGCTGTGGGTAGCTGGAAACGTGAACTTAAAGGATTTAATCATGGGAAGCGCAGCCATTTTCAAAGACGGAAGGAAAGAGGCTAAAACAACCTGAAATGGAATTCTCTAACAGAACCTTAGGCTGGAAATATGTTTGAAACCCCACTGACAATCATAAACTTCTAGAGCCAGCGATATTGACACTCCTCCCCTTCACACATCAGAGTCAGAATATGCACTAACTCAGCTTCATCATCGGCATTATGAACACAGGGAGAAGGCAGGTAGACATTTAATAGGTCATCCCTGGCAAAAAGAGGCTGTTACAGTGATTCTTGATATCTATGATGCTGAAGGACAACTACATACAATTCCTCAAGACACTGAAAACACCTGTGCTTCCTTCTACAAGGAATTGTACAGCACAGAGGCATGAGACACTATGAACATAGAAGAGAACTGCATCACTAATCTACATTAAGCATCCAAGATCAAAAAAAAAAAATTGAGGAAGAAATAGCAAAGAAAGTAATGGCAGCAACCATTACAGATCTACCTAACTACAAATTCTCAGGAGAGGACAGTATCCCTTGTGAATTTTAAAAGTGGAGTAAAATGCAACTGCTAGACTGGCTGTATTAGATGTACAAGCAAGTCAAAACAATGGGATCCCTGAAAAGGATCTCTAACAAAGGTCCGATTCCATTTATTCCAAAGTCCTTTTACATCGTACTAGCTACTGCCCCATCACTTTGACCATTGTTGAGAATCGTTTGGTAAAAATCCTGGACACCAAATTCGGAAGAGTAATAATGCACCTTGTACAGTGAGTGATTCTAGGTGTTGGTGGTCCCTGTAGGCAATTCATGCCATGACCTAAGAGTTGATTCATCTACTATGGATCACAAAGGACTCCCACAAAGAAACCACTGCATTGTCATTAGATGCAGAGAAGGCATTTGACCAGATCAAATGGGGCTACCTGTTCCAGACTAGGGAATGGTTATGCAGTGCCCCTTCAGTGCAGGTCAATAATAGGTGTTTCTTATTGGCACACTAATAAGACTGATGCTCGCTGTCCCCACTGTTGGTCTTATTGGCCCCTTAAACATTAGCAAACACCATTAGGCACAACATAAAGATTGACATAATTAGTACCAGAGTAGGAGTCTTCAGAATCTTATGCAGAGGATACCCTGCCCTTCTCAATCCTCTTTGTCAGCACTGATGTCCAAAAGTGACACCTTTTCACTCTTCTCATAGTACAGGATAAACTAGGTCTAAAATGAGGAAATTCCCATTTCTAGGATCCCCACTATAGCTTCTACTGTGGGCTTTAATTTCTAGTGGAAATGAGACACACTTTGGCACTTAAACATCCTAATAAGAAGGGGTCTATCATGCATGCTGGCTGATAATTTAAAACCCATGATCCAAATTAAAACCCATAAGACCAAACTGAAGCGGTTCTTCTCAGATAACATTTAAAAGGTTAAGATGGTAGAAGCACCTAATTTCCTCTGTGTTCTTGGAATGCTCCCAAAGATGATACACTGTCAAAACTCCCTGGTGTTGTCAGAAGCATCAGATGTTTTGCTTGAGACCAGCTGGGAAGTTTATCAGCTCTATCACTTCTCAATGCCGGTAAAACTTGGGTCACCTTAGGTGTATAAGGAAATGTGGTATTGGATACACTATCTAAATATAGCAATTGTCCCAGAGTATCTTTCAAATGATTGGCTTGGCAAAGCTGATTTACCAAGTATCTCCTCTCACCAACAACGATGGTTCTCAGTAGATCTAGCAACAACATTAGTATGTATTCTTGCATACTGGCATACTCCTACCACCCTGGCATGTACAGGATACCTTATTGTGAACAAATCACATTTAAGTAAAAGGATTAGTTGTGCATATAAGCTGGTGAAATCAATCTGCTAAGGCTCCTGCCTCAGGCCTGAATCAAGCCATGTAAATCATTCCATACATTTTGGTAAAGACTGTACTTTGTGCAACTTTTACGCACATTGCACAGTGCGATGTGTTTCCCCATGGGACGACCTCCTTTAATTTAGCTGCAACAGCAGGCCACATGTGGAGTGTGTGTCTGCCTTGCACATGTGGTGGGAGCAGGGTTTCTTAACGCAAATAGCTGTCACGAGGAGGGACTCAGGTGCTGGGTAGCATCCAAAACAGAGGGAAGAGTTGAGGGGAGATTGCTCTTTGGTGCTGTAGATCGTCTTGAGTGACAGATCCTAGAGCCAGAGCCTACCAGTGTGGCTCCCAATATGTTTACAGGGTCATGACTGCACTCCATATGGGTCCTTGATTCCCAGTTTAGGCACGGATAGAGGGACTGGCTGATTGTGCTCCATGCAAATCTCATATAGGGTCCTGGCAGGCAGGGAGCAGGCTGGACCCTTTGCACACCATTGGTGAATATGTATCATGGGTCCCTGAGGAAGCTGCTGCCTATTACATCATGTACATCAGTGTGAGGTGAAGCACCCTTCTATTGAGGTTATTAAGGTATCAAAGCAACAAGCAAGGAAACAAAATGACAGGTGTAATATTTAGAGCGAAAGTAAATGCCCATGTCTATGACTCATATGACAGTCTCAAGGGGCACTTTATTTCAGTGCACTTATCAATTATAGACTTGTCTGAGCTCTAGGCCCTCATGTCACCCTAGTCCAAATCAGTTCAGGTTTACCTTTTTTGTGACAACGGGCCCAGGTACAAAGTCCTTGCTGCCATTTACTGTGTTATTACCAAACAACAAGGACCCCTTAGGAACCAATTGAACCCACTTAGTGCTTACTTCATACCACAACATACAGCATAGACCCCAACTTCAACAAACAATCCTTTATTCTGTATCCAAAATATATAACAGTGTAGTGTTTAACAAAAAAGGGAGTAAACAGAAGAGCCTTCCAGAAGAAACAAGTACATGCGAAAAACTGAAACTACATTCATAATGATCAGTTTAGCATGAAGTGAACAGACCCACAGAGGTTAATGTATGTCTCCAAGAAACCTTTATTGGCCTGCTGTAGTGATGTACTTGTGAAACTAACTGCAGCACTGAAACACAAACAGAGAAACATAGGGCCTCATTATGACTTTGGCGGTCTTTTGGCAAGACTACTGCGGTGGTGGCGGCCACCGCCAAAAGACTGCCACGTTGGCGGGCATCTGACCGCCATATTACGACCTACACCATGAAGACCGCCAAAAAAAAAAAAAGTCAAATTCCAAAATCGCCAAAACACTGGAGGGCAGGAAAGAGGCGGTTCCACCACTAGACGGACACAAATCCGCCCACCAGATTATGATCCACAAATCACCACAGCGGTCCTTCTATGGCAGAAAAACATTGGTGGCGCGAGCCGCTGTGGTCAAAACCACCACTGACAGTACACAACACCACACTGGAAAGTCTGAATACCCCACACCTGACACACATCCACACACCCGACACACACCACAATATAACACACGCTCACACAACCCAGGATCCTTTGCAACAAAACCACAATACTGAGAAACAGAGAGAAGGCACATACACAGAGAGAGCACCCTAAGACTATAGGCACACACCAGCAAATGAGCACACAAATTCCATAACTACTGCTCATCCCTCGCAACGCACCACCTACACCCCATCAATCACCCAACACTGCACCCTTTCATACACAACACCCCCCAACACTGTCAACACAATCACAACCATGTCCCCACAAAAGCACCCGCGATTCACCGACGATGAGTTGAGGGTCATGGTGGATGAATTTGTCAGGGAAGATCCACAACTGTTTGGAGCACAGGTCCAGCAAACAGCAATTGCCAGGAAAATGGAGTTATGGCAAAGAAAAGCCGAAAGGGTCAACTCAGTGGGCAGCCATCCACGCACAAGAGACAACATCAGGAAGAGGTGGAACAACCTTCGGGGGAAGGTGTGTTCCATGGCATCGAGACACCAGATATGCGTGAAGAAGACTGACGGTGGGCCTCTACCTCCTCCCCCACAGTTCACATCTTGGGATATATTGCATCCTGAGAGCCTGACTGGAATACCTGGGGGACTGGAGTCTGGTAAATACCCACAACATCAATGTCACACAATTGTCATGTCCTGCTTGCTTCCTCACCACCCAAATACCCCCTAATTCACTGAATGTCCCACTACACCTTCCTGCCAATCACCCAAAGCTCCTCTCCTGTATGCCACCACCCCACACAGCCTTACGGCCTACACAGGCCTTGGCAAGGATACCACAGGCTAATCCTATCACTACGACTCCCACAATGCACCAACCTATCAATGCAAAAACCTGCAATGTGCACATCCTGTCACATTTCATGCATGTATGACTACCTACACCAACCATAATGTGTGATTTA
The DNA here is from genome assembly GCF_031143425.1 of Pleurodeles waltl. Taxonomy (NCBI): domain Eukaryota; kingdom Metazoa; phylum Chordata; class Amphibia; order Caudata; family Salamandridae; genus Pleurodeles; species Pleurodeles waltl. The sequence continues at coordinate 545,933,736 of NC_090445.1, forward strand.
GGACCAGTACTAATCACAGCTACAGCTCAGTGACAAATCCAAATGGACATTGATCCATATCCCATAGCCTGTAATGGACTGACCATGGGTTTGGAAAGTAAGATGCCAGACTCCATGCACATGCACAACATCCAGAGACAGGAATATTACCCTTGCATACCCACTTACTGTGTTCCCAATGGGACACCAAGGTACAATATTTATTTATTTGAGTTCATTCGGTCTAGAGATCTAGGCCATTTTGAGTAACAAAGATAACAATCATACATGATAGAATAGTATTTGTTAAAAAAAAACAAGATAACAATAAAAAAAAAAACAGTAATAATCAGGACAGTATAACAATAAGATCAACAAGACTAAGTATTTGATTATAGATAAAAAGTACAATAAATAAGACATGGCTAAAATATTAAGGATAAAAAAAAGATAAAAACTAGAATATAAAATTCTGTCTAGCATACCAATGTGTGCAATTGCTTCCCCGTAAGACCTGGCCCTCGTCAATCCTCATGTAGAGGCAAAAAAAATAACAGTTGAGACTCCTTCTGACGACTAATGTCAGGATGGCTCACATGCCCTTTGAAACAATAAGCCTACGCCGGATGTACCAGGCCTCCGCTAAAAATTTGGTAACTGTAATAGCTACCACGGAGGATGAGTCGTATGTACAGATTCTGGTGGCGTTTGCTCTATCATGTAATGACATATTTTTGCAGAGGGGAATGATCCACCTCCCTCTGGGACTTTTATACAGAGGGCAGAAAAATAGTATGTGCTCTATTGTTTCTTTACAATTATGGCAAGAGAAACATCTATCATTTGGAGCGATGTTAGATGACCAGTGAGCCGTAAAACCATTAATAGGCAGTGTACCATATCTTAGTTGGAGATATAAAGCACGGGCGTACGGAGGCATGGGAAGGTTCAAGAAGTTCTCAGGCCAGGGCTCGTGCTTGAATTGGAGAAATTCCATTGTTAGCCTGCCCGCCCCTTTTTGGTGCAAGGAGTCTTCGTTAACTTTCTCCCAATATCTTTTTGTGACAAGTTTCTTTGCATTATCGAGGATTTGATCCGGATAGTTCCAGTAGGAAGGAAAACCTATTTTGACCCAGGCAGATTTCATTTCCTTCAGCCATGGGATTTTCTCCAGCGCCTGGAGGGTGGCTATGAGCTCTCTTATAGCCAGCCTATATGGTTCGAGTTCAACAGATTTCCATAAGCGAATCCAATAGGAGAGAGGCCTTAGGGCTGCTGTGGTTTTGATACTGTTTAGACCTAGGTCTAGCCTTAGAGGGGTCATTGGTGAGCCCATACCTAGCCGGGCAATCTGTCTAAGGAAATGGTTTTCCTTGGTTTGCAGAGTATCAAGGTTTTTGTGGGACCCCCAAAGTTCCGCTCCATAGAGGGCCGCTGCTCTGATTTGGACATTGTAAATCTCTGCAAGTATGTTCAAGGGGGGACTCGGAGCCTTTCTCGATCTACGGACAAGGGCCCCACCTCTCTGGCTTATAATGAGAGCCCCTTTGTCAATGGCTGCCATCCATTTGCCTGTGGTCGATAGTCTGAAACCCAAGTAGTCAAACTCTTCTACTTTCTCCAATGGAATCGAGTTCATTTCTATGCTAACGCGCGAGCGTTTCTTGGAGGTACTATATATCATGAGTTTTGTTTTCTTAATGTTTACGTCCAGACCATAGTCACTACAAAAAACACAAAATTGGTTGATCAGGTTTTGGATTCCCATTGGTGATTTAGATATCAAAATTGTGTCATCTGCATATAGCAGACACGGGATTTTTTTCCCAACCAATTTAGGTGAGTCATTTATACAGTTCTCTAAGTAGTGGATGCAATTATTGATATATAGCAAAAAAAGAGTGGGTGCCAGAACACATCCCTGTCTAACTCCTTTTTTAATAGCTACGGGGTCAGTCAACTCACCCCCCTGGCCACATCTAATTTGAGCGAAAGTATTTTCATGCAGTTGAGCAATGAGTTTCAGGAGACCAGATGGCACTCCCATGTTTGATAATGTTGACCACAGCAGGTTCCTGGGGATCAAATCAAATGCGGCTCTGAGGTCTATGAAGACCACATAGAGATTACCCCTCCCCAGGTCAACATTCTTCCATTTTATTGACATGAATCTTAGGGCTTGGTCAACTGTACTCACTGCAGGTCTAAATCCTGCTTGTAGGTCAGAAAGAGCTTCGGACTCCATAATCCATTCCTCAAGATGGAGCAAAAGATGCTTAGCATAGATTTTTTGGGAGTTATCAAGGAGACTAATCGGACGATAATTGGCAGGGATGTTCGGATTTCCTTTTTTTAAAATGGGTACTATTTCGGCCCCTTTCCAAGTGGGAGGAGCGGTGGCCCCTGCTGCAATAGCATTGCAGATAAGGTTGAGATATGGTGCCCATATATCTGGTCTTGATTTGTATAGATCGCCTGGGATCTTGTCTGGGCCAGGGGCCTTTCCCCATTTCAATGAGTCTATTGCTGCTCTTGTTTCGGTTAGAGAGAATGTGATCGGGGTAGTCACATGGTTTATTGGGGCATCAGGGGCCCACGAAGATGCTTCAGAAGGCCCTTCATATAGTTGCCAGAAGTGCTCTACCCATGATGCTGAGAGAATTGAGGAGCCAGGTGCGGCAGGGGAGATGCTAGTCATCAGTTATTAGTTTCCAGAACCTAGATGTGTCATTGGATTTAGCAGTCTCCAAAATAATAACCCATCTGGCCTCTTCCCAACTTCTGCGTGCCTTAGAACATTCCTTCTTATAAACTTTTCTGGCTGTTCTTAACAGTCCAACATGGCCATCTTTTATTGCTTCCAGGAGAGACAGTTGTGCTTCTCTGCAACAGTTGTCAAACCAAGGAGCGCAGTGCTTTTTGTTAGGATTAATGAGAAACTTTTTTGTGAAAAGATGCTTTAAAGATTGGAACAAGTCAGTGTGGGCTGCTAAGACTCTGTCACCCTCCCCGTTCTCGTTTAGGCCGATCATACACTCCATCTGGTTGGCAAGCAGGTTGTAAATAGATGTCAGGTGTTTAGGGGAAGAATTAACAGATTCCCATTTTAGGCTACGTCTGTTATTAGTTAGAGCCAGCTGGGAGGCATGGCTCTTGGAGTAGGGCACAGTAAACGAAGGAAAAAGTCCTCTGGTCGATAAAATCAACGGGTCATGATCACTCTCAATTTGCTTTTGGACCCTCATATCAAACATGTGGCTCCACAGTCGGATGTCAAGAAGTATATAATCGATACGACTGCTGAGCCCTCCGTGCCTAAAGGTAGCTTGTAAATTTACATCCGAGCGTGAGCGACCGTTGCAGGCTCGGAGGGCATGGGCTAGTGTGATGTCGGCCAGTAAGCGCGCACATTTATTCAGCCTTGGTCTTTTGTTGGAGACTAGCTGAGGGATGCCCCAATGGGCATCCTCTTCTTTACATATTCCTTGGACTAGAGGATTAGGTTCAAAAGTGACATTAAAATCCCCTCCAATCAAAACAAAGAAGGAAGGATTGTTTTTAAGAAAACTGTCCAAAATGGACAGGACATCAGAATCGGTGTGGGAGCTCACATTCCTGTTATAGATATTAATTAAAAGTAACGGTCTCTCTTCAGAAATCATTATTAATAGGACTTGCAAGTCAGGGCAACCCGTGTCTATTTCTTCTATCTTGCACCTAAGAGAAATGTTGATCCACACAAGCAGCCCTCCCGATGGTCTCCCAGAAGAGGACTTGCGTGCTGGAACCCAATAGCTTTTAAAGCCTAGCCTATATTTGGGTTCTAATGCCCACGTTTCTTGGAAGAGGCAGATCAGGTGATCATCAATAAGACTGCCCCATCCTGGACTTTGTAATTTGCTTTCCAACCCTGCTATGTTCCAGCTGAGTACCTTATCGAGATCCTCTGTTTTTATGGACCCTGCTTTATTCTGAGGATATTTCCTACAGGGGGAGGAACTGCTAGGAACCATACTAGTTCCCTCAGGTATATTAGGACCAGTGGCTTTCTCGCTATGTGCCATGTGAACCTCGCTGGATGTGGCCCCAGCTATATATGAATTAGGTAGGTTGGACATGCGGGTGGACACCAGAATGTATGGAACAATTGACAGGGACGGAATACATTCCTCGCTGACTTGGCTCGTGGTGCTTGTGGATGATCCCTGGTTAACAGGATCTGCCAAGGTCGAAGGGGCAACAGAGTTAGAGATGCTGAGGGCAGTAGGGTGAATGTCCTCAGCCTCACCATTGCTCGGAGCCACTTCCGAAAGGTCGTCTCCTAGTCAGTCTGTTTCAGAAAGAGATGACGAAGGGCATCTGGGGCCAAATAGAGGGATAGACTGTGTGTGGATAGCCGGGGAAGCCCTGTATAACGTTGGCGGTTGTCTACTCCAAACTGGCGTGGGAGGTGGATAAAACACTTGTAACCTGCAAAGGGAGGCTTTTCCAGTTATAGGATAAGGTCTGTTAGCGTTTATAAAGAGCCGTTGGACAAGGTCTGGAGAATTGAAGTTGATAACTATGCAGTCCCCTGAACCGATCTTTGCTAGGGAACCCACCCACCCTACCCTTCTCACCATCAGTATTGAGGGTGTCATGGAAAAAGCAAACCCTGCATTCACGTGCAACCAATGAATAACCTTGTTTTTAAGTTCGGTAAAAGATTCAGTGGAATGAGGTTTGAGTTCAGGAACATTCGATATAATGAGTACATAATGACATGATTCTGGTGGCAAATGGAGCACTTTTGGATCTGACAGACCCCTGAACTTGTCGCTCTTCTGGTGTTCTGTATGCAGGTGATCCCAAGTGGGGTTGCCATCTCCCGGATTAGTTACAGGGTTATTCCATGTGGCGGTTCCTTTTAAAAGGGGAACTGGAACCATATGGGGCTTATTCATTAAAATACTAGCTGTTTTAACAGAGCTGGACCAATCTTGGTTTAAAGAGGAAAAAGGGATTTTTGCTATTTGGCCAGTGGGTCTGTTGGCAGTGATGGAGTCATGGTTGGCAAGGGGATGGGATTGAATTTCTACGGATGGAGCAATTTTTGGTGGCTGGCTATTAATAAGGCTTTCCAATTTGTCCTCAATCGATTGGAGGCGAGTTAAAATTGGAAGAAATAGTTTGGAAAGCTCATCTCTTATGAAATCCCTGGTGTACTTATTTGTATGACACTCATTTGTGTTGTGTAAGGGGATTGATACCGTATCCTTATTAGAAGGTTGGGCCATGTTAGAGGGGCTCAAAGTCCTAGATCGTTTGTTTTTAAAAGCGGGTTCCCTTCGTTTCCTTTTTCCTTTAGTATTGGAATCTGCTAAGGTGAGGGGGCCTTCGTTTGGGGGACTCTGGGCCAGCGGAATAGGTGCAGCACGGGTGGTAATTACAATTGGGGTTTCGTCCTGATTCTCCTGGGAATTTTTAGAGGGGGAAGGGAAAGGGGTAGTCATTACAGACTGTAATTCTGGACGCGGGGAGGGCTGTGGGGCTGAGCTATCATGAACTAGGCTGTTGGTTGAAGAAGGGGGGGCAGCTAAGCGTCGCTGCACTAACTCTATTTCTTTTTCAAGTTCCCCAACAGCCTTTTGCAGAAAACCATCTAAGGTTGTTAGAGTGATGCTTACCTTCCAACCCACCCCCACGTCGACGGCCCATTATTCTTTAAAACAGGGGCCTTTAGTGGGCCCCCGGCTTATAGGGGTGTGTAGGCCTTTGGGACCCAGCCACTGACACTATAGTGTGATTAATAAGCTTCTCAGACCCTACTGTTAACAAATCCCAAAGACAAGACCACAGTAAGACGCCCAAACGTGTATATATAAAGCCTGGCCCAACCACTTATCGGGCACAGACAGGCGTAGAGCGGGTAATGGATTATTGGCTCCTGCCCTTGGGGGAAGAAGAATGGTGCCGCCTCCTTCCACCCTCCAAGAAACGGAATTCAATAAGCAGTTATATGATGAACTGAGATAAATTCAGCTGAGTACACGGATACACCTGCAAGTATCCGGTTTGGGTTAATAGTTTTCCACGTGCTTGATGGGGCCTGGGGCTCTATGGGAGAACTACCCACGCGCCGAGCAGGGGAACTTGAGATCTCCTTCAGGCAGCCATAGACAAGTTTGCTGTATGGACCACGTCTTTGGCTAGATGTCAGGGGGGTGGCCCTGCACTGCCTCTTCCTGGCAATGACGGGCAAGGATGGGCCCGCCCTTGGCCCGGGCTTTGCCCGGGCGCCGCCCGCGCGCGTCCCGCGACGGCGGGAGCGCGATTCAGTTGTTAAAGGGCTCCTGCCCCTTAACCTCCTCCCGGCGGCAACAGCGCTTCCCGCGACGGCGGGAGCGCGATTCAGTTGTTAAAGGGCTCCTGCCCCTTGACCTCCTCCCGGCAGCAACAGCGCTTCCCGCGACGGCGGGAGCGCGATTCAGTTTTTAAAGGGCTCCTGCCCCTTGACCTCCTCCCGGCAGCAACAGCGCTTCCCGCGACGGCGGGAGCGCGATTCAGTTGTTAAAGGGCTCCTGCCCCTTGACCTCCTCCCGGCTGCAACAGCGCTTCCCGCAACGGCAGGAGCGCGATTCAGTTGTTAAAGGGCTCCTGCCCCTTGACCTCCTCCCGGCAGCAACAGCGCTTCACTTTACTGGAATGTCACATTGTAGTTTGATGTGTTCACCCCATACCGGCAAGCTTTGCACTTACTGCATTAAAGAATCCCTGCTTCTGGTTCAACCTTCTTTGCACAGTGATGGTATCAGAATTGCTTTCAACCAGACTGTCGCTCATGGAGTGGGATTTTACACGAGATTCTTCTAAAACTGCAGAACATACTCCATGGCCAACAAAATACTTCCTCCAAGATGCAATATGCAGCCATATTGTGTGACAACTACCATGTCTCACTACTCACTAGGTAGCAGAGTAAAGTAGTGATGTCAAGTATCAGATAGTAACAGAACTCATCAGCAGTGCCATTTGTACTAATCAATGATGACAACACCCAACATGTAGTATGGTACTGCTGTCACAGACTTGTATGTACTCCCAAACTATGCTGTGCAGTATCTATCATTGTCATTGAAGGGAATCATGGTAAGCCACTGTGTGCATCTCATAAAGAGGGAACCAAACACACTTTCTTAACTGTACTCTGTCTAACTCCATCCACAGGTAACCCTGTCATTGCCACCATTGAGAGGATAACAGACCCTGCCAGTCACGTATGGATGTCTGGACAGTGACGACCTACCTGGCCCATCCGGGACACCTGGTCAGTCAATGACTCCCATCCACACCCTGCCAACAACAATCCTTTCCACCCCTGTTGCTCTGACATCACAGCCAACCAACTGCCCCCAAACCTGTGTCTCAAGGACTGTTCAATCTATCGTGTGCCCCACAGTACAGGGACCTGAGTCGGACATTTACACTCCAGACAATGATGGTCCTGTTAACACTGGGAGTGGGCGCACTGTGCCACGGGCACAGGCACCTGGGGGCAGGAGGTGTGGGAGGGATGCTGTGGGCCAGAGGATGGTTCCCAAGGGACTCCCCTGAGCAGTAAACACTCTCCCAAGTCCTGGGATCATACCAAACTTCCCAGGACAGGATGGACCAGATCATCACCATGATGGGGGAAAATCAAAGGCTGCAGAGGGAATACCACTAGGAGGTCATGCAGCAGTGGTAGGCAAACAATGCCACCATGGCCTCTATAGGAGGGGTGCTGAGAGACATGACCAGCACCCTGCGTTCTTTAGCAAACCACCATCAGGGCCCATTCAATAGCAGCGTGACATCTGCCCCCTCTACATCAGCGGCAGCTAGTAAAATGGAGGTCCTGCCAGGGGAACCCTAAGCATCAGACACCCATCCCACTTTAGCTGAAGAACCCCTCCCCTCACCCCCACAACCCAACGTGGACGTCCATCCAGACATCCGGCTGGAGTAAATGCCAATATCAAACCCACTGCCAGGAAGTGAACCTCTCCTGATTTGTCACCCTTGTGTGCCACTGATATACCCTGTTGACTGTTTGGAGAGAGAACTCCATTTTCCCATGGTACCAGGACACTGGAACTGTGTGACCAAATGTTGCAGCAGCTACTTTGATCAATCCATCTACCATCACTCCTCTCATCACCTGTTTGTTATTTGTTCACATTATTTCACTTGTCAAAAAACGTAAATGCACAACAAACCACTTATGGACACAGCTACTGTCTATGTGTGTATAATGATACACCAACAACTGTCCAACTACCCAACTGTTGCCTGGAAATGCCCCCCTGATTCGAAGTGGCAGTGTCATGGCCATCACACGAAGGATCCCTCAGCAGGACACACATGACAACAGTAATGTCACTGGCCAGATGCCAGAGAGTGAGGTTGAAATCCACAGTAACACCAGGGTATAGTCCGTTGGGCCATCTACAATAGGACCCCAATGGGTTTGGTGAAACACCAGCTCACATTGACTCATACCTGGTATATCCATCTGCATATTAGCGTTAGTGGCTCTAAGGTGTCCGACCACTTCCATCTGTGCTGCTCATCTGTTGTATCAACTAGGTGACTCACTTAATTGGTACAGGGTCCAAACATAAGTAGTTCTGGTACAGGGATGGACTCCATGTGAGAATGCCATTTAATTTACACCACAAATATGGGCTGTGTAGAACGGTACACATCTGTGTTTGTTGTTGTACCCCCATTGGCCATTCATCTTCATTCTATGGGGTATGTGAAGGTTGCAACCAAAGAACATTCTACTTTGGGTGTCTGATTTGTATATTCAGACTCATCATGCTTTTCCATGTGATTGACATGTGGACATTTTATCTCTGTCCCAATGGGTTGGTTCTAGAGGAGGTAAGGTTTTTGGCAGAGCTAGCCTTTTACAATATGCTATGTCAATGTTATGTGTCAATGCCCTACCAATTCCTTAGCAACCTTGGTAATGTGCTGCCTACATCATGACTCAATGGTTACTGGGGGGCACAAAATATGAAGTGGGACAATCTTTGCTACCCTTGGCCTACCTGATGTGTACAGTCTGGTGAGGAATAGGTAAAGCATCACTTATGTGATCATGAAGTCATGGTTTTGTTGTTCCACTATTTCAGAAACATGTATTTGTTGAAATGGCAATTGTTGTACATGCACTGGCAATCGTCTAGGGCCATGTGTACATCATGTGAACAAGTAATTTCTGTCTGCAATTTGCCTAGTCTGGAGTTAGGTACAGGTAATCACGTCAGGTATGGTGTGAGTGATGTAGGTTTACTCATGTTGCAAAGTCCTGATACTGCAGCTGCATGTCAAGTGGAATGGTAGGTGACCTATAAAGTAAGTTGTGGCTGCCTGAAGAGTTGTATAAGAAAGTACCCTCTTTTTGGCATGTTTACCCCCACTTTTTGCCTGCTGTCAGTGTGTTTTGACTGTGTTCACTAGGCTCCTGCTCACCAGGACCCCAGTGACTCTGCTCTCTCCATCTAAATTTGGTTGTCCCTGACTTTGTACACCCCAGAATTGTCATACTGGTGCCCCCATGTAAGTCCCTTGTATATGGTACTTAGGAACTCAGGGCAATGAGGCACCGGGGTTCCCCATGGGCTGCAGCATATGTTTTGCCACCCATGGAAGCCCATGCAAAATTGCCATTGCAGCCTGCGTGCAAAGGTACATGCACCCTTTCACTACAGGTCACTGAAAGTCACCCCTATGCAGGGATGTGGAATTCCTATCGCCCGACGCCCGGGACAGATTATTTGAGGTTAAGGGCAACAAGCTTTCATGTTTATTTTGTCCTCAGGACAAGTAAGCCCAACCCCCTGCAGGACAATCCCTCTGGCTGTCAGTTTACAGAGAAGGGAACTGTCCGCAGTTGAAGTAATGTGTCCACATGTTAATGCTGTTCGAACTTGTATTTATGGTTCATTAATGAAAAGACTTCATTATTAGGGTGCGTGCTGTAAATAAACATTTTATGGTCACACTGCACTACTGACAGTTCAAGTTTAAGTTTATTGACTCGGTTAATTAAAACCATCGCAATTCCAAAATGCATAATAATAATAAAGATACTTTGCTTACTCATTATGATAATAGAAACCCATAATAAAAACATAAAAGCTTATTTGAAACTAAAACATATCATGGTAAAGAGTTGTGCATAGCTAAAATGTTCTCCACTTAATTCCAGCCTTGGTCTAGAACTTAACTTTAGGACTTTCTTACTCCCTTACGAACACTATAATAGTAAATGAGTGAAGCTGAGTGAGAATCCTAAGTAGTACCTAGGGCTGTTTCCTGGCTGGAATTAAACTTTTGGCGCTTTACTAATCATTAAATAATGGCTCTTACACACTCTGCTTCAACTTTATTCACTAATTCTTTCTGAGCCTGTACCATGAATTTGGTCCCTCGACAGGAAAACAGGATTGAAAGTCCGCTAAGCCAGCTTATAATGGCCGGTCTGCATGAGCGTATGTTCAGTGTCTTAAAAATGTTTTTTAGATATAATATCCTGAGGTCTAGCAAAGCCGGGCACGCACAAAAAATGTGTTCTAGTGACTCTTGTCTGTACCCACACAGTCGACAGGAATGTGTCAGATCCTGCTGTCTCCATGAAGGGACCATATCCTTTGTTTCCATCAACCCAAAGCGGAAAAGCATGAACCGATGTTTCAGCGATTGGTTGAAGGTTGCTGCTAGGTATTCCTGTGCCCGTAAAGTTTTATACAATGTTATTATAGTCCAGGCGTGCTGTCTGCTTGCCAGTTTTTGTTTATCAGAATTTAAAGATTTCTTCTTAGTGATAGCGTTTGCCTTCCGAAAAAACTCCTTTTTGTCCGGGTTCTGGTCCCAGGCTTCTAGCAAACCTAGTGCTTTAATGCAGTTATTTAAGTGATGACCCCAGGTGCTTTTATCATTGTGTCGCTGTTGCTCCTCAATTTCCATCCAACATAGGTTGTTTAGAGTACCAGTCTCAGCTGCACGTAACCTCCAGTATAGTTTAATGAAGGCACATCTACTCTGAAATTCATAGTTTTTCAGACCCACTTCTAAACGAACCTGAGCTGGAGATGCTGGTCGTGGTATCCGAAAAACTGTTTTGTAGGCCTTCGTCTGAGCTTGATTGAAAAAAACTGCCTCCTTCCCCAGCATAATTTCGGCGCCATAAGTGATGGTGGGCATTAGCCGCGCTGCAATGACAGAAAGCAGGTGGGAGTATGAAGGCAGCTCAGTTTTTGTTTTAGAACTTTAAAACCATAGGTCAATGAGAGGGCTTTTGCTTGAGCGACAGCAAGCTGCGGCTTGAAAGTCAGGAGGCAGTCCATAGTGAATCCCAACTTATATGTGGGTGCAACCTCCACCCGGGATCCGTTTATAAACCATGAAGCAGATTTAAACTTCCTGTCAACTAGGCGGACAACCTTAGTTTTACTCAAATTCAACTCTAGGCCTTGCATTGTTATGTATGTGTAAAATGCATTGATGCTATGTTGTAGCCCAACAGGTGTTTGGCTGAGTAGAACTATGTCATCAGCGTACTGTAGCCATGCAATTCCTTTCTTGGCCAATACTGGCGGGTGGCTATTTACGGGAGCTAGAACCTCGGCTAGGTCTGCAAGATATAAGTTAAACAGCTTGGGAGCCAATACACATCCTTGTTTGAGTCCTTTTGCTGTTAATATTCTGTTGGTGAGGTGGCTGCCCTCTCCAATTTTTACTTGCGCCCATTGCGCCAAGGAGGCTGCATGGTAAGCCCCACCCTTTCAATTTCTCCCATAGGCGGGTTCTTGGTACGCAATCAAAAGCTGCCTTTAGATCAATAAAGCACACTAGTAGCCTTTTTTTCTTAAGCCTGGCTTTGTTTCCCAGCAGGGCCAGGGTTGCCAGGTTGGTGGAAGCACCCATACCAGCTCTGAAACCTGTCTGGCATTGTGGAATTAACTGTCTGTCATGAATCCATTCTGCTAGTTGTTGCAGTAGGCAGGATGCATAGAGTTTTGCTTCCACGGCTATCAATGCTATTAGCCTGTAGTTTGAAGGGTTTGCGGGGTTACCTGCTTTGTATATAGGGTGAATAATGATGCCTTTCCATGCATCTGGGTGACCCGTAGTGCCTTGGAGCTCGTTATAAAGCAGCGCCAAATAATACACCCAGAATGAAGGGCCTCCTCTAAACAAGGCGTTTGGAATGCCGTTCTGACCAGCAGCCCTTTCCATTTTTAGTTTCTTAATAAGGCTTGTCAGCATTTCTATGTCAATGGTCATTAGTGCATGGTTTCCTTCGTTTCCGTTTAGAGTTAAGTCTGTTTGCGTTGTCACTCTGAAGCCAAAATTTATCTTACTTGAGTCATTGGCTATCTGTGAGGCCTCCTCCTTCGCATGGTGCTCTGGGAGTGAGAACATTGTCTGTACGTGGGCTTCCCATGTGGCTGCATTGATACCTGCATTCGTGTGTCGATTTTGTCCCTTAGTTAGTCCGTTTATTAGTTTCCAGAACTTTTTGTTATTTTTCTGTTTGTTGGACATGAGCAGCTTGGTCCACAGATCCCCGTGATAATTCTTTTTTGCCATCCAGCAGTTTTTCTGATATTTGGCTCTTAATTCAGAAAGCTTTGTGTCATCAGATTTCCTCCCCCAGTGTACGTCCTTCAGGACTTTTTTTGGTTCTCTAGAGACTTGATTTTTCAAATTGCGCAATGTCCTGTTGAACCATGGCTTTTCTTCTTTGAGACTCTTGACTTTGTTTTTTGACTCTATGACCGCAATTGGGAAACGTTTTTTGATTTAAAATGTATTTACTAAAGAATCACACAAATGCTTCCAAGCGATCACTCGTTCTCCTTGGGGGTGGTCTTCTAGTGCCTGTACTCTTAGTGATTCTTTGAGCTCTTTAGTTGCGCCTGCACTATGGTACACTACTTCCATAACTTTGTCGAGGCCCGGCCCCTTCCATTTCAGTTTTTTTGTATCATAAGTCACTGGGGCTGAAATTAGGATATTAGCAGTGGGGAGTCGATTCCATACATTCCGGATCTTAATAAGTTATGGAAAGTGATCGCTCTCTGTGCGTTGTTGAATCCTATAAGCTGAAACCAGTGGCAATGCGGTTTCGTTTATTAATGTAAAGTTGATATTGGATTTTTTTGTGCCGCTTGAAAAGGTTACTTGCGCGGGTGATGCGTCCTCAGGGAGAGGCGTCAAGCACCGCAATCCCGGGGTTTCAAAATTTCTATATGTGCATGTTCCTTTAGGGTGTTTTGTGCTGCCTTTTCTCAAATCAAATATGAAATCGGCAGATAAAATGAGGATTGCGTCCTTATTTTGTTTCTGCAGCATTTTTAGAATATTGGTCAATGTTTCAATGTTTCCACTGTTTTGGATTTTGTTAGGGTGTACGTATACGTTGATCAATAGTAAAGTTCTATTGTTGCCTGATGGCGCCTGATGTTCCAATTTTATTGGTAGCAGCCAGTCAATTCCCAAGTCGATCTGTCTGATCACCCAGTTAATTTTTGTGGAGCAATACGTTGTGAGGCCCCCCTTGGGGTGTCCATGTTTTTGAGGTTGTTTTGCAGAGACGTCTATCCCAGATTAACCCGAAATTTCTATCGGCTCCATGCACCATGTTTCCTGCAACATGATGATTTCAAACTGCTGAAGGAAACTCAGAGCCGCCCTGTCGGTAACCAGATTTTTTAAGCTGTGAGTGTTCCAGGAGCAAATATGGATATATTCTGGGTTTTCGTCAGGACCATTTGTAATTGTTGTCATTAAAATTTTGCCTTCCAGCCTGTTTGACTGTTGAGGGAATACCAATGAAGATCTGTTGGTGCACGCCAGGATGGGACGTGCTTTGGTGCTTTACAATTGTAATGTGGTCCCAACTGCTTAGGGAGCTTTCTACTCCCACGGCCCCTTTTAAGATTGAGCCGCTCTTCTTTTGTTGCGGTACCAAAAGGTTAGGGTATCTGGGCAGTTCTAGTTTTTGCAGGGCGATGCCCCATGCGCTAAACGGGTCTTGATGTGCTAGAATTTGATCAATAATGGCCGACGTGGCCCCGGATGTCAACGTTGCCTCTTTATCTTTATTGTTTGGATGTGGAGTAAACTCCACGGTCATCAATTCTGTTGTTGAAATGTGAGCCAGGGGCAAAATCGCATTTATTAACTTTAGCATGGTGCCTCTATTTAGAATGTCAAATGCCCCCTTCGAGTTATGGTAAGGGATGAAAATAATTTATTTTCCTCTGGGGCCGTATTGCCCTGCGTTGTCTGGTGTCCTGGGATTCTTTTTTGTGCCACGCTGTTTGTGCAATCATCTGACCAAGGATGGTAACCATGATCTAATATCTGTTTGTTGTTGCCTGCAGGTTGATTTATTACGGTCATGTTGTGTGAGGAGCTTGTGCATTGACGGTTATGTTCCCAGGTTTTGCCAGTTTCCTGCCTGTCAGTAGACCGCTGTGTTCCCTGTTCTGGACACTGCCTGATGATAGTTCCATTTCCCTGGAATTCTCTTATGGCCGTCTCTCCTTGCAAAAGGCTGCTACCCTGCTTGTTGCTGGAACGGGGGATTTTCGGAGACTGTTGCTGTAATGTTGATTGATTAACAAAAGTGCTTGGTTCGCCTGTGGAATTGTCCTCACTGGCTGGCCGTTCTGCCCTGATCGGTCTAGATTGGCAGATCTTGTTTCTATTTTCAGTGCTTTCTGATTCCTTCGACTGCGTGCCATTTGATTTAGCAAACGATTTCCATATACAGCTTTGCTGGACCCCCTTTGTTTTTTCCTGTGCCTTCCTTTTTCGTTTCTTTTCCCGTTTCGTAAGGGATGATTCCCCCACTATTGAATTGTTGGGAATTGAAAACTTCGATCCACCCTTGAGGGGTTCCATTTCTTGTGTGCTGAGGCATGATCTGCCCTCTATGTTGCTCTGAGACATTCCCTGTTCGGATAAACGAATATCCTTGATATTATTGCTTTCCTCATGGGATATATCTTTGTGTTTTGTGGGTTATCCTTCTTCGTTTGGTTTTTGGGGGTCTTCTTGCCACAACTACTAAGATGCTCTTCAGTTCTAAGGGTCTGGATTTTTACCTCTTTCAAGATGTCATTTAGGATATCCAGGGATCTTTGTGAGTTATCGCCTGTGATGGAGCACTGACATGTCACCTGCTGAGTGTATGAGTGGGTTTGAGCCCTCTTTATCAGATCATTCAAAGATTGTAGCTTGTTGTCGATGCTCACAATGTGGATGGCCAGGATGTTGAGTAAATCTACCTGAGTGTCTTGCTTATCTGCTTGAAATTGGATGGCTGCTGATATCGCGTCCATTGTTGCTAGCAAGGCCTTCCACGAGTCTTCAGATGTTGATGGTTCTACATTTGCTTTAGCCCCCATTGTGTAGTCTAGTGAGTCTTCAAGTTCCTCTAGTTGCTCTGGTTGCTCCACTGACATGACAGCTGAGGATGCGTGCGTGTCGAATGTTGTTGTTGTAGTTGATGTATTACAAGATGGGAGATCTTTTTGTGGTGAGCTTGTACTACAGGTAGATCTCATATTTGTTTTGTTTTGTTGTTTGCAAACTGAGTGCCCTGAGGTGTATCTGAGCAGGTATCTGAAAGGTCTATCAGCGGAAATTCCTCAATTATGATACAGTCTGTGTCGTTCTCTACTTGCAAGGGTTGTTTGGAAAAAGGAGTGCAGCACAGACTCTCACCCCAGTTGTTCCAGTTCCTGAGGTTTAAAGTGGAAAAAGTATTATCTAGATAACATCTGTGAATTTCTGCGCTGATCGTTAAGCCGGTTTTATTTGGCTGGGGAATTGGTGTGTTGATTTTTCCCAGGTCCGCGCAGGTCCTTTCGATGTCCTGCGCGGTCTTCACATCAGCTGTACATGTTGTCTCGGTGTCGTTGGCTTCTTAGTGAGCAAGAAATCTGTGATCTTATATCCTGCTTTTTTTCCCTTGCTTGGAGATTTGCAGGGCGATTTCTTAGTTTGTGCCGGGTTTGGCGGTGCTTTCCTTTCGGTAGATTCATTTTTTTGCTCGTGCTGACCTTCCCCTGGTGAGCCTAGCCTTGTCTCTTTGCTGCTTTTTTCCTTCCAAATGTTAATGTCATCCTTGCTGCCACCCCTGGGTTGACAGACAATATCTGAGTGCTTTCAACTGGTGATTGATTTTAGATTATGTGTGTGCTAATCGTGCAACAAGCCTCTCCTTCCCCACTTCAGTCCAATCCTGGTTGCACGAATTTGCTTGGCGAGATAGAGAGCCGAGTGGAGACAGGCAACTCCTAACTAGCGAGAAAGTCTGGGGGAGAAAGGGACCTTGGGCAGCAGGTAGCTTGTGCGATTCTGCTCCTCGCTGGCAGCAGTTTGTGGATTTCTTGGGCTGTGCTTCGTGTCCCCCACAGAGGGATGTGACGGAACCAGCAGATCCCCGTGGACCTGCCCCCTCTGTGATCCTGTCCCACGATTGGTCCCCGGGTGCTGGAGGAAGAGTCAGGCTCGGCGGTCCACGCTCGGAGCACAATTCACGCAGAGGCACCGAGCAACACTGCCGACTCTCGCAGTGAGAAGGAGCTGCGTGCCTCAGGAAAGAAGCCCCTAACAGCCCAGCCTTTGGAATAGTCCCAGGCACCCCTGGCTGGGTTGGGAGCGGGTTCTAGCTCGTAGCGCAGGGCGGGAGCAGGGGCCAGTGGCGATCAGTACCTTACCGGGAAGATTGTGCGGCGCCGGGGTGAAAAAAAGGCGGCTGCGGGGAGCACAGCCTAGTCCAGCGGCGGCTCCTCCTGCCCGGCGCCTCCCCGGCTCTCGGCGAGTCTTGAAGTCTGTGGTCCGTGGTGCCTGGCGATCGTGGGCTGCGGGTGCGTTGTCCCCTGGCCGGGTATCGCTGCTCCGGAACGCGCGGACCTGGCCTAGTCACTCCGACCGGAAGACAGGCGGACCGGAAGTTACGCGGACCGGAAGGCTTGCGGCAATCTCCTCATCTCCTGTGCGTCAAGAACATCAATAGGTAAAGAGGAATGATCTGGATCTTTGAAAATGACCTCTGACTACTGACAGTGGTTCCAGTTAATAAAACAACAAACGTACATAAATATTTGAAACGTTTAACAATATGAGGCTAGGTATAATGCTTCCAGAATGCTCTCTGATTAGATGCAAATATGTGCTAAAGCTTATAAGCAAGAGTTCAGAAAAAAATGCAAGTAGGAAAAAAGAGTTTTGCTACTATGAAATTTTAGATGCTATTTCTTTGAAGCGTCATTTAGTAAAATGTGTTGATACATGCTAGTATTTCTAAAAAATATTCCTAACGAAAAATCAGTGTAACCATTTTCAGTGAGATTATGGAAAGCATGAAAATAAACAAGCACTGGCAAAGCCAACAGATCCAACATTTTTGTGAGTCTTTTGGTTTCGTCAATGTGTGTCTTCTTTTGACATGGCTTTTGTAACCCTTTATTGTTGTGGGAGCTGCCACGCCCTCACCATTGTACCAAACATTGGCAAAAAACAAAAACAAAAACAAAAAACAAAGGCCCCACAGCCCCCTCCAGGGGACCCACTCAGTACAGCCCCTGCGCTGAGGTTGTCCAGGAGGGAGGGTGGGGAGTGAGGGGGTCCCCCTCCATGTTCTTTGCAGGGGGACCACCTCCAGTTTTGTTACGCCACCAACTGCCACAGTGGTTCCTGGCACTGAACAAAACTTTGTGTGCCAATATGCTCCTTGTGGAAGAGCAGAATGCGATCACTCACAGTAAAGCCAGCCTATAGAAAAATAGAAGTTTAATAAAAACAAAATACCTTTAACGCCAGACCTAATTAGGGACCCAATTCTTAAAGCAAGTTACAAATGTGCACCCATGGTGTATGTCTTTAAATTAGTGCCTTTAATGAATTCACAAGAACTTACAGAAGTAGATCAGGATATCGTACTCCTACAAAATATTGTGAACTTTATTTTAGCACAAGCAAATATGCGTGTGTAGATTTGCTCATGTGAAAATCTATTGAGCATTTACAAGTTCACTTTCCCTCCAACCACTTTTTTTCCCAACCCTGGAAGAACTTCTACTTCTCCAACTGTCAGGAGTAAATGTCCAACCTTTCTCATTATGGGAAAACAATTAGAGAAGAGTTGGTGAAAATCCTTAAAACATGACCGTTAGTAAGTTTGCAGACTCAATGGCATTCCAGCAATGGAACTATTGCTTACTGCTTCCTCTAACCCCAGCATGTAGATCTGCAGAAAGGTGGCAAAATAAAGAAATTGCTATAGAGGGGTTTGAGATTGCAAGTATTCAAGCCCTACTATAGTAGTAGCCCTGGCATAATCAGAGGGGCTATTATCAGAGCTCTTACGTAATTATGTTGTTGCCACAAGTTGTTGCCACACTACATGGCACCAAAGGGACAAGTAGATTTTTTACAGGGCAAGTAGATTTAAGAAGCAACTTGCCCCATGGACAAGTAGATATTTTATTATATTCCACACCCATGCTTACGGCAGGCCCTCCTAGCCCAGAGGGCAGGGTGCAAGTCCTGTGGGTGATGGCACTCCTGCATGGGCAGAGGTGCCCCCACGAAGCCCAGCTCCATGTTCCTGGACTTCGTGAGTGCGGGGAAGCCATTTTAGCCGTGTACTGGACATAGGCCACTACCTATGTCCAGCTACATAATGTTAACTCCGAACCTAGTCATGTTTGGTATCAAAAATGTCAGAATCAAACTCCAGTACTGTTGCCAGTATTGCTTGTACAATTCCATGCACTCTGGGGGTTCGTTAGAGGACCCCCAGCTTTGCTCCTACGATTTTGTAGGGTTTTCCAGGGCAGCTGCGCTGCTGCCATCCTACAGACAGGTTTCTGCCCTCTTCCTGCTTGAATAGCTCAAGCCCAGTAAGGCAGAACAAAGGATTGCCTTTGGGAGAGAGAGGCAACACCCGCTCCCTTTGGAAATAGGTGTTACAAGGCTTGGGAGGGGTAGCCTCCCCAAGCCACTGGTAAGCTTTGAAGGGAAAGTTTGGTGCCCTCCTTGCATAAACCAGTTTGCACCAGTGCAGTGACCCCCGGCCTCTGCTCTGGTTCGAAAATGGAAAGGGAAGTTTCCATTCCCCTGTCTATCCCCGCCCCAGGGGTGGTGCCCAGAGCACATCCAGGTGGCCACTTGATTCTGCCATCTTGAATTCAAGATGTGCAGAGTCCTCTGGGAGCATCTGAGTGGCCAGGTCAGGCAGGTGACGTCACAGCCCCCTACTGATAAGTGGCCACACTGCTAGGAGACCAATTCCCCCTTTAGTGCTATATAGGGTCTCCCTCTTGGGTGAGTCCTTAGACTCGACGTGTAAGATTTCAGCAGGACACATCTACAACGTTAACTTTGACTTCTCACCACTGAAACTGCAACTGGATTTCACAGGAACCTACAATCTGCAGCTCCAACAATGACTTTGCTCTGCAACATTGTTTCTCTGGCTCCTTACAGCAACTGCAACATTTCCCCAACTGTACATCCTCTGAGGGCGGCAAGTCTTCAGTTTGCACCAAGAAGCAAGGAGGAATCTCCTTTGAAATGAAAGAGGTACTCCCCAATTGTAATGACGACCGGCTGTGTGGCTCCTCTCTCCTGCAACTCTGCCTGGATCCTGCAACACAGGTGGTGGTCTGGAGTGGTCCCCTCTACCAGCTGTCCAACTTGCCTCTCCTTGCAGGGCAGTACTCCTGTGCACCGCGACTCTTGCACCTACCAAGGCTTGTCAGCTCTTCCTCCAAGGGATCTTCAGGCTCAGTGTAGCCCCGGGCTCCAGCACTCCTCTCTGCAACGCGTAGTCTCCTGTCTGCTGCTCCAGCGACGCGGGACTCCTTTCCAGGTATGCTGAGTGGGCCTCACTGTGACTCTGGTGCCTGCAGCCTGTGAGTTGCCTGTAGGGGCTGCATCCTCGACTTCTGGCTCAGGGTCGCCTGGGACTCCCCTCCTTGTCCCCAGCAGCTCTACTGCTTCTCTTCTGCAACTTTTGCCTTTGCCAAGGCTTGTTGGTGGTTTTTACACACCACTGATGGACTGCAACTCTTCTTCTGATGTGGGACATTGACTGCATCACTCCTGGAACTCTTCCTCTGCTACTGTGCTGCATAGCTGACCCCTTGTCTTGGCCATCGACCCGGTCCTGCATCTCCAGAAGGGTGGCTAGTGGCTCCCGCCCCAACCGGACACTCCAACTGGAACTGGACTTGGTCCCCTTCATTTGTAGGTCCTCTTCTGTCAGGATTCATCTTCTGCTTCTTCCAGGTTTGCTTGGGTCTTGCACAGTCCTTTTACAAATTTTCTCTGTGGGTTTGGGAAAAAGCCAGCTACTTACTCCTTCTCTCCTGGTCGCTGGGGGGTACTCTGGTACTTACCTTTTGGGGTTCCCAGTTCCTCCAGCTCCCCTCTACAGATTCCACTGACCTGGTTGGGGGGAAGGGAAGGGGGGGGGGGGGAGGTCTGACTTTTGCATTCCATTTTTTTTGGTATATGGTTTGGTCTCCCCCTAGGATCTCTATTGTTTACTGTAATTTTACTGTTTTCTATTACTTTCTATGCCCTTTCCTGATTACTACGGTGTATATAATAGTGCATTTACTCACCTGCTAGTAGAGTATTGCCTGTACAGTATTTTAGTATTTGTGTCACTAAAATGAGGTACCTTTTTTTTTTTAAACACTGTGTGGTTCTTTCATGTGTGTAAGTCCTGCGTGATTATAAGTGGTACTGCATAAGCTTTGCATTTCACCTCGATAAGCCTTGGCTGCTCATCCACAGCTACCTTTAGAGAGCCTGGCTTCCTAGACTGACTACACCTCATTAATAGGGGGATATTTGGACCTGGTATAGGGTGATAACACCACAGGTGCTCACCGCACACCAGGCCAGCTCCCAACAAGTTGCTGTTCTGACACTGCTCTCAGTGATTGTCAATGGATGTATCATGTGTGCTATGTAGGCCGTTGCAGCTGCACATGCATTTATGCACTGATGATTTGTATCTGTGTTTTGTGTCTGCAGATATTCCTCTGTGAATGTGTAAATGTCATGCCATGCTTGTGCTCCAGACATGTATTCTACACATCAGTTGTCACTGTATGGGAGTCCCACTTGTTCTGGCCTCATCCGTTCAGGTACCCATGTTGCCATATATGTGTAAGAGGTCAGCTAGCTATATGATATGTATGCCAGATGCTGTGTGGTCTGTGAATGGGGTAGTCTACACTATCAAAGGGCATTGCTAATTGAGATGAATTAGTCAGGTGTTGTTTCAGGACATGCATGATGTGTTGTGATCACTCACCTGCTCTTCCAATTGGTGACAGGAGTACGGCGAGACATGATCAGGAATATGCTTCATATACCTACTTCTTACAGGGCATGAGTAGCATGCTGGCATGGGTTCACAGGTGTTCAATTGGATTACTCCAGTTGTACTAACTTACTTGGTATCTGATGTGGGTGTGAAGGATGACATAAAGGGGTGGATAGTTGTAACATGTTGTGACATGATGTAGGATATGGATAATGCCGAAAGAGATAGCCTGGCCTGGAGATGGTTAACTACAGCTGCGCATGCTTACATGTGTGTATGTAATGAATATGATAATCCTTTCTCTCTTTCTCTGTCTCTCCCTCCCTCTCTCTATTTGTGTGCATCAGCATTGGCAGGCGAAGGAGAAGGGGCACAGGCAACTGGGGTTGCTGCTGGCCACGGGACCCGGAGTGTTGCCTTTCATTCCTCATGGCTGTTATGGTGTTGCCTGCTTTCTTTTGTGTGCGACTGTGTTTTGTGTGTGTGTGGTGGTCCTGCCATCATTTGTGTCTGGGTTACTTGTGTGGGTGTGTGCTTTGCATTTATCCCGCACTGATGGCTGGGTAAGGTGTATTGGGCATGTACATTTACAGAGCACTATTAGTTGAAATCAATGGAGTTAACTGTAACACATGATTGTGAAGGTTTACCTTTAATACGAGATCTCAGGCACTTTTTTCCACTGGATTTCTTTGTTATAATTACAGCAATTCATAACTTTTCAACAACAATTTTGACACCAAATGGACCCATTTCATTAGAAAATAGGAAGATGACTGCAAATGATAATATTGCTAGGTGTCTTCATACATATGAGTGCTGGTTTAAAGACTAGCTTCCAAAAACGTGTAGTCTAAAGTTCAGCAATATGGAATTTAAGAATTTGCAGGGCTGGTCTTTGCTATTTGAGAAGACAAGAGAAGGCAAAGCATTCATTTTTTGTAGAATAATTGGTATCTTATCTGCCTTTAGAGTTCTCAAGGCCATAGAATCTATTTCTAAAGAGCTCTGGGTTAATTAAGTAGCAACATTGTATTTGTCAGATTGTGTTCCTCATGGGGCTGGGGTTGTCTATATAAAACTACCTGATGTTCAGTATTTTCCTCCAATATCTCAGATAACTGAAAATGCATTTGGAAAGCACAAGTTTCAAAGGATCAAGGTCCTAGTAGGCTTTTTATTTATTTTCTGTAACAGAAGCATGCGCTGTGGGGGAAGAATTTTAAACCAGTGTTTGATATCTGCTTTAGTTTGGGAACAGTTTCTGATTGTTTAAAGGGTGGTATTCTACACCCCACAAGAAGACTGCTATGTGGCGCCACAAAACGGCAGACAATAAGCACTATTTGACACTGGAGGTACTCTCAGGGATGTGGAATTCCTATCGCCCGACGCCCGGGACATCTTGTTTGGGGTCAAGGGCAACAAGTTTTTATGTTTACTTTGTCCTTGGGACAAGTAGGCCCAACCCTCTGCAGCACAAACCCTTTGGCTGCCTGTTTACAGAGAGTGGAACTCTCTGCAGTTGAGGTAATGTGTTTCCAAAAGATAATGCTGTTCGAACTTGTATTTATGGTTCATTATTTGAAAACCTTCATTATTAGGGTGAGTGCTGTAAATAAATTTTTTAAGGTCACACTTCACTACTGACGTTGGTTCCAGTACAAAATAAAAAAACGTGTACACATGTTTGAAAAGTTTAGGCTATGAGGCTAAGTATAATGCTCCCAGAATGCTCTCTGATTAGATGCAAATGAAGTGTCATTTAGTAAAATGTTTTGATGCATGCTAGTATTTCCCAAAAATATTTCTAATGGAAAATCAGTGTAACCATTTTGAACACGATTATGGGAAGCATGAAAATAAACAAAGACTGACAAAGCCAACTGATCTGACATATTTTTATAAGTCTTTTAGTTTCATCAATGCGTGTCTTGTTTTGACATGGCTTTTGTAACACTTTATTGTTGTGGGAGCTACCAGGCCCTCAACATTGTAACAAACACTGGCAAAAAAAAAAAAACGTTTTTGAACTCTAAAAGCACACGTTGCCACCAGTGGCATAACAAAGGCCCCGCAGCCGCCTTCCAGGGGCCCCTTCAGCACAGCACCTGTCCTGAGTGAGTCTGGAGAGGGGGCTCCTCCATGTTCTTTGCAAAGGGGCACCCTCCAGTTTCGTTACGTCACTGATTGCCACTGTAGTTCCTGACAATATGCTCCTTGTGGAAGAGAAGAATGCGATCACTCACAGTAAAGCCAGCCGAAAGAGAGAGAAATAGAAGTTTAATAAAAACAAAATGTCTTTGTTAACACCAGACCTAATTAGGGACCAAGACCCACATGTAGGTAGCTTTTTGCATGTCGCAAACAGTGACTTTCGCTGTTTGCGACGTGCAAAAAGCACATTGCTATGCACAAACCCAGTTTTGCGATTCGGTAACCTGGTTACCGAATTGCAAAACGGGTTTGCGACTCGCAATTAGGAAGGGGTGTTCCCTTCCTAATTGCGACTTGCAGTGCAATGTAGGATTGTTTTGCGAACGCGGGCGCAAACCAATCGCAGTTTGCACCCATTTCAAATGGGTGCTAACACTTTCACAAAAGGGAAGGGGTCCCCCTGGAACCCCTTCCCCATTGTGAATGTCACTGTAAACATTTTTTCAGAGCAGGCAGTGGTCCGACTGCCTGCTCTGAAAAAATGAAACGAAAACGTTTCATTTTTGTAATGCATCTCGTTTTCCTTTAAGGAAAACGGGCTGCGTTACAAAAAAAAAACTGCTTTATTGAAAAGCAGTCACAGACATGGTGGTCTGCTGTCTCCAGCAGGCCACCATCCCTGTGAGGCCGCCATTCGCAAGGGGGTCGCAAATTGCGACCCACCTCATGATTATTCCTGAGGTGTGCATTTGCGAAGCCCTTGCGAATCACAGATGGTGTCAGGGACACCATCCTACATTCGGATTTGCGACTCGCAATTAGCGGGTCGCAAATCTGAACCTACCTACATGTGGCCCCAAATTCTTAAAGAAAGTCACAAAAGTGCACCCATGGTATATGTCGTACCCCTATAAAATATTTGTGAAATGTATTTTAGCATGGGTAAATATGCATGTGTAGATTTGCTCATGTGAACATCTATTGAGCATTTGCAAGTTAATTTTCCCTCCAGCCACTTTCTTCCCAACCCTGGAAGAAGTTCTAATTCTGCCATTGTCAGGAGTAAATGTCCAACCTTTCTTATTATGGGAAAATATTAGAGAGAAGCTGGTGAAAATCTTTGAAACATGCAGGTTAGTAGGTTTGCAGACTCAAAGGCATTCCAGACCTGAAACTATTGCTCACTGCTCCCTCCAGCCCCAGTATGCAGATCTGCAGAAAGGTGGAAAAATAAGGAAATTGCTACAGTAGGGATTGAAACTGCAAGTATTCAAGCCCTACTATGGTAGTAGCCCTG
Organism: Pleurodeles waltl; assembly: GCF_031143425.1. Taxonomy (NCBI): domain Eukaryota; kingdom Metazoa; phylum Chordata; class Amphibia; order Caudata; family Salamandridae; genus Pleurodeles; species Pleurodeles waltl. Next base: position 545,958,566 of record NC_090445.1, read on the forward strand.
GCATAATCATAGAGGCTATTATTAGAGCTCTTACATAATGAGATTGCTGCCATAATTTGGCGCCACACTACATGGCACCAAAGGGACAAGTAGATCTTTTTACAGGACAAGTAGATTTGAGAAGCAACCTGTCCCGTGGACAAGTAGATATTTTAATAAATTCCACACCCCTGTACTCTGTTTGCGAATTCTGTTTTATATCATCTACAAACCTAAGTTAAGGAAGGAAACGTCATATTCCTCTGCAAAAACATCAATTAAGCTGAGGGCAAGCAACTTACACTGCTTTCCTGGACTTTGACAGCATTTGGCAACTGAGAGTTTGGATCAAACTGTGTCTTTGATATGCAGGCAAACATACACTTGGGTTTAAAAAGGAGTAACAAATATTTGAAGCAGAGATGGCAAAACTTTCACAAAATCTTTTAAACCATCTTGGCGTTTCTTTCTATTCTTTAAGCAATTGGTCATAAATCGGATACGGTGCACACAAGCTGCCGGTGCTAGTGGTAGGGGGTAGACCAATCCTCCTCAAATTATAATTCCCAGGAAAAGAAACCACTGCACTCCGTTTCTCATTAAAAACTAACAGTGTTTAATCCATGCCAACAAACACCAATGCGTTTCAACACCAAAGAGTCTTGTTCACGGGCAGGTGTTTGTTGGCGTGGATTAAACATTCTTAATTTTTCATGAGAAACGGAGTGCAGTGGTTTATTTTCCTGGGAATTACATATATATGATAGACACGCAATCAGCAACTGAAAGAAAAACCTTTGTTATGAGCCACTGTTTGTCCACTGTATACAGTGCAATGCGTAAGAAACATCTAATGATATAATGCAGGACCTGAATGCAAAGAGCACACCCACCTTTTACATGTCATTCCAAACTTTCCCAAAGTTTCTTCTTTAAATCATGTTAAATGAAATTTTTAAAAACACTTCCGAGTGTAAGGAAGAGCATTTCAGTACAAGCTATGCACTTGCAATTTGGGCAAAAAGCCTATGGGGGTTATTACAACTTTGGAGGAGGTGTTAATCCGTCCCAAAAGTGACGGTAAAGTGACGGATATACCACCAGCCGTATTACGAGTCCATTATATCCTATGGAACTCATAATACGGCTGGTGGTATGTCCCTCACTTTACCGTCACTTTTGGGACGGATTAACACCTACTCCAAAGTTGTAATAACCACCAATGTCTTTTAAATCCTAGAAGTCATACTCAGATGGGGGCGTCACAAATTATATGATGGTGAGAAAAAAGGGTTGCGTACGGAAACTCAAAGCAAAATATTGAAAAATTAATCATGAAAATATATATATATATATATATATATATATATATATATATATATATATATATATATATATATACATATATATATACATATATACATATATATATACATATGATTATAAATAATCACTGTTATGCTGCACAAAAGACCCAGTTGGAACTGGACAGAGAACTGTGTTTTAGTATGCCAAATCAATTAAAACACACAATTAAACAAGCATTTGCAATGCAATGGGACTCGCGTTTGCTCTAGTTAAAGCTATTAGTGTTGTACACTCGTAACAGAACTTTTCTTGCCACATAAACTGAAAATGAAAAGTAAAAGTTTCAAATAAGCGAGCAGACGGCCGCCATGAGCATATAGCAAGTGCAAGTATCCATGTAATCAGCAAAAGTGCAATTATCCATGTAACAGGGTCGATATCATGCAGAGCGCTCGATTACTGCCTAGTGAGATCGCACTGCGTAGGTAATAGAGAGAAAAAGTAGTCCAGAACCATGCAGAAAACATGGAGCCTCGTAAGTGTTCAGTAGCTGGCCTGTGAGCTCGAGAAGGTCTAACCACTGAAAAAGGCATGACGTATGCATGCCTTTCACTAATGAAATCAAGCGAATTTTAAGAGGCAAGCCCACGAACCAACCAAACTGATGGGCGTGGTTAAAAGCCCACAGAGATATTACACCAGGGACAGAGCGCTTTGCACGCTCGACCCTAAAAAAGAAGCAGCACTTGGCAGTTTCATCGAAAGTACACATGTAGTGAATTCTGATCTGGCATGTTTTACGCACAGATAAAACAGATGTAGTAGTGTACCATTGTTAAGAGACCATACTGTGTATTATCTAAAAATTGTCAAGGATTAAGGCAGAGAAAATGGAAGGCAAGATTTAATGCAAGTTTGGATTAGTTGATTAGCACTCTTAAAACCTTATTGTTTCTTTTTGTGATTGATGTTTTTGAGTCATAGTGACAGAATCGCAAAACGAACCATTAATTTTAGACCTAATTCTTGTACTGTAATAGAGCTATGTAGTTTTTACAACTGTAAAATCTTTTTCAGAATTGTAATTGTTGTTAATTTGTGGTTTTATTACTGTTTGTTGATCTTAAATATACTTTTAAGACCATCTTCAGCTCAGGTAGGAGTAACTGAAAGGTTTTGCTGGGGCTGCCAATGCCACAGATGTGAAAGCATCAACACAGCAGTGAGAGAGGACTGGTATGCAAAAAGCCAAATGGGCCAAAAGCCCATCTTGCTCAAACAATCAGTATCAGCATCAGCATTCGCACAGGGAGGAAGGGAGAAGCGGGCCCGCCCATTAACCACAGTCACTACACTACCTCCGCTACTTGCCCCTTCCTTCCCAGACTTCTGCTGCCATGAAATGAAAATTTCACTAAAGCCCCGTACGCCGGTGTGTACAGCTTAAGCTGCAGATAGCTGCTGCAGCAGCAGGGGAGGAAACAGACGGGTGCTAGGACCCATTTGCCTGGAGCCAGAAAGAGCAAACACCATTGTTTAAAGGTTTGGAGCGCCTCACCTTTCTCTCCCAGTCTTTCGCGAATGACAGCTGCAGCAGAGTCCAACTGAGGGCGTCTCCTGGTTGTAACAGAAGAAACCGGAGGCGAGACAAAGTGTGCAACGAGAAGGGCTACGATTGTTCAGGCCAGAATACTTCAAATCACTTATTTCCTATAGGGATTCTGATTGGCTGGATAGGTCAGTTTCCCATGACCCTATATTGACCCGTGAAGTTAATTCACGTGTTTCATAACAAAAAAGAATTACATCACTGGATCTGTGTACTTCAAGTCAGAAAGCATTTAATTTCTGAGCTGGCGACATAAAAAGCATGGGAATTATTAAGGTACAAATGAGATATTCAAAGAAACCTGAAATTATATCTATGCGACCTTTAATTGGAGCTTTGAAACCCTGTCATATACTTTGCTGCTACAAGAGTTGCACTTAAATGAACAATTAGTTACCACATCTTAGATAATAATCTAAACATTCTTGTGTAATTCAACACTAATTATTTTTGTGTAATTCAACATAATACTGCAAGGTGCAAGTCACAATTTGCTTCTCTGTAGGTGAATAACTTTATTACTAACGATACGATGGAATGGTACTAAACTTCTCCATTGCTATCTTCTGCATAGCAGAAAAAGACCCCTCATCAATCACTCTCACTTTCACGAGGGGGTGTGTGACAAGCTAATTAACAGTAGGGGTAATGATTTTCCGACATGAAAGCAGTCACAACTTGCTTAAGGCTCAAACGGAGACACTTGCTTGACTAAGTCAGCGCGTTCTGCATCTCCGAGACTTGATCACAGTGTGCTACAGAGTGAATGATTACCGCACAGAATTAACACTACAAAGCGATATAAAACATAGTTAAGTAACTGTGCAGTGACATACCCAGCTCTTGGTCTTCTTTCGGTGCAAACATCTTTGCACACCCCAGCACAGCGACTCTTCTCACGTAAGAAGCTTTGTCTCTCAGCCCACTCAAAATGGGCTTCTGAATATATTCCTGTATACCTGGCATTCTAGGAGAAAATACATTCATAAATCTATCGTAATACATTAATTCACATCTAATGCACAACACCACTAAGGGCACAAATAATACAAATTTATAAATACGAATAAAAGTAATGCATGGCCATTCCATGCAATTTGCTCCTTGTGTCACTTAAAACAAGAAATGCAAAAAGGGAAATACTTGACAACTAACTGAACATGAATAAACTGAAGATAAGACAGAAAGCGAAAGCTCAAAGCCTATTTTTTTCAAAGCGTATAGTTTTATAGAAACTGATCTCTGCAATGGAAGTCCTTAAAATCAAACAACGCAATACGATTGAACACTTCATCACTGGTGGCAATTACTAGAAAGACATACTATTCAGCAAGTTAGTCTTTCTTGTTTTTCAGAATATTACCCGGAAAGAAAAAAACTGAATGAACAGAAAAAATAAAAATCTAGGTCTCTGCTTGCAAACTCGTTCTCAAAGGGACGCTTGTCAACTTTTGTCACGGTTGTCTTCCTTCAGACAGGCATTTATGCGTACAGACACCATTCAATCGGATCTCTGAGGAAATCGGGGCCAGTGTTACTTATTATATTGTTTATAGCTGAACCAACGACAGGGGCAAGAAAAGAGTGGAAAAGGATGAATAAGAGATCTGCATTTCAATAGAAAGAGGTGTATTTAATAGTAGGAAGTATTGAAGGGGAGAATGAGAGTCCGATTCAGCGTGGTAAAGTAGTAACATTTACAGCTTTCCACTTCCTTTTGCCTAAGTTCGTACAACTGAAATACCACATACACATGCACACACACATTCAAGGGAGCAAAAAGGATTATGAATACAATAAAAAGGATTTTGAAGAGAATCTGTTAGAAATAGGGAGAAAAAAATTGAGAGCATTAGTTCAAGGGTGTAAGTACCCACCTCAAGTAATAATCAAAATCCTTGTCAGGGTGAACCACTATAGTCACTAAATAAAGCTGAGCAATTAATACCCCTTGGTAGCTATGGCAGAGAGCAGACAGGCGATGTGTAAAATAATTATGGCGTACCCCAGTAATAAAGACTAAATAACACAAGAACAATATCAATTTAGAAAAATAGAGAATCTTTTAATAAATAAAATGACAGCACAAAAAGAAAAATCCAATAGGAGAAACTGGAGTTTTGATTTTTTTATTTAAGTTTAGGGGCCTTATAACAACATGAACGGAGGGGTTTCCTCCATCCCAAATGTGACGGCTATCCCATCCACCGTGTTATGATCCCATTATATTTAACAGAGATCCTAATACTGCGGATGGGATATCCGTCACATTTGTGATGGAGGAAACCCCACCGTCAAGGTCGTAATAAGGCCCTCAATGTGAAAACAGCTCCAGAAAAAGTGTTGAGCATCAACCCCGATCATCTGGTTGCTCTTGACCTGTACCTAGGTGCAAGTTTAGGCCGACTGCAATGCAGTGCAGTGCAGTGCAGTGCGGGTTAGATATAGAAACAAGGTCCGACCCGGTCAGAAGTTTTAACTTAGGGCCTCATTACAACCCTGGCGGTCGGACCTCCAGGAATATGGTTCCCTACGGGGTAGTAGTAGTCGCAGTCATTGTTAGCCATGGCGGCACTGAGATCAGCGCTGCCGTGCTGATCACAAGTCCCCTTTACGCCAGCCATTTCATGGTGGGGTCCCTGTGATGAAAAGGCTGCTGCTAGGGGCCACACAGGGGGTCCCTGCACTGCCCATGACTAAGTCTACTAGTTTTGGGCAGTGCATCCCCCCCCGCCCAGCATCCTCAGAATGCCCACTGTCTGCTACTGCGGACAGCGAGCATTCTGAGGGTGCTGGAGGCCCCCCTCTGTGCGACGGCATTGGCCTCGGCTCCACGAGGAGTCAATGCCAATGCCAACGCACTGTTACTACTGGATTGACTGGCAGAAACCTCCCAGTATGGAGGTTTCCACCAGTCAGCCCAGTGGAAACATCATATTAGGACCGAGGAGACTGCCAGCTCTGTGGCGGTCTCCTCCCCACAGGGCTGGCAAGCCTAGGTGCAAGTTAAGGCTGACTGCAATGCAATGCGGGTGTGATACAGGTATCAGGTTCGAGCCAGTCATAAGTTTTAAGTTCAGACTTAGGGCCACATTATGACTGGCGGTCTGATGAACGCCAGACTTGCAGTGGCGGTCGGACCGCCGCACTCCTGGTGATCCAACCACCAGATTACTATCCTGGAGGTCGGACCACCAGGGGACCTATGCCACCACCAGAAACATGGTTCCTGACGGGGTGGCAGCAGTCAGAGTCGTGGTCAGCCATGGTGGCACTGAGTTCAGCGCGACTGTGCTGAATACGAGTCTCCTTACCGCCAGCCTTTTCATGGCAGGGTCTCTGCCATGAAAAGGCTGCCAGAAAGGCAGTGCTGAAGGCTACCGGGCGGGCCTCTGCACTGGCCACGACTATGCCCAGTATCCTCGGAATGCTCACTGTCTGCTATGCAGACAGTGAGCATTCCGAGGGTGCTGGAGGCCCCCTCTGTGCGATGGCATTGGCCTCACCTCCGCGAGGAGCCGATGCCAATGACGCCACACTGTTTCCACTGGGCTGACCAGCTGAAACCTCCTAATATGGAGTTTTCCGTTGGTCAGCCCAGTGGAAACATCATAATAGGGCCGGGGGGAAGACCAGCAGCTCCGAGGTGGTCTTCACCACAAAGGGCTGGGGGGCCAGTGGTCGGCCAGCCAACCTCGTAATGAGGCCCTTGGTCTCTGAAATGGAAGACCAAAATTCTCAGGGGGGCAAAGCAGCATGCTGTGGCCCGGAGAGAGGTCCATGTCATCAGCTGCTGGACAAGGTCTTGGTGAAGCTGCTGGCTTTTGGTAGGAAAGCTCAGATTGGTAGTGTAAGGAAAGGCATGTTTTTGCATGCTCTGTGATGCTGCTTATTGTTTGACTGCAAGAGTGCACCGCAGCCTACTAATCAGACCGTTTACAAAATGTATGTTTAATTAGTAACCCTCAAATAGTGTAAGCTAACTTACTTATAAATCTCTAGGATATGGTACCAAGGGTACTCAGGGCCTGCAATTTAAGGGGTCCCCTGAGGGCTGCAGCACTGACTGTGCCACCCTGAAGGTGAGAAATTACAACATGGCTCCCAGCCAGCCATTGCAGACTGGTAGAGCAGTTTTAAAACTGCTAGTTTGACTTTGCCATTTAAACCAATGGCAAAGCCCACACTTGCCTTAACAATATATGTCTCCCCTGAGGAAGGCCTACCGTGTCCTAAGGCAGGGAGCTTTATATTATTAAGTAGAACATATATTTTCTCGTGTCCTAACAGTAAAAATCCCCAAACTGTTGTTTTTACTGTGGAAAGACTAACAGCTTGGCAGTTTGGGCTGGACTGCAGCAGCAGAGTCAATACTGATTTGCATACACTGGTTCCAAAGTGGGATGGCATATGTGCATAATATGAATATATATGATAGAACAACGCATGCTGGAACCAGGCATGCCTGAACAACACGTTTGGAAAAACGACTGCGTTGTTACCACTAATGCCTTTACAACGATTATTCGTTTTAAAAACATGCCTGATAAAGGCATACGTGGAACGGCATGCATGGTTCCAGCATGCAACCCCCCCGCCTTGATCCACCACACCCGGCCCCTAAAAACAATCTTACCCCGACCCCTTACCCTGCCTCTAAAAACAATCCTAACCCGACCCCGCCCCTAAAACTACCCTGACCCCCACCCCGCACCTAAAACCACCTGACCCCCCCCACCCTTGCCCCTAAAACTTAAAACTACCCCTCCCCTAAAACCTAAAACTACCCTGACCCACACCCTGCCCCTAAAAACTAAAATTAGCCTGGTCCCCCATCCCCACCCCTAAAACTACAGCAACCTCCCACCCCCATCCCTATAAACTAAAATTACCAAATCCCCCACCCCCACCCCCAAAACTATTCCGACACCACATTCCTAAAAACTAAAATTACCCCCTCCCGCCCCTAAAACTACCATAACCTCCCACCCCTAAAACCACCCTGACCCCCCACCTCCGCCCCTAAAACTTAAACTACCCTGACCCCTACCCCTACCCCTAAAACTACCCAGACCCCCCACCTCCACCCCTAAAAAACAAAAACTACCCCAATCCCCTACTCCCGCCCTTAAAAACTATAACTACCCCCACCCCTGCCCCTAAAACTACCACCCCAATCCTACCCCAGCCCCACTTACCTGACCTCGTCCTCTCCCGATCCTGAGTCTGTTTTCCTCTGCCTCAACCATGCATTTTCGTTGTTCAGGACATGCGTGGTTAAAGCAGAGAAAAACAGAGTCGCTGTTCACAAAAGCGTTGTTTCGCTTTTGTGGACAACCCACCTTGTTGTTTAGGAGTTGTGGTTTAGGTTGCATAATATGCATGCGGATGTGGCCTGAGTAATTACCAGTGGCTGAGATTAATTCAAGCATTCCATCCATTACTTTTTTGTGTGCTTTGATGTATCGCCCTAAGTGGGATGGGTATGCCCAGAAGTGGGTCCTGTGCACAGTGTGTCAATGGAACCAAGCTGTACCTGGATGATGAGCCCAGAACTAAGGCCAACCGGGTCCTTGTTTGCTTGTTTTTTGCTTTAGTGAGGACCTGGCTTGGCAGTTCGTCCTGGACTATTTCAACTGGGGTATTGTCAAGACTAATTTGCATATAACTGGGTCCAAACTAAAGTGGCATGGTGTACAAAATAACAATGGATTGGGATGCCACCCCCAGTAATTACCAGTGGGCTGAGATTAATTAATGCTTTCCATCCATCATTTTTTTGGATACTTTAGCTAGACCAGGCTTTAGCAAATCCCAGAGGTGGTGACAGAAAAAATTATTAAACAACTAGCATTGGTAAATGCATTAGGTTTCGCCTATGATTAGCTTGTTCTGCAAGAGCCACCAATGATAGCTTATGTATTGTCTGAGCAGGCACAGCCCAGAGATGCATGTAAAGAACTACCTAGTACTGGGTGTGGGAGAAGTAATGGAGCAGAAGTATAACACGCAATGAACGACCACTGCCACGCAGCCCGTTGTGAAATCAGAAATAGAACTCACATTACCCTTGGAAGCAATGAACCGCAAATCAATCTGTCTCGTGTACTGTCCAGCACAGTGCCCCGAAGAGCCGAACAAGTACAGATCTGATTACAGATGTTGAAAGAGGAACATAGTGAGTAATGATAACTGTGTCATGCGGTATGAGAGTATACTTTCAACACACCAGACAGGGCACGGTTTACACTCTTAAGCAATTAAACAAACCATTATGCGGACCCTGCACTGTCAGGAAGTATAAAGTCCTATTTGAAACTCTGCAGTTACTTTACGAAAGGTTTTCATATATATAGTTCGCTTCCTGATCTTGATTGAACATTAACATGGAGCTGCCATATGGCAATTAACTGCCTCCTGTGATCAATAAAAGCCTACAATTTAGGGCTGGGTAGTACAGTGAAATAGCTCAATAATTGTTCCCTTCTACAGAGAGACCACCGCAAAGGGTGGCAGGGTGGAATACAAATTCCTAAACGTGAACAACAACAAAAACATGGCCTACTGGATATCGCGCAAGGACTTGGGAAACATCATTTGGCATTACATTAGAATACCCAGTACGTACAAAGAGAACTGCTTAAAACTTTTCCGAGATGACCTACGAATGCAGCTACTAATGGAACGCTTCCTAAATATGCACAGATTAGGGAAAAAAAGGGGGAACGGGATCGCTTTTTTACATTTCTATTACTTAAGGTAAGACAGCATCCAGGTCTATGTGAAGGTATCCAGATGCCATTTTTTGCCCGTTTTCCTGAAATATCTGTTCTAAAAGTCGAAGTAGGACTGGTGGGAAACCGCAATTTAGTATCCTGAGAACAAAAGCCAACTGCCGTTTTCTGCTGTTTTAGGAGCTGTAAGAATCTTCCAGCCACACCACGACGTCCACCCTGAAACTGTATGCTGAAACAGAACTGGGATGGGCTTAAATATCTGTTTTCACCACTTTGATCGGGAAAACACTTGTTGGGGAAGGTACGTAAGTACTGTGTGAAAAACAAATGTCCCATATTTATGGGTGTTACACCTGGCATCCTGTGTTCGCGCTATGTGTAAAGTAGAAAATCAACTAAGAAAAGAAGTTACAAAATAAAAGCAGATGAACACAATACCTGGGCTTCAGGACACTGATAAGAGCAAACACACAAGGAACAAGGATTGGTAAATGCAGGAAATAGTGCTACAGCCAAAAGAAACGGAGGAAAAGTAAGTGGCAAGCCCAGGAACCAATGAAAATCAAGTAAAGCAAGGAGGTGGGATATAAGCCCCATTTAAGATTTATACTGAATAGAATGGATTTCACAAGCACAGCGCAAGCACTGTGCAGGCAAAACCTAAAAAATGGAGTCAAAATACATTATAAATTTGCAAACATTAGAACCAGGAAGATTAAACATAATTGAGAAAAGTGAATAATTTAATATTTGATATTCTTTAGTTATGATGTCATTTCTGATTAATCATTTTTTAAACTGTAGATTTAATTTTAATTCAGAGAACATGAATGGGGTTCTCTCTGGATATTATGATGGATTCGATTGGCAACATGAAATGGGAATGAATTGTGATTAATTTTACCTAAAGATGATGATACAAACCACCAAGGGCCTCATTATGAGGCTGGTGGCCTCGCCGTGGCGGTCTTACCGCCGTGGACCCAGCAGTAAAGACCACCACATCACAACTTGTGGGGTTTGGCAGACACCAAACCTCCACAATGACACCTGGCACGCCGGTGCAGTTGCACCGCCGTGGCCGGTGGTGAGTACCTCCAACCCGGGGGCAAGCCTCAGCTTGCTGAGTGGATTACGAGGCTCCAGACCACCAGGCTTTCCGTGGCAGTCACCCTGCACCAAAAACCCTGGTTGAAACGCACCAGACGACAGGAATCACCATTCCTGTCGCCTGCACACACAGACACCCCCCACCCGTCCACACACTTACAAATACCCCCGACCCCTTCACGCATGCATGCATTCATATACACACCCCTCAGCATACACAAACATTCACACAGACACCCCCACTCACTTGCATACATGCAGACACACACACCCTTCACTCGCATACATGCACACACCCCTATTCATGCGCACCAACATTCACATTCAATCACATACATGCACGCATTGACCACCTGTCTCCCATCTGCATACTCGCACACATGCAGACATGCACAGACACCCTCCTGCACTGCATACACGCACACACAAACACCCCCAACTGTACACATCCATTTACACACACACATATGCATCCCCCTCATCCGCACACTTGCACAGACTCCCCCACACACTCGCTAACAAACGTGCACTCATACACCCCCATTGGGACACATACACGCACACACCAGACACATGCACCCAACACTCCCCAACCCCCCACCCTTCAGATGATCACTTACCTTCTCCATCAAGGAGGTCGCTCTGGGGGGGGGGGATGGGTCCAGGCAGTCTTGAATCGCCAGCACCACCACGCCAGAAAGACTCCGCCAAGCTGTGTTACGGCTCGTAATATGGTGGGAAGAGTCTGCTGGCATGGCGGTGCTGGCGATGCAACCGCCTCTTCGGAGTCAGACTTCCGCCCATAAATTGACAGAAGTCCTCCAATGACTCCTAATATGGCGTCTGAAGACCGCCAGCACTGGCGGTCTGTTGGCTGGAGCGCCTTCGGCAGTCTTTCAAAAAGGTCGCCAAAGTCAAAATGAGGGCCTAAGTGTGCAAATGTCTTATATTAATTTATGGCGTGGATCATGTCGAGTGGAGCGAACATTTTTTAAATGTTTCACACGCTATGGTGCAAACTGCTTGCATTTGGATTTGACATACTTTTGAACCCGCAAAATGAAATGAATTGCACATGGATTAATTGTCAAAGTTCTTTTATATCCGGCTAGACATGGTTATTCAATATGTTACAGATATGAAGAAAGACTGTATAGGAGATCTTGGAGTCTTTCTTCTCTGCACAATATTTTAGTTGAGTATATCAGTGTTTGAAAAAGAAAGTAAGAGATGTTGGCGCCCACCAGTAACAAGGGTAAAAAATTAGCAGAAACGGATCAGATCTGTTGGTAATACAAAATAAAAGTATGGGCACTGATACTCCTCAGATGTTTGTGTTGTTTTATATATATATATATATATATATGCTTTTTAACTATAAGAACACAGTTTTAATTAAAACCAAAAAAAGCGCTGAAATTCACAAATTATGTTTAGGACTGCAATCCATACCTCTCACACCTAAATCTGCAACTAAATGCACTGCTCATTACCTCATCCCTTTAATGTGATAGATGTAATTACAAGATGGGATTAAATATATTACCCTTAAAGCAGTTAAATAAATGACTGTGAACACAGTATTCTTTATTATATTGATTATTTGTTATTAATGAAGTAGTGCTGTTAGATACTCTTACTTATTGGTATAAATATTGTAAGGTCAGAAGCATTGCAAATTATGTCTCTTGTGTGAATTAAAGATTTTGGTCGTAATCATAACTTGTTAAATTTCATGTGTTTTTTCAATGATTTTCTGAGGTTTTTCTAGCCTATATATTTGAAAGAAATGCTCTGGGAACTCGCACATGGGTGAGACAATGCCTATGCCTAAAAATTAAAATCACCTACAGGAGAACCACCAATACAGTGTATTTGGTGGTTTAGGTCAGTGTTTTTCAAAGTGTGCACCGTGGCACCCCGGTGTTCCGTCAGAACTCACCAGGGGTGCCACGTACTTCTTGGGAACAATGGAAATGCTTTCACAGTAGTATGAAAGCATAACACTCGAAGTGTAAACAGATCAAACATGATGGGTTTTACAATTTACACCGTAACATTGCAAAAACCTAACATGTTTGATTTATTTGCACTGCGATTCTTTCTCTTTCGTACTTCCGCACAGCTCCATTCTAAAGAAATGTTAAGTTTAGAACGTAGCCGTGCGGTAGTATGAAAACGAAAGCATTACTGTGCAAATAAATCAAATTTGCCAGGTTTTTGCAATGTTACGATTTAAATAGTAAAACCCATCAAGTTTGATGCCACTGCGAGTATTTTTTTTTCATACTACCATACAGCTAACAAAGCCACACAGTAGTATCAGAAAGAAAGACTCGCAGTGTAAAGAGATCACACTTGATGGGTTTTACAATTTACATCGCAATATTACCGTAAGGTAATATGAAAAATAAAGAATCGCAGTGCAAATAAATCAAACTTGTTAGGTTTTTGTAATATGCATTTGTGGCCCCTACTAACCCATATGGGAATGCCATGTGCGGGGTTATGGAAACCACACCAGTCAACTTCTGGAATGGTTTGGACTAGCACTTGATGTCAAGCCTAATAAATAAAGAGTGTGTCTGCTTAGGCAGGGCCAGGCACAATCAGGACAGTGATGAAGTGGTATTGCTAGCCACCTTCTTCAGCTACTCAGGAAAATCAGGTAATCATGAAATCACATACATGCCAACATTTAAGAGGAAAGTGGGAGGTTTAAAAGAATCAGGAGAATGTATTTCACAAACATGCCAACATTTAAGAAGAAAGTGGGAGGTTTAAAAGAATCAGGAGAATGTATTTCTCCCATTGAGGCCAGAGTCAGATCTATTGTCAGGTGTGGGACTTGCAAGAGCGGGTCGTGCTGCAGGATCCAATATCAGAAATGCTATGTTTTTTTTAAACCTGCCAGGAGCAAGGAGAAAGCACTATGTCAGGCACAAAGAGTGTGACAAAAATGTTGTGAACTGGCCTGCAGCAGCAGGTTACTGGCAGTGTGTACCCTACGTCACTCAAGACAAGTCCATGCCACAGAAGCCCTTTATCTCCTTCATCCCAATTATAAGTGCTCCCGAGGCCTGGCTTACATCGCCCCCACCTGTGTAAAAAAAAAGTGCCTTAACGGGCAGCTGTGGCCTACGGCCAAAAAGTCAAGGGAGTCACGGGTCGAAAAAGTTTGGGAATCACTGGTTTAGGCTAAATTAAAGTAATCCAATTCCTGAGAAACTGGAGTCAATCTCAACAGGGGTCAATGAAGCCTATTAAAAATGAAGCCTTTTAAGTCAAAAGTGGCAAGATTCTTTGGTAATTTTAGGAAAGAGTTGTGCCATGTTAAAAGTTGACATTATAGATAATAATAATTTGTTTTTATATAGAGCACAGCACTTCTGCCATTCCTAAACACTGTAAATAACAGGTGACCATATCAGTCAGTATATTGGAACTCAATTTACTGACCTCTGAGACATGGAAAAGGTAGTTGGCCTTGCGGGGATTCAAACTTGTGACTTGCAGAAGGCAGTATGCATCAGCTGTAAGTTTTAAACTTAGTTATCAATCCTGACAACTATTAAAAGGATGGTTTTGTGTTTGCTGCCCCTTCCAACTTCTTTTTCTCTTTCAATTCTCTATACATTTTATGAGTTATATAACTTTGCTTGGTATGGAAAGAAGGCATGAATAGGAATGTGTACAGTGCAAACACAAAACATATTATGGAGGTATTAACTTTCCGACTTCATGAGGATTTTGTCCTGAAACAATAATTCATGTGCTTTAGGAACATTTACAAACAGTAGTAATAATATCCACAATGGCTTAAGTTACAAAAACTGAGGCCAAATACTAATCTTCAAAAGTAACATGCTCCCTGGGTTCTTGCTACCAAAATAAAAAATCAGTTGAGAAATTTGCACACAAAGAAATGAAATTTATTATAAATTCAAAAGAGTAAAAATCTGTAAGTTCTTTATGACACAACAATAATGTAAATCACAAATTCTTCATTAGTATGACTGTATCAAGCCCAGCATTAGGTCACTGCACCATAATGTTAAATGATGGAAGAATACTACTACTGCAGCTGTTGGCCTATGTGAACTACTATAAAATAAGCATGACAGCTCTCGTCTCTTAAAAAGGCAGAAAGACGATGGACAGGAGAAACAGGTCAGAAAGTTTAGCCGAAAATCTGTAATTTAATATGGACTTACTTGTGTTTCAAATGCTGCTAACATTACTAAATATTTGTATTTCTTTCTTCATGAAGCTTTGGGGAGCCCAATAATGATGTATGAAGCTAATCTTAGTATATTGTATAAATGCTGGCACTGTCAGGGTGAAGCTGGAGCATAATCACATGTTTTTGTCTGCCCACTGTCAACTTTATCCTGGAGACGGGTGTGGAAAATGATTAATTTCATTATTCTTAAGCTTAGCCGGCTGCAATATTTGGAATGTGCTTACACCAATTACTCTAAATACACTTCAAAATTATTTGATATTATGAGGACTATTTCCCTTATAATCATAGCTCATAATGGGTAAATACCCAAAAGATGAAGAAAATCCAGGTAAATCTTAAAACCCAATATTCTCAGGCCTGGAAGCCCTTAAATGAATTATCTGGACAGAATGTGAAGTTCAGAAGCTACCTTGAATAATTTTGTTGTTGAAAATAGATTTGCAAAGCCTTTCTTACCTGTATCAAATGTATATATCTTTTGAGTTTTCATTTTCTCATAACCCCCTTTATCTTAAATGTATTGCATATAATTATGATTCTAATTATTGTTACTTTTCTATTAGTTGATACAGAGGTTAGTCGGTTACTTATAAAGCACAGCAGGTCATATGACATTTAGGCTCCTTCAGAGCATGTTGTTTGTATCTCATTATCTATTTTCTTTACTACCACTGAAACTAAATATAAATTAAAATAATAAATCTTCCTGAAGAGCTGTTCGACAGGAAAGGTCAAGAGCAAGACAGTGAGAGGGGACCAATCTTTGGCTTTTATGGAAACCCACATTTTATTAGGGTAGTCTGGAATGGGCTGCGATGCAGTGCAGATGACAAACTCAAATAAACTTGACATACTGAGTAAAAGGTACTGGCCTCCACGTTCATGTGCTATTGGTCCAATTCTTTCCTTTAATTTCTTCAATTGTTTCTGAGCAGAGTTCTATGCACATTTTGAGGACACAGTATCTCATGACTGGTTTCAAGAAACAGTAAGAAGGTACACATTTCAAAGGAAAAATATTGCTAGTTGATCTGTGTCTCCAATAGAGAACAAGCATTTGCAATGCAACGGGTCTCGTATTTGCTCGAGTTAGAGCTATTAGCGTTGTAAACTCCTAACTGGACCTTTCTTGCCACATAAATTGAAAGAAAAAAAACAAGCACGATCGCGGAATGTAAAACCCAGCGCAATCGTGCTGAAATTGAAAACTAAAAAAAACATGCGATCATGCTGCGTGGTAAATAAAAATATAAAGTAGTGCAGAAACCAGGCTAAAAACATGGAGCCTCATATGTTTTCAGTAGTTGGCCGGTGCGCTCGAGGAGGGCTAAACATTGGAAAAGGAATGACGTATGCATGCATTTCACTAATGAAATCAGGTGGATTTTAAAAGGCAAGCCCATAAACCAATGAAAGTGACAGGTGTGACACGAGTGTGGTTAAAAGCCCAAAGAGAGATTACAACAGGGATGGAGCGCTTGTGCGCTCGACCCTAAAAAGAAAGCTCAAGGCATCACGTTACATGTCAGGTTGGTAGGCCCTCAGTGGAAAGTAGAATAATATAAAGATGTGCACATAAAAGATGCGTTAAAAAATTGCAGATTTAAAAAAAAAATCACAAACCTGAGACTGCACATGCTTCTAAGCGCCAATCCACGGACCATCGGATTTGGGTCAGAGCAGTCTTTACATAGGGTGTTGATGGCCAAGAGGGCCAAATCTGGTTTCAGAGCAGCATAAGTACACATATACAAGTACACCAGCTTCTTTTGTACAATGTCCACAGTTGCGCTGGCTTTCACCATCTCCATGAAGACACTTGATACATCCACTCCCTGAGTCATGTACCTTAAAACGGGAAAAAGTTAATGATTTAAAATTATTAATGCATTTATAAGGAGGACATACACTTATGTAACGCTGATGATGCCCTAAATCCAAGTCTCATCATTTAACAATGCTTGTGTGATTTTAGACAGAAAACTAAGTACATATAGTTATTTCTTCTAAGAGAGTTAGAAGCAGAACTTACACCAATACTGAAAGCTATTAGAGTGTCTATATTTTACAAAAGCACTAAAAAGAGGCTGATCAAAAACATAATTGCCAGGAAACGTACATGCCAGTGCTGCCAGTGACACTGAAAGGATTGACCTTCATTACTGCCGAAGCGACATGACTTGGTCATCACATCTTTCTGTGAAGACATGTTCTTTCAGTTGTTCCTTTGAAGGACTGTTACGCATTACTGTCACTACAAAATTTATTTACAGATCATTTTTAAGTGGTTTGTTTAGGCTCCCATTCCTACACTCTCCCAGCAACCTTCTCAGGTGAATTTCAATATGAAACCCAGTCTCATGGTGACCCACTGAGTAACATATGAAGGTTGAAACTTTAATATCTTTAAAGTGAATGAACCCGAAATATTACTCCTTGAACCATATCTTAAAATAGACCTTTTAATTCACTACTCAAAAATGGAGTTGGATTGGCCCTTTCAACAAGACTCTCGTCACTTGTGCATAAACAAATCCTAATTGCAGAGGCATTTTTTGTAAATTTCCAATGTACCACTCACTTCAGTAATTTGTTGAGGCACTATGCTGTACTTTGTTACACAATTAAATTATTTTGTTCTGGATGATAATCTGAATTCCCATATAACATTTGGTATATTTTGATTCTACATAACCCAGTTCCTGTATGAATGTCTGAAAATAGTTTCTATTACCTAACTAAACCAGAGGAATTATTGTTGTTTCCACTTCTGCTTACATAGGTTTATAGTTGTTGCTCTCTTCTTTTTATATAACAAAAAGGTATATTATTCAGAAACATTAAGAAAACATCTGAACATGCTTCTTCTGCCCATTTGGTCATTCACCCAGAATTCCTATGGAAAAAAAAGACTTTTATTAAATCAAATAAATAAAGTGAGGAAATTCGATACCTGTTATTCACAGACACAGCGTATTATGAAAGGTATCAGACTGAGAGATGCAGCTGCAGTACAATGATTTAGGACAGTGTTTCCCAAAGTGTTACGCCGTCAGAACTCACCAGGGGCGCCTCACACTTCTTGGGAACATTGGAAATGCTTTCACTGTAGTATGAAAGCAAAAGACTGGAAGTGGAAACAAATAAAACATGACTGGTTTTACAAATTACATCGTAACATTGCAAAAACCTAACATGTTTGATTTATTTGCACTGCGATTCTTTCTCTTTCATACTACCATACAGCTAACGAAGCCGCACAGTAGTATGAAAGAGAAAGATTTGCAGTGGAGACAAATCAAACTTTATGTGTTTTACAAATTACATCATAACACTGCAAAAACCTAACACGTTTGATATATTTGCACTGCGATTCTTTCACTTTCATACCGAACGGCTTTGGCTCCATTCTAAATGTTACGTTTAGAATGGAGCCGTGCGGTAGTATGAAAAAGAAAGCATCACTGTGCAAATAAGTTTCATTTATTTGCACTGCTATTCTTTCTCTTTCATACTACTGCACCACACAGAATCATAGTACAAATAAACAAACTTGTTGGGTTTTTGCAATGTTATGCTGTAAATTGTAAAACCCATCAAGTTTGTTTCCACTCAGTGCTCAATTTGTAAATAAAAACGTGCCAGTACTGAAAGCTCTCCTCTGAAACACGCGGCTGTTGCAACTAAATGTGGAAGCACAGAATACTGAGGCAGCGTAATCCTAAAGACAAATTGGACCTCTTTAATCCATTTACGGCCTCTCCCTGCCCCTTCAGCTTACTCTTGCAGCTTTCTGATTTCTCCCAATGTGGAGCTTTTCCATCCTTCTCTTCCTTCGTCTTTCCCATGTGTGTCTTTTGATTGCAGTAAACCCTGATGCAGAAAACTAAGTCCTGGAGCCCCCCACTGGAAACCATGATCTCAATTTAAGCACTGTTTCCACTGCGAGTATTTCTTTTTCATACTATTGTACAGCTAACGAAGCCGCATGGTAGTATGAAAGAGAAAGACTTGCAGTGGAAACAAATCAAACATTATGGGTTTTACAATTTACATCGGAGCACTGCAAAAACCTTACAAGTTTGATTTATTTGCATTGCGATTCCTTCTCTTTCATACTACCGTACGGCTCGATTCTAAGGGCGTTATGTTTAGAATGGAGTGGTATGGTAGTATGAAAAATAAAGAATCGCAGTGAAAATAAATCAAACCTATTAGGTTTTTGTAATGTGCATTTGTGGCCCATGTGTAACCCATGTGGGAGTGCCATGTGGGGGAGTTATGGAAGTCACTCCTGTCATGGTCTGGAATGGTTTGGCCCAGCGCTTGATGTTTTGCCTAATAAATAAAGAGCGTGTCCGCTTAGGCAGGGCCAGGCACAATCAGGACAGTGATAAAGTAGAACTGCTGTCCATGTTCTTCAGCTACTCATGAAAAGCAGGCATTCATGAAATCACAAACATGCCAACATTTAAGAGGAAAGTGGGAGGTTTTAAAAAAAGAATTGGGAGAATGTATTTCTCCCATTGAGGCCAGAATTGGGTCTATTGTCATGTGTGAGACTTCCAAGTTTGGGTGGAGGTGCAGGATCAGATATCAAAAATGCTAATATGCTTGTTTTCTTTAACTTGTCAGGAGCAAGGAGAAAGCGCTATGGCAGGCAGAAAGAGTGTGGCAAAAATGTTGTGCACTGGCCAGCAACAGTTACTGGTAACTGCCAGTAGTGCGTACTCCAAGTCACTCAAGACAAGCCCCTGTCGCAGAAGCCATTTATTGGCTTCATCCAATTATTTTCAGGTAGAAAAAATGGAAGTGCTCCTGAGCCCTGGCTTAAATCTCCTGACCTGTTAAAAAAAAGAAGTGACATTACAGGGAGCCGCGGCCAAGAGGTCTCGGGAGCCGCAGATTGAAAATGTTTGGGAACCACTGCCTTAAAGCTTAGCATGCAGTGAGCGTGTATAAGCAGCTAAGTACTTCAGATGTATCTCTCACTTTGAGCCACGTTCAACCTCTCCTTTTACTGCCCCAATCAGTAGCATTACTGACTCTTTTGTCGTTAGGACAAGTAGGCCCAACCTGCAGCACAAACCCTTTGGCTATCTGTTTACACAGAAGGAAACTGTTTGCAGTTGAGGTAATGTGTGTCCATAAGTTAAGGCTGTTCAAACATGTATTTATGGTTCATTAATGAAAAACCTTCATTATTAGGGTGATCGCTGTAAATAAATGTTTTATGGTCACACTGCACTACGGATGATGGTTCCAGTTTAAAAAAAAAAAGTGTACATGTTTGAAAAGTTTAACATGAGGCTAAGTATAATCCACCCAAAATGCTCTCTGATTAGATGCAAATGTTTGCAGAAGCTTGTAAGCAAGAGTGATGATTATTTGCTTTCAAAATAAAATGTTCAGAAAAAAATGCAAGCAGGATAAAAAATGTTTTGCTACTGTGAAATTTTAGGTACTATTTCTTTGAAGCGTCATTTAGTAAAATGTGTTGGTGCATGCTTGCATTAAAAAAAAAAAAGATTTCTAATGGAAAATCTGAGTAACCATTTTCAGCAAGATTACGGGAAGCATGAAAATAAACAAGCACTGGCAAAGCCAACTGATATAACATTTTTTGTTAGTCTTTTGGTTTCGTCAATGCATGTCTAGTTTTGACATGGCTTTTGTAACCCTTTATTGTTGTGGGAGCTGTCAGGCCCGCACCATTGTAACAAACATTGGCAAAAAGCAAAAAAACTTTTTTTTGGTCTCAAAAAGCACACATTGCCAACAGTGGCGTAACAAAGGCCCTGCAGCCCCCCTCCAGGGGGACCACTCAGCACAGCACCTATGCTGCAGGAGTCTGGAGGGAGGGGTCCCTTCAGGTTTTTTGCAGGGGGGCCACCTCCAGTTTCGTTACGCCACTGACTGACACAGTAGTTCCTGGCACTGAACAAAACTACTGTGTGTGCCAATGTGGTCCTTGTGGAAGAGCAGACTGCGATCACTCACAGTAAAGCCAGCCGATAGATAGAGAGAGAAATAGAAGTTTAATAAAAGCAAAATGTCTTTGTTAATGCCAGACCTAATTAGGTCCCAAATTTTTAAAGAAAGTCAGAAAGGTGCACCTATGGTATTTGTCTTTGAATTAGTGGCTTCAGTGAATTCACAAGAACTTATAGAAGTAGATCAGGAAATGGTACTCCTACAAAATATTTGTGAACTGTATTTTAGCAGAAGCAAATATGCTTGTGTAGATTTGCTCATGTGGAAATCTATTGAGCGTTTACAAGTTCATTTTCCCACCAGCCATTTTGTTTCACAACCCTGGAAGAACTTCTACTATTGTCAGGAGTAAATTTCCAACCTTTCTCATTATAGAAAAAGATTAGAGAATAGCTGGTGAAAATCCTTAAAACATGCAAGTTAGTAGGTTTGCAGACTCAATGGCATTTCAGCCCCGGAACTCCTGCTTACTGCTTCCTCTAGCCCCAATATGTGGCTCTGAGGAATGGTGGCAAAATAAGGAAAATGCTATAGTAGGGATTACAATTGCAAGTATTCAAGCCCTACTAAAGTAGTAGCCCTGGCGTAATCAGAGAGGCTATTATCAGAGCTCTTACATAATGAGACTGCTGCCATAATTCGTCTCGGCATTACATGGCACCAAAGGGACAAGTATATTTTTTTATAGGGCAAGTAGATTTAAGAAGCAACCTGCCCCATGGACAAGTAGATATTTTATTAAATTCCACACCTCTGCAGTGTAATTTCTTTTCTCTTACTTGAATGACTCAACTTGCATGACCGACACGTTGCACAGATGAATGTTTTGACTAACTAACCCCTCTCATTTTCTCTCATATGGGTCCAGTATTGTGGCCTGGTCTACATCATCTGACTACAGGTGCCTAGCTTAGGTTTACCACATTTAGGAAGTTGTACTGATCTAGATTGTGACCCAACATTCTGGATTTATGGTTAACTGCTTTTCATAGTCCACATTATGCAGTTATGTTCTTCTTTTTCTACTCTGAGGTGAAACAACAATGACATTTACTCCAGGTTTTCTTCTTAGAGGAATGGGTAAAGTGATCCCTGACACAGTTATGTCTTGCTTTTGGTGGATGGAATGAATATAAGTCATTATTCCACCTGGCCACCCCAAAAAATATTTTAGTGAAGACATTTTTTAGAAAATTATTCTTGCATAGCAAACTAGATCTCCCTGTATATGGAATAGTATTGACACCATTGGCTGAAATTGTGCTTGGCCTTGTCAGTGCACAGAGGGTCAACAGTCCTTTGTGAAGGTCCGCAGTATTGTGGAGCATTTTTGCTGCATACGTGCACACTAGGATGCACACATGCATTCTTTCTGCTTACATCCAACCTGAGATCCTGGTTGCTTGTGCCTCCTCCTTTTGAGTATTTGAGGCCACTAAGTGCTGTATGATTTTGAAACCTTTTGTAAATCTGAATAGAGCCTTGGAGCACTGTACTCTTAAAACACGAAATTTCGTTCCTTGAATCATGATTTTTATATCCTGACTCTAACATCTCTGCTTCCTGAACACTTTGCTGATGTTGGCTTTGCCAGCATAGCAAACTTGTAACACCATTTGGGATATCACTCATGTTGTAAACTGTACCTTACCAGTACCTTACAGTTCTGTGCGTAACAACAAATGTTCTTTGGACTCTCACTTTATAGGATTGTGTACTCACTCTGTCACTAACAATTGCCCTGAAGAAACTGTTTGATGTGGGAGTGAAACATGTTTATGTCTTGTTTTCAACAATGCAAATTAAATTATCTCTCTGCAAGGATTCAAGCACCTGGAGTTTTCTTTGAACTTTTGTGTGTGTGCTCCCTGTTGTACTAGTGCATGTATGTTTCTGAGTTCACCTTCTCCTGAGAGTGACAGTGCATGCCTGTGTTCTCAAGTGCTGGGCGAATACACATGCTTGCCAGATGTGAACGTGCTTGTCTCTGGTCCTGAGTGCAGAGAACCAGAGGAGTGCGTGTGCTCTTGCAAGTATCCTGAGCGCATTATTTGATTGTGTTGCTCTGTCCTCCACATCATTTTGGCTCATGTTAGGTGGGGGTGAGTCAAATGAAATATTACCCAGCATCACCAAGAGCCCTTATCTTCGCGCTTGTAGGGCTACTAGGGCCTGCTCCACTTCTTTTCACTTTCCAGTCTTTCTTCCTCCCTGGTCCAGGAAGTGTCTGCTTGCAGGAGCACTGGCTCTTGTTAGCTGCAGGTACAGTTGTTCGGGGATTAGATGTAATCTTAGCCAGGGAGTAAATCCAGAAGGGCAGACAGCGCTCCTGGCACATCCCACTCACTCAGCCTCTTGCTCTTCTGATGTTACCCACACATCACCCACCCCCATCGTTCGGATGCTCGGTTTATCTCCTACAACAGTGTGGCAAAACAAATGTATTATCCGCATCAAAGGAAGGCTGTCACACTACTGCCCAGCCTTGACTCTGGGCCCTGGGATGTTCAGTGTTTTGTTCTGTGAAAGGCTCTGAGTGAAAGACACGGAGGGTAGGAGACTGAACACCATTTACCATAGCGCTGCTACCCCTAGCTCTTTAAGTTAGTACAATTAGTGTTTATCACAATACCATGCATGCACGTAATAATGCCAGGACAACGTTTGTGGGTATAATATGTCGCAATTTATTGATTACACAGGTAGGGTTAGCTTACGGGCGATCCCGGTGTCGGAGATGAGTTTATTAATATTGGCCGACACCCATCCTGAGAAAGCTAGAGCTGTTACGTCTGGTGTTCTCTGCACCAACATGTTTAGCATTTTACAGCTCGTTCCTTTATCGTGGTTTACCACTTTATTAGTTTGTCATGCTCCTGACAAGTCAGAGCGAGACCCCGGCCAGTCTCCACAGTTGCTCAGGATTCCAACTGTCCCTTGCGGGATTAAGGAGCGCCGTCGCATCATCCCAGGACCCCACCGTAAAGGCTCCCAGGGCCCTGAGGAATACCTTTGGCTCTAGGAATCACCATCTGGAGGCCTTTTAACCAATTTTTAAGCTTTAGGATCGCCCTGTAACTCCGCCAAGCCCCGGGGATGGCATCTTGCGATACCCGGGGCCCCCTCACCTGTGCTCCTCCCTTACTTAGTATCTGTGCCCGCCTCAGACCGGTGTACCCATCTGTTGGATACAATCCGTGCTGATTCACACTTGCGCGGGTTGATTTTCTGCCTGGATGTTCCACTTGTGGCCGTAGACCCGGTTCCCTGATTCACCTCCCTTGGGATCATCTTGGCCCAATTATTTCCCCAGTCTTCCCTCGGGGCGACATTTCTGGCCAGACCCTGTGTCAAGAAGGCCTGCCACCGTGGACCTCTCCCCCCAGTTGTTTAGCTAGTTTCCCTCACTCCTTCCGGCCTCACTCCTCCCTCCTCACACCTAGGCGGCCATAAACCAGCTGGGCCCACCCTCTCTAATACAGAGGCCCCTCCGGACCACCTTTTGGGCAGGCAGGGGAGCGACGCTAGAAAGCTGTCCCCCTTATCGTCGCACTGCGTGCGACGGGGCCAGCCACAAACCATTTGCTGACCATTTAGTCTAAATCATTTAAACAGGTTCAGGATGCACGTAGATGTGTACAGCCTGAGACTCCCGAGAAAAGAGAATCTGCGCTGAGATGATCACCAGAGCAGTGCATAATCAAAAGCTAGTACTGCATGGAAATAATTCATGAATTAACTGGGCTAAGTAAATGGAAGGAATGAAATACAAGGCCCCACGTCTGAGTTACTTATAACTATTGCCTTTTTAAAACTGGGGCAGTGCCAGCACCACATGCTAGTTCAAACAGCCACAGAGGACAAATCCAATTATAATATAAACACAAATGGTTCAAACAGCCACAGAAGACTAATCCAATTATATAAACACAAATGGTTCAAACAGCCACAGAAGACAAATCCAATTATAATATAACCACAAATGGTTTACATCCTAGTGAAATTATTATTACTTTTTCAGAATGCGCGCATCAAGGCCACTTCGCCACCTCAGAGAGTGTGCTGGTTTCAGTGGCTTCCTTCCGACCTGCAGTGTGGCTTGTGATGGCATGTGCGTGGCGATCAGAGTCTTGACGACTCCTATACATATAATACAGATACTCGCAATTTGAGTTAATATCTGTAACTTGTGTGTCTTTCGTGTAACAGATAAATGAAAGCAAAAACATCCGCATGTCTCAACAAAGAGCAGGGCCAGAGTTAGAACTACTCGGGTACCAAACTTTCTATCGGTAAAACAGCTATGCGGAAGTATGTATGCGATCCAGCCGTGCCCGGGCCGTAAAACACCTCGTAAGTGATGAAAAAAGACAGGGGTGCTGATAATGTGGAAGATATAGCCAGAGAGAGAGAATAATGTATTCTTCCTGTCAGTGGCGATTCAGGTTGTGTGAGAGCAGAAAAGCGTGTGGTGCAGAAATGATTAAATTAGCAACAACGTATTCAGTAATGCTACAATTACCTCAGTTGCAAGGCAAATACCAATAATATCTGAACTGTTGAAAACACGGTAGCATCTGGATACAGGACTCAAGTAAACACCAGAGAGGAAAAGGAAAGAACTCTGAATGCAGGAACGAGGCTCACAGTGGCTGCTGTCAACTGTATACGGGAAGAAAGAAAGAGGGGTGGGTCCTTGTCCAGTAGTTTCTGCTCGGCTGGGGCCAGGCCCAGTTGCACAGTCACGCACGACTACACACTAAACAATCAGCAAAGGTAAGTGTGTGATCGGGAGAGCCCTTTAATTGGATTCCAAGTTCTTCCGATGGAAAAATGTACGTGTTTGTTCATAAGATTGCTCAGTTTGAAGCTGAATGACCAAATTTAGGCGCAGAAGTATGTTTCCTTCGGTACCTCCCAGTACCTCCAAGACTTCAATCTATTATCCTACCCGTCCCGCACAACACCTCTTGCTCTTCCGATGTTCCCCCCCAATCCCCACCACATCTCCCATCGTTCGGCTCGGCCGTTCTTCCCGACTTCCTCTCCAGCAACACAGTGTGTAACAGATGAAGTAAATACACTAGTAGTACATCAAAGGCAGGCTTTCCCGTCATAACACTGCCCAGAGCCAGCCTTGTCTCTGGGTGTTCAGTCTTTTGTTCTGTGGGTGAAAGGCTGCGAGTGAAAGTCAGTACACGCCGGGCAGGGGGTGGCCGAACAAGTTAGCATTGGCAAACAGTTATTGTGTACTTAACTGACCAAGACCGGATCGATATATGTAGTGAAGAGACCCCAGTCAGAGGACTACAGACAAAAGGAGGTCATTCTGCACTGAGGAGGATCACCATACTAGGCTGCGACAGCAACTCAAGGCCATGAGGTCAGGACGGCAGGTATGGGCGGATCTCGCTCGACTCTAGTTAATCACAGCGCTCCGCTGTGTGCAATGGTGTTACTGACAACGTGCATCAAGAGAGGAGCAAGAGAGACAGGCTGGCAACAAAGGCAGAAATAGCCAATCACTGCACTGCTTCACTATAATGTCATACAGCGATTAGTCATGCTCCGTGGACAGGTGCCTCCAACCCACGCGCTGCCTCACATACAGCCCACTGCACTGGAGGCCTAGTTACCGCCTCTCCTCACCCAAACCATACGCTGCACTCATGCTGTCATGTTACCAACACAGCATGAGAGCAGCATCACGATTGGCTCAGGCAGAAGCGCATTAGGGCCTTGTAAAGGGGTGGAAGGGGGAGGGGTGAGGCTGTGGTTATATTTTCTCCCAGGTTCACTAATTGCGCATCTGCAAAGACCTCTAGTACGCATGTCAGGCTGGCTGGAGAAAGGCAGCCATCCACCTCGACATGCACACTTTTGGTAGGTGCTTGAAGCACTGTGTCTGCTGTGCTGTTGTAAATATAATTAAGCCTCCCCCTCTGGCCCGCATCATCGTGCGCTGACATCTAGGCTTCCTCAGGCAATCCGTCCTGCGGCTGAAAACGGACTGCCACAGGCAGATTAAAAAAACATACACATTTATAAACCTTTTCACATTTAATAGGGGGGCAAAAATATGAGTGGGGCAACACCCTTACATCCTAAGGGCCAAACCACCCCTGATGACCTGGCTAGCAAAGCAGAGGAATACAAAGAGGTGATTAATGCTACTAAATGACCATATTTTCTGGAATGTATATTAAAACATCTAACACCAAAATACATTGTTGAGAATTATTTTGGTTCTACACTGCTAAAAAGCAGTTACACAAGAGGTTGCTCATTTGAAGAATTGCATAGCTAGCTTTCAGACGCTTTCCAAGCTGAAGTCGAGAACATATGTTATGACATTCATTAGAGTTAATTTCCTATACTCCTGAACTTTACTCTTCCCAATGCAGTTTTTCTTGGAATAACACTCTTGACCTTAAGAGGCTGAATTACTGAAATTGGCAGCATCCAGTAGCCTGTCTGGCTCTACACTAGACTCATGTCTGGATACCATTTTCAAGCAGTTATAACCTTTATCTGCAAAGTACTTCACTGCTGCATACACAAAATGTCAAGTGGAGTCACATGCCTAGAAAACGGCCTTCATTAAGCCCCACTCAAAACCTACCACGAACCACACATTCCCAACGACTTCAAACACATTTCTTGACACCCCTATGTCTCTAAATTGCTTAAAAACATGGCTGTGGTTATAAACAATATGTGGAGAGCAAATATATGTTGGATTCCGCCACTCCGCATCTGCCATTTACCCCACACCCTTTTTTCATCTGCCCTACATATTAGCAGAGTTATTTACAAGTGTTCTAAATAGTCTGGAATTGTCATTTGTCTCTTATTTCTCTATTATGAGTTTAGACTCCAGGGGATTAAAGTCTGGCACAAGGTTCTTCAGTTTGCCCGTGTCCCTTTATTCTCTCCCATTTTAACTTGTGCATGCAGCACTTGTCAAATTACCGCAGTCTCTTGGTCTGTGTGTGTGCAGATTACACCCGGATGCTAGTTTATCCCATAACTGCCGAGGCTCCCCCTCCGCCCTCACCCTGAAGCTGAGCCCAGTCTTTTGATGTCTGAGGCACTTTACACTTGAGACTTCATAACCTTATTCCCACAGACCAAATCTGCACCATTAATTTCCTATATTTTGGGGAGTCTAAAGGTGCTCAAGGCCGTGGATTCCCCTGCAGGGAACAAAGAAAATTGCTTTGTTAACAAAGAGTATGCTCTTTACCTAAATATTGCATCAACAAAAGATTTGCTGTTCTAAGATCCCTATCTTCTTAACATTCAGGAACAGGAATGGTTGAGCAAAAATAATTTGTGGCCATCATTTTTACATTATTCAAAATTGTAGCCGATTTTTCATTTTTTTTTGTGGTTTTGCCCTACTTGGAGATTGTGGTGAAAACAGGTGTGAAACCCACGAGAATACTGGGAATTTTCTACATCTTTGAAAAGTAAATAAAATTCCAAATTAATAAGTTGCCATTTGTGTAGTTCGCACATGGTTTTCCTAAATAAAATAATTTGCTAATTAAAAAATGATGAAAATACGTAGGAACATAATAGGAATAGGTGATAATGTTTTCAGCTTTAATTCTGTGCGATAACAGTTGATTTACAAAAGTAACATAAAGTTTTGTCTGTTAGACTCCTGTAGCAGGGCTATAAAAGTGTTTGTCAGTTGTCCAAAAACATATGATAAACAGAGTGAGCAACTGAGCTGCAACTTATGATTTTTCATTTGAACCAACCATGGATACATACATTCATATGGTAAAATCTAAAGAAAGAAAAATGGGTATATAGGACACCTGCACAATTTTAAAATGTGCCAAAGGTACTGAGTTTAGGAATGGTGGTGATTTATACATCTCTGTATTTGGGCTTATCCATACTATCAAGTGCTTCAGGTGACATTTAGCAAGATGTGTACTTTCTTGCATACTAGCTTACAATTGGAAGCCAAGAATCGTGAGAAGAACATTTTGTAAGAAAAAATATTCTACTGTTGTGTCTTCCCACGTTTCCACAGGATAAAAACGGTACCCCACTTGTGTGGCTAGACCTATTGCTCGCAACAGGAAAGCTCCACAATGAAATGTGGAGACATCAAACTTTTGCCTAGTAAATTGACCCATTCTGGCAATGTGCATAGCTGTGGTAAGTAGGCGCATGCCCTGTAGGCACAGTATGAAACCTACCAAGTCCAGAAATTTCTGAAACCCTGACACCCACTACATATTTTACCCAGAACGCAATGCACACATCCAATTCCGGCTAAAATCACTGATTTTCCTAATATTTTTGTGAGGGAAAGTTCAGGAATCTGCAGAGATCCACAAAATTTGTACAATTCAGCATCCTCACTCTTTCTCCAATAAAAACGCTACCCTACGTTTGCGGCAGGGACTATCGCCTTTGAGACGAAAGGACACAAAATGGAATGTAGAGACATCAAACTTTTGGTATGCAAGTTGACCTATTCTGGCAATGTAGGTAGCTGGGTATTTTGGCCTGGGTATAACCAGCACTGAGGTATATCTACCAAACCCAGATAGCTCTGAAAACTAGATAACCAGGGGAGTTCAGGTATGCATAATGTGTGGATGTGCTCATTCTTTGGGTTTATAGAGGGTTCCTCCACCTCAAAAGCAATCCTGGTACCTGTTGGGTGGATCAGTATTTGGGGTCTGCCATCCCACACAATCCCCAAGCACGGGGATATACTAGAGGTACCGTTTCCTAACGGTACCCCTCCCAAGTTTATCAATGCTCAGGAGGTTGAGATATGTCTCAGAGCACCAACAGGCAAAAGCAGTAGGAGCCTAATGGCTTCAAGTGCTTTCACTTTCACGCTGTGGAACGTCAATGTGCTAGGGCACTTGTAAGAAACAGGCTTGTGTTTAATTTTGAGCAGGGTCGAATGACTCCTTTGAGTAAGAAGAAAGGGGGAACATCCCTGTTAACTTTGAATACAAGTTGCACCTTCACAGCCAAGAAGGGAAAACACACACATCCTTTCTTTAAATAAGAGAAAATTGTAAACAGTCTGCTCTAAGACAGGAACAAAGTCATTATATTTTAAATATCTCCAAGGCACAGACAAGGGTACTGCACGCTAACAGAGAACATTCTTCTTGCACTGGGGAAATATATTATACAATCTTGGCTTACAATTCACCCTTTCTGTTTAGCTGACAGAAAAAGAAGAAAACAGGTGTCAACTTAAAGACACATAGTGATCCATACCTTATCACTCTAAGGATTATATTTCTGTATCTGAGCCGGTCTGCCTGGATATTAGGATTGCACAAAGATTTTTTAAGCTCCTTCACGGCATCTTCAGATCCAAAGTATGGCATCTTGAATTAATCACTTGCACTCCAAAACGTATTGGGAATTAGCTCACATGTATCATCGAAGCCTTTCAATTACCTAAAAGTAAGATGTAATAAAGTATTTATTATACTGATAACTATATATGCCAGTATTCTCGTAAAACAATAACATTATGTAAAACTGAGTTTATGGAACACTTACCCCAAAAGCTAATTGCCTATTGTTTCTTATCACATCTTAGTTACACCAGTGTAAAACTACTGAACGTCTATAAATAAATACAATTATTACAATTCGAGTAAGTTTAATTGAAAGAAATCAAACAAAATCAAACAGCAACACAGTCATGACTCTGTGAGAGGAACCCAGGAAACATACAAATAGTGCACTCAAGTCCCCACAACGATAGTGTTGATGCTGTAATTTATTTAAATAATTAAGGTTGATACATAGGATCAGGACTGTTTGAGTCTTCATAAAAAATCGAATCATGTTAGAGGATCAACATATGCTCTTCCACCTCTCAAATAAAGCAAGCAGCCAGAACTAAGTATGGCTCAGCAGGAGAAATGATATAGAGTCCGTCCCCCAAGGAAAACCAGAAAAGACTAATTATAAATAAAATTACAGATTCATGCAAAGTCTGCACAGTTAAAAAGGCAAAGAAAGTCATGAAAGCCAAAGAAAGCCTGTTACATATCCTAAAACCATTGTCTCTTAGGTTTGTAGACAGAAAAGCCTCTCACATTCAGTGCGGAGATGTGACATAATAGGGTTCAACTAGCAATGTATTGTTTTAGTAAGCCAAAGAATATCCTAATACTTACAATACATTCAGTAACATACATCTACAAAAACCTCCTTTCGCTCTGCTGCGTATTATTGAATGAGATGTGCACAGCAAATAAAGGAAACGGCATGACATGTATTTAATACAGAAATACAATAGACAGTTCAACTAGTGAATGGTCCATGTTAAAGGCTCGAGTAAAGGACCTTGCAAGTACAAAGAGAGGAATATACTAGATATGGCTTTCTTGACAGAAACACAAATTAATACATTTTATAAATACAGAGACCATGGAATAGGCTTCTATTTGGATTCTGCTGAGGGGCCACCATTTTGTTAGACTGCAGTTGTGACATGTAGCTTGAGATCCAGTTTAGATTATTTGACATAATCAAATTGCTGACACAGTAATATTTTAACTGTTAGTAGGAAAGTGCCCCTTATGGCATGGTCCACCCCCACCCCCAAAACGTTTAGCCTGATCTCTGATGTTAACGTAACTGAATGTGTGCTGGGATCCTGCTAACCAGGCCCCAGCACTTGTGCTCTTTCCCTAAATTGTACCATTACTTCCACAACTGGCACACATCTGCACACAGCTAAGTCCCTTGTAAAAGGTAACAGTAGTACCAAGGGCCCTATGGCCAGAGAGGTCCTCTAAGGGCTGCAGCATGTATTATGCCATCCTAAGGGACCCCTCGCCAAAACACATGCATGCTGCCATTGCAGATTGTGTGTGCTGGTGTAGAGAAAAAGGTAAAGTTGACAGGGCACCCCTACCTGGGTGCCATGCCTACAAAACATTGCCTGTGGCATAGGTAAGTCACCCCTCTAGCAAGCCTTATAGCCCTAAGGCAGGGGGCACTATACCATAGGTGTAGGCACAGCTGCATGAGTAATTTGCCCCTACAGTGTCTAAGTCCATTCTTAGACATTGTAAATGCAGTGAAGCCACATTGAGTACATGGGCTGGGTCTACGAACTCCACAGCTCCATGATGGCTTTACTGAATGCTGAGAAGTATGGTATCAAACTTCTCAGCTCAATAGACCCACACTGATGCCAGAGTTGGATTTATTGAAAAATGTACATAGAGGGCATTTTAGAGATGATCCCTGAAATTCAACCAACTCTCTAGTGTGTGGCTGATCGGTCTCTGCCAGCCTGCCACCACCAGGCAAGTTTCTGACCCCCATGAGTTGAGAGCCTTTGTGTTCTTAGAGTCAGAGACAAAGCCTGCTCTGGGTGAAGGTGCTTCACACCTCCCCCTGCAGGAACAGCAACACCTGGCAGTAAGCCTCAAAGGCTCCAGCCTTTTGTTATGCTGACCCAGGCCACTCCAGCCAATAGAGCTGCCCGCCCCGGACCAAGCCCCACTTTTTGGCGGCAGCTGCAGCAGGAAAATTAGTAAACAAGAGAAGGAGTGTCCACTCTACCTGGGACCCCCCACTCCCCAAACCCCACAGGGTGCTCAGAGCTGAGTTGAACCTCTCTCTTCAGAATCCTCCATCTTGTTTTGGAGGAGGATAGCCAATAGGGTTAGGAATGTGCCCCACTCCACAAAGAGAGTGGGCAAAGGAAGGGTGTAGTCACCCTAAGGGTCAGTAGCCATTGGCTACTGCCCTATGACACCCAGTAACACCCCTAAATCTATTATTTAGGGGCATCCCCGAACGTTACTCTTCAGATTCCTGGCAACCTAAAGAAGAAGAAGAGCCACCCCAGCAGTGAAGACTTCAGGCGACAACAGGCTCGGTCCCAGCCCTACCGGCCGGCCTGCAGCTTCAAGACTCCTACTACAAAAGACAACTTATTCTTCAGGACCAGCAACCACTACAACCCCTCAGAGGGCTGTCTGCCTTCCCTAAGGACCAAGAACTGCAGAGGACAGCGGCCCTGTCCAACAAGGACTCCAGAACCCTATAGATCTGCAGGTTCTGCCCACTCTGCATATGATGCCCACATCCCAAGTGCAGGTGGCCCCCCCCAGTGATTCCGACCTTGTATCCACCGTGGGTTGTCTCCTCCTGGCCCACACGACGACGCCTGCAGCATGAATCCAGAGGCCCCCCGTGACCGGCTCCTGGAAGATTTTGCGACGTAAAAAGTTACCCCTGCAACCGCTGCTCCCTGGCCTTGGGGATCCCAGCCGTTGGTCCTCTGATATCCAGTGCCATCCCAACTTACCTGCCCAGCCACTGGTCTCCTTCAAACAACTCACTGGACCAAGCCTGAAGCCTTTGTGAACCCCCAGATCTTCACTGAATTTCACTGGGTGCCCGAATATGTGTTTGCAACCTGCACCTGCCGCTGAGGGTGTATGTTTGGTGCTGACCTGTGGCCCCTCCAGTGCTGAGCTAAACCCCCGGGGTCTATGCTCTGAAGACACGGCTACTTACCTACAAACCGCTTTCTTTCGAAGTGCCCCCAGTCTCCATTGGTTTCCATATGGCTCCCAACACCAACGTTGACCTCTGCACCCTGCTGGCCCGGTGTTGCTGGTGGTGCACTCTTGGTGTCCCCTTGAACCCTGCCCTGTGGACACCTAAACCCCCGAAGACTGGAACCGTAATTTGAGTACTTACCTACAAACTGTTCTTGCATTTTTCCTCCCCTAGGACTGCATTGCCTTCAATGATTTTTGCACTGTCTACTTTTGCTTTTGAAAGGTGATGCTTACTTAAACATATATTTACTGTCGTTTTATAACCAAAGTGCAATTTATACTTGAAAGTGATACATTCTGGAAACTGTACTTACCTGCAACAAAGATCCTTTTGATTCTAGAAATAAAGTAACAAAGTTTTTTGATACATAAACTTTGGGCTGGAGTTAGTCATTGAGAGTGTGCCTCATTTCTTGACTGTGTGTGAGAGCGACAAATGCTTAGCAC
Source organism: Pleurodeles waltl (assembly GCF_031143425.1). Classification (NCBI taxonomy): domain Eukaryota; kingdom Metazoa; phylum Chordata; class Amphibia; order Caudata; family Salamandridae; genus Pleurodeles; species Pleurodeles waltl. Next base: position 545,992,589 of record NC_090445.1, read on the forward strand.
TTCCTCTGATAAACCTAACTGCTCGCCCACACTACCACAAAAGATAGCACTAATGTTATCTAGTTTGGCCTTTGTATAGCCTCTGGGGATCCACTGGACTCTGTACACACTATACCTTACTTTAGTATAGTATATATAGAGCCGGCTTCCTACACTGTTGACTTATTTTTGCCATATGAAGTGCTTGCTAATCTGCCATTAGCACAGTGCTATTCACTAATTGCCCTTGCACATTCATTTCTTTCACTTTGCTTTCATGGTAACTAGTTTCATTTACAATTGTATTTGTTAATTAAGGAAAGATGTGCCCACAGGGTTTTTCAAACATGTAATAAAAAATTGCCTTTTTAGAGGTACCTACTACTCAATATTCTGCTGTATATGCCTTTTAAGTTCACCACAATGCAAACTTAATTTTCTAACTCCTTTCCAGAATACATTGAGAGTACAGCCTAAAGCTGTTAAAATAGTCAGTAAAGGGGTTCTACTCCTAGCTTCGATGCTGTTGTATTTTCTTTCCAGGCATCCCGGGGATAACACACAACTATTACCAAACACTTTCTCTAACAAAAATCCAGACCTATCTGTGTTGTCAATGTGTGCTCCTGCATGGTGTGGCTTTGGTGCCCACAGTGCACGGAAACCCCTCACAATGTTTATCTTACTACGTCCCTATATTAATATGCTGTTTTTCTAGCTATTGTTTCTTCTTTCCTTTCTTGTCACTTCTTCTCTCTCTCTCCCTCCCTCTTCCACCAATTCATTTCAGAGATTCGGGTTTGGGGTAGGGACAAAGAGCTGCAGCCATTTATTTTTGGATGGTGAAGCCTCACATAGTGCTGCCAAATGTAGGAAGCAGCAGATCTGAAATCAGCAATCAATGCTTTTTCCTGAATAATATGGCATCTGTTCTTGCTACCTCCTGCTGCACCATGATTTTTCACTGTACACTTGTTTTGAATGACTGGAACTTGCAGTACAGTGCCTGTTCTAATTCCCCTGTCAAGTCAACAGTTGTCATGTTATGTTATAATGTAAATGTAATGGGCATTTAAGATGAAGCTTCATGGCGCAGGGGGTCAACAGATGCTGAAATGTTCCGCAGATTGAGCTGCATAGCCCCATCCTACAATTCACTCATACATGCCTTGTAATGGGTGGCAGACAAAGAGAAACGTCTTGTAGGACAACAGAATGTGTGCCAGGAAGAGGCTGCTGCTCTACACTGAACAGCTCTTCCAGGGAAAGAGGAAGCTGCATTCTGCTGCCATATCAAAGCCCAACAGCACCAGTACAGGAAAGAAGACGGTATCCTTTCTCCAGTAGAAATAAAAGGCAATAATGTGTGGGAAAGCAGGCAAGTAACAGGTTAACTTGGAACTAGCAATGTTGTGCTTACTGGAAACACTAACTGGAAACTGGAAACAATAAATGAATTGGAAAGTGGCAAAATGTGACCTATAGGAAACTGGTGGTCGTGTGATGACTAGGAAATTGTAGCAAACACACAAATACTATTTTCATTGTGATCTTCTGATCCTCTGCTCAAAAACAAGTGGCCAGACACCCAAGAATAATGAGGTCTGCAACATACTAGCATATTCATGAAGGCTAGTGTTCAAACATTTTAATGTCAAGGTAGCCTCCCCCTTTGAAAAAAAGTATTTGGCCAACCCCCAAATGAGATTTACTTCTCGAGGTGGTTGACGGAAAATGGCATTCAGAGATTAATTTGTGACCTGCAGGTTAGATAGATGTCGAAGTAGAGTGTTCACCTCACTAAGCCAATTTTTCTAGAAACGCTGTGACAATAAGGAGATGAGTGGAGAGGATTCGGCCACAACCAGGATACTATAGGACAGCTAGAGATCCAGTAATGGAGAGTGGGGTACCGCAGCTGCGGGCCCTGGATGGAGGCCCTCTATTATTGCCAACACTTCAAGGCCTCCTGAAGACAAGTCATGCTTGCCTTGGTCAGATGGCCGGTGACTACATGCTTCACCCTCACCACATGTAAGGTGGATCCTCAAAGGCCTATGGGCACAATCTATGTTGGTAAACAGTCAGCTGCTCCACTTTGCTCGTAGAGACAAGTGTCATACTCCAGGACACAGATTCAATATATCACTGACCTCCTCCTACATACAGCATGAACCCAAAGACTCCCCTCTGTGAAGGGATCCAACTAGAACCATGGGAAAGCCCAAAGAACATAAAGGGAGGGACAGCACCAAGATGGTGAACCCGCAATGGAGTGGGGCAGTATCAGATTGCACCCAAACAGCACGCCAAGTGCAACGCTCAAAGAGCAAACTAGCAAGTTTGAGGTCATCCTACAAGCAGTCTTGGACATAAAACCCACACTGGAGTCGAGGTGGTGGCGGTGGGACTTGGGCAGCTGCAGGGAGAACATAAAAAACAGGCAGACTATGTGGTGGTCAATAAGTTCACACTCACAACTGTCTGTCCCACAATAAGAGAAATGCAGGCCCAACCCAATATGTTACGAGAGGAAGTGGATTACATGAAAATCAAAGTCGACCATGCTGAGAGGTGCTCTCAGAGGAACAACATGTGCATGGTGGATCTATCTGAGCGAACGAAGGAATCCAGTATGGACCTATACCTTGAGGAATGGATAGCACACAGAGTCCTGGTAGGCAAGCAATCAACTTTTTTCTTTATTGAGAGGGTGCAATGGTCCTGGGACGAATGCCTCCTCTGGGCCCCCGCCATGACCAGTGGTGGTGCAGCTCGTAAACTGCCGGGGCAGGGATCACATACTACAAGCCTCACAAAGTAAAGGGCCATGGATATCCGGAAATTGTGTCATGTACATCTTCCCCGACTACAAAATAGTAGCCCAACGGCGGCAAGGTAATTCCTGGAAGGTAAACAGCGGTTATGCCAGATGAACTTACGATACTCCTTAATGTTTCCAGCTAAGTTGTGTGTACTAGATGGCGAGACTACCAGATATTTTACGACACCAACAGAGGCTTGGGTCTGGTTGGAGTCGACATGAGTGACAAGGTCGAGTGACCAAGAGGGTGCGGAGACAGATTGGCAACAGGGAAATGTGACCAACAATCCTCACAAAAGGTCCAGGAACATACCAACTATGGAATAGGCCACTTGGAAATGTGCCAAGGTGGTTGAAGCTCTGGAAGTGGAACACACAGTCTGCTGACTGGAACACGGCGGGATGACACAGCGGTCCAAATTGAAACGGACAATGACGACATCAGCAATGCTATGGCACTCTTGAGACAACTCCGGACTTCACACACATGACTGTAGATGACATTATCTGATGGGTATGCATTGCTAGGAGGTCCCAACCTCAGTGCGAGGTGCTGAGATCATTAAACACTGGCCAGGGGAGATTGCTTGGGGCAAGGCATTAAAGGACCTTGTTTGTCACTGGAGGCCCTGAAATGAGAAACTAGGTCACGTAGATGTTGGGTGGGGTGACACACAAGAGGGGATGCAAGAATTCTAGTTAAGGGCATGGACACCCTCCCACTGTATCTGAGAAGGACCATTTTCACATACAACTGTTCTGTGTACACACTGTGGTGGGGCAAGGTAGCTACTGCCAGGGTTGGGGATTTGGGAATTGTTTATTTTTACATTATGAGCCAGGCTTATCTACTGTAAAATGCAAGATGAGCTGTTTGTTGGGGGCAAAGGGAGTGGGGTGGAGAAATGGGAGTCCTACTTTATCATACATCCTGAACCACACAGCCGTACTAGTGGAACTACTGCTTCCTGGTACACAGTTCTCACTTGGAATGTCAGGGTTATTACCAATCTAAGAAATGATAATGGATTCTAAAGCTCTGGAATTAGTGAAACAACAAAAGCTCTGGCAGGAGACAATGGTAAGCAGAATGCACTCAGGATATGGCCAGAAAGTATTTCTATGGTTGGCTCCTGGAGTTCCGTTTACCCTTTGATCTAGTAAGGTGGCCCGTAGGGCAAGTATGTAGTAGTGGAATGGGAGCTGGAGCTATATATGCACCTAACACTGGAATATCCATGTTTCTTTCTGCTCTGATTCCCAGAGCTATTGGTCAATACAAAAGCACCATGCATCTGGGGAAGGGATTTTAGCAGTGTGCCAGATGTTTAGTGGGATCGCTTCACTTCCCCGTTAGTGGGTACACAAGCCACATTGGCGGCAAGGGACTTCCAGCAACTGATGCAAGACATGAGAGTGAATGATCAGTGGTGCTCCCTATACCCTGAGGCCAAGAACATTCTTTTTACTCAGGGCTGCATGCACTCCACATGAGGACAGATTTACTCTATTGTACCTTAGTCACTGTAACAGGGTGATCGACACAAAATACTTAGGCCGAACCGTGTCTGATCAATGTCCACTCAAGCTTCAGTTGGGCCGCACATGACCACGGGAACCCAGATGGAGAATGCAGCTGGACGTGCTTAACAACATGGTCTTCCAATCCACAAACAAACAGAAAGGTATTTTAAGGGGAACAAGGGTATCACGATGGACACTGGGGTAGAGTTGGATGCCTTCAAGGTGGTACTCTGCGGCCTCTGTATTAAAACTACCTATGGAGTTAAACATAAACTCCACAGGGAACTGGCAACAAGGGAACAAAGAACAGGCACACTCAAGCTATACAGGTCTTCAAACATGCTCAGGGCGCACAGAGGCTAGCGCAACAAATGACAGCATACAGAGACACAATGTAGACTATGTCAGTTGGAATACTGAGACTGGGTTCCAAATTTTTTTTTTCAGCTTTTAGTTTTGATTGCAATCAAGAAAATAATGTCCAGTGGGATGTCCATATATCATGGCTGTTTACTGTTGCCAGAATAAACATTTGGATCATCCATCTTCTCGTGGATTTGAACAGTTTTTGTCCATTACATCTAACTTCTGTTTTTTATTAGGTGCTCCCTGTGCGGTCCCCATATGGTGACTGCTCCTATACCTTTTGAAAACTTTTATGTTCAGAAAGATCCATTTGATTTAAATGCTCCCTGTGCCTGTGGCCTCTATTCCAAGATGGCGACCACTACCACAAGCAAGCACAGGTCATCTTTACACTAGGAGGAGCCTCGCACAGCACCCGGAAGCTGGGTTACAAAATGGCTCTGGTCTTCCAGATAGTTATTTACCACGGACTCTGGAAGCAGGGTAGGATTCCCTCTGTGCCTGCACTGAAAACTACACACATGACCATGTTCCTGGGATACTTTTATGTCAGAACTTCGATACTTTTACATCAGAATGGAGTAGCCCTGACCTCCCTGGTCTGACCACCACTCCCCGCAGCCTGCCTAGCGCCACAGCCTGGTGCCTAGTCACCAAGCCCCGTGACCTCAGGTGCAGTCCAAGGTCACCCGGTTTCTTGCCCCTTGAGCTGCTATTGTTGGGATCTGTTTAGCATTGTACCATTGTCGTTGTTGTATTTGTCAGTGTTTATTTTCACTCAGTATCGGCATTCTGTGGTTATTATTGTGAGTTTAGTTGTTTGAAACTTAGTTCCTTGTTCCACATGTTGCGCTCGTCCCTGCCCTTCCTGCCATTTTTTACTGCTGCTGCTCCCTGCCTCTCCGACAGCCCCGCCCCCTCCCAGGACTACTTATGCAGGCCGCTGTGCGGTCCCAGTGAGTAGCCCTGACCTCCTTGATCTGTGCGCTGCTCCCGCAGCCTCTGCCTAGCATCAGAGTCTGGTGCCTAGTCCCCAAGCCCCTTGACCTCAGGTCCGGTCTCGCAGACACTCTGGTGCTGGTTTCTTGCGCTGGTATTGTTGGGATCTGTTTACCATTGTACCACTGTTATTGTTGTATTCGTCACGGTTTATTTTCGCTCAGTATCGTCATTCTGTGGGTATTACTGTGAGCTTGGCTTGGCTGTTTGGAACCTAGTTCCTTTTTCACTTTCCACAGCCCATTCCCAGGACTACTTATGCAAGTCAAGCAGCTGAGGCACGCAGCGGGTGTGCCGCTGGTGCGCCAAAGGCAAGCCAATCTGCGCCTGTCTGTGCTTGGACCGCGCACAGCGACAGAACCCTGGCCTTCCCCCCCACACTCCACTGCTACACTGTCAAGGAACTCTGGGCCATTGACGTCACAACAACAGCTGCTTCACAGCCTTCCCTCGATCAACCAAAGGACCCTTCACCTGCCACTACTGCAGCTTCTTGTGCTGCACAGCACCACCGACCCACACCGGCTCCCACAAGCATGAGGCTACGCACAACCATGCACTACTCCAATGCATCCTGCTCAACACCCGTTCCCTCTGCAAATACGCCATAGAAATTTGGGACATTATCACCACATTCTCCCCCGATGTAGCCTTCATCTCCGAAACGTGGCTCGACCCCACTGTGAAGCCCGACAATGCCACTGCCACTCCTACTGGCTACAAGATGATACACAGAGACTACGCAAACAAACAAGGGGGAGGCATCGCCATAATCTTCCATTAGATGCACCAACACAACCCCACGCCCTTCAAGGAACACCTCAACTTCCGACTACAAATCAGCACCATGACTAGAATAAGATGCACCCTTACCTGCAGACCACTGAGACCCCGACCAGCCTTCTGCGATGCCATTTCCAACCTCATCACTCCCCTGGCCATCGACTCCCACCACTACGTCCAGCTTGGCGATATTAATTTCAACATTGACGACCACAACAACACCAACACCACCTCAACAACATCAGCCTCACCCAACTAGTCACCAAACCCACGCTCAGAGCCGGACACACACTCAACGCCATCTTCAGTTACCAAGACACAATGGACCAAATCCCTTTGCACTATACAACCTGAAAGCTCTATAGACCTCAACCAGGCTGTCTGGAATTTCGCCACCAAATGCGCTGACGGAGTTGCCCTACTGAACCAGGCAAAACCAAAAAGGCCTCGAAACAAGCCAGCTGATACACCCCAGACCTCAGAACCACCAAGCACAACTTCAAGCGACTCGAGAAGCAATGGCAAGCTACCAAGAAACCATCCAACAGAGCCATTCCTACAAAGCACTGCAGCTAACCACATGAAGGAACTATTCAAGATCGTCAAGGAATTCACCAACCCTCCAGCCACAGAGAACACAATACTCCCCTCCCAAAAACTCTGGAACTCCCTCTTGGACTACTACCACAGCAAGATAGTCACGATCTACAACAACTTCGACCCCAAACCCACCACCCCAACCTCGACAACTTCAAGCAACCAGCAACTGCCAGGCATACACTACCCAGGTGGTCAGCACTCACTGCACAGGCCACCTCTACTATCATGTAATCCATCCACTCCGGGACACCCACCGATCCTTGCTACCCCCATCTCTTCAACTTTGGAGCCAACACAATAAGCACAGTGCTCACCAGCATCCTCAACACCTCCATCTCCACACCAAGCTTTCCAGACAGCTAGAAATACGTGGAGTTCAGACCCCTCCTGAAAAACTCTTCAGCCAATCCTAAACTACCTCAAAAACTAGTAATGGATCCCTATTAACACCAGAAAGACTGTCACACAGGTCTTCATCACCAGCCACCCAGACTAGGGCAATGCTCTCTACGCTGGAATCTCCATCCAACTCCTCAAAACACTCCAGAACATACAGAACACCGCAGCCAGACTCATCCTGGACCTCCAAAAACAGACGCACATCAGTCCCCCACCCTCCTAAGAGACCTCCACTGCCTCCCCATCCAGAAGAAATGCCAGTTCAAGATACTCATGCACGTCTACAAAACTCTTCACAATCAAGAACTATCCTAAATCAACCACCGACTGAACTTCCACCTGCCCGCAAGACACCTGTGCTCTGCCTCACTCACCCAGATGCCCTAGCAGCGACAGCGTGGGCTTTACAAATGATGACTGATTGATTGATAGAACTCCCGCTAATAAAGGTTAAATATATATTTTTTGCATTGTCTACATAGTTTGGGTGAGTAGTTGTTGCTCTGGGTTCACCTGAAGGGACCCTCACTAGGTGACCAATTTGGTATGCTTTTCCAGATTTTTCATGTTTATGTGCATATATATTTGGCATGGATATTCTACACTATACTCCTTCTGAGAATGTCCATGAGGGGATCCCGTTCATGTGTGCTGCATGGAGTATGCGCACTGGCATGTACTTATCCTGCATAAGTATTTTGTTTACATATTTCTTTGCATAAGTGTATTTGTATTGCTTTGGTTTCTTTTCCTTTGTTTAGAGGTCAAGGGGCACCATGCAATTTTGATTTTTTTTACGGTTAATTGGCTCATGAGAACCTTAAACATTTAGTAGATTAGGGTTCACTACTGATCCTGATGAAATGCCTAGACCCGTGTGGCAATTGGGGGCCTTAAACATGTTAACCCTATCGAACATAATCTTAATTACGCCACTTTTCGTTCAGTTGAGGCCAGGGTGAGATAAAAAGGTCCCCAACAAAGTGCCTGAGTTTATGGAAGCCCGACGGGTACTGCTGTGCCCACCCAGCGAGGTGCAGGCCCCATGGTAAAGCATGTCGCCTAAGTGGGCGAGGACTTTCACATCCTGAAAATAAGGATTCCGTAAGACCTGTGGTTATTGATGTACCTATGAATAAGTCCACACCTTGGTCTTAGAGCGGAACAACAAACTGTTTGGTGATATAAAGTGATAGTTTAGGAAGGAAATGTGCTGGACCACGTTAAACCTTCCTCTCCCTTTGCCTCTATTGTGGTGGATACTGGGTCACACAGCAACATGTAGAAGGAGAGAAGGTGGGGAGTTTACTGGCTTGGCTATTGTGCACTCACAAACCTCATACGAAAATAGTCACGATGAACAAATAGGTCAAAGCAGTGATCGCATACTCCTTCCACATTCTCAGAATGCTTCTCCAGATCTTCAAATGGCTCCCCCCACACACAAGGGGCAAAACAACCGGACTATATGGGCTCCTTGTAGAGTTTTATGCATGAAAAAGTGCGGTACCTCTTATGACAGTTTGTAAACAATTTAGTTTCTGTAAATAACAAATACGTTTATAACTTTTTATAGATCAAACACTCAATTCCTTGTGATTCATCTACCAAATCCCATCACTAATTATTGTGCAAAGTATCATATTGATCGTATAATGTTTGTCATCCTGTACATATTCTTTAATATTGTGGCAAGCCCAACGGCACACCCCACATCCACCACATTTGTAGAAACCCGGTGTTGTAATAGATAACCAAGTCCTATCTACTTCAATAGTGGTGAAACTTGGACTCAAAAGATTACGTAAATTCCTACCTTTTCTAAATGTCGTTAAGATTCTCTCAGGAATAAAGTCTTAATGAGGAATCATGTGACAGGATCCCCCAATGCTTAGACATAAATTTTATCATTAACAAGGATGCATCATTATAGTCTGTAATAAATCTAACTTTTTTGTCATGTTCCATTCTTTTGATGGGGCCTTTGTTTTTTAAAGTTCCTCTTCTGTCAAGTTTTTTAGCTCTGATCTGTGCTTTTTTTACCACTTTTTTAGAGTACCCTCGTGCCAGAAATCTCTTGCTCATATCGTCCACCTGACTTAAAAATTCCTCCTCCATACTACAATTACGCCGGGCCCTTACTAGTTCAGCAAAAGGAATAGATGTTATTTGATGTCTGGGGTGAGCACTCTCAGCATGAAGTATAGAGTTACAGGAAGTCGTTTTACGAAAAAGTCTACTCTGGATTTTATTGTCAGCAATATATATTTCTACGTCCAAGAATTCAATGCTAGCTGCACTGAAATGATATGTAAATTGTACATTCATAGCATTAGAGTTTAGAAAGGTACAAAATTCAATTAATTTCTGTTCGCCACCGGTCCAAATTAAAAAACAATCATCAATATACCGTCCCCAGTACAGGATGTAAGTTTGCCACTGGGTAGACAGTGGGCCCCAAACCCATTTGTGCTCAAACCACCCCATGAAAAGATTCGCATAAGAGGGGGAGAATTTGGAGCCCATTGCCACGCCTTGTTTTTGTCGGTACCAGTCTCTATTGAATAAAAAGACATTGTTTGTTAGAATTACATTAATCATGTCCATTATCATCAATGTGTGTTCCCATAAACTTGCTGATCTTTTGTTAAGAAAAAACTGAACAGCCTCTTGTCCCAGCTCATGATTGATACAAGTATATAAGGCCACTACGTCCAGTGTAACTAATAGCATATTGCTATCCCATTCCAAATCATTTATGATGCTCAAAATGTGTGTGGTGTCCTTAATAAAAGACGGAAGATTACACACCATTGGTTTAAAAAAAACATCAACATATTCAGAGAGCCTCTCAGTAGGTCCTGATATACCTGATACAATTGGTCTACCCGGGGGAAAGGGTAGATTCTTGTGTACCTTTGGTAAAGTATAAAGACATGGGTATCTAGGATGATCCACCTTCAAGTATAGAAATTCATCTTTGCTAAGTAACCCTTGGTCTCTCCAGACAGATAGCTTTCTATTAATAGTATATATTAGATTTGGAATGGGATTGCCAGTGATCTTCTCATAGCACATAGTGTCATTTAATTGTGATAAGATCTCATTGTCGTAATCTAACTTGTCCATGAGAACCACATTACCACCCTTATCAGCCTGTCTAATAATAATGTCCTTGTTTTGTTTAAGCATTTTAAGTGCTGTTAGTTCTTCAGAATTCAAGTTTTGTTTACTTGTATATCTATATTTATTCTTAATCAAGTGTTTGTCAAAATCATTACAGACCAAGTCAAAAAACTTATCAAAGGGGTTCAGAGCCCAAAATCTTGGAGTCCAGCCAGATTTGTTTTTCAACCCACTTGACATGCTCCTATTTGGGTCGATTTCTAATTCATGTAGGATTTTAGAAAACACATCTGGGTCCTGATCTCTCTCAGCTATGGATACAATAACTGCAGTATCACGAACATCCTCAATTGAAAGAGTACTTAAAGAAACAGTAGTTGTGTCATCTAAAGGATTATCCATGGGATGTAGTTGAAAAAACCTTTTAAGTTTGAGTTTCCGGACAAATTTAAATAGGTCTATTTTGGATCTACAGGGATCACCGAAGTTACTTGGACAGAAGTTGAGTCCCTTGGTTAAAAGGCTCAACGCTCCTAAATTTAAATCCATTTTAGAGAGATTGATTACCCCTATAGAGGAGGATTCTTCACAGTCTAAGTTTTCTTGTTCCTTGATCTCGTCTGGACTCCGTCCATTTCTTTTGTTCTTTCTCCCTGTTCCTCTACTTCCTCTCCTTGTTTTCTTGTCCCTCTGTTTTGTATAAATTTGCCTCGTCTCATTCTCATGAGTTCTTGTAAAAAAGTATTCTCATGCAGAGTATCCTGACCAGAAGTCAACGTACCCGCTGCCCCTTCTGTTTCACTATCACTCGTCAAGGAAGTGCTATTTGATGTCGTATCCGAAACATTAGACATACTTGATTTACTGGATATTGGATTAGTATGTATCAGATGGTCATATTTACTAGAAAAAGTAAAAACTCTTCCTGTCATATAATCTTTTTCGTCTCATTTGAGTTTACGAGCCTTTCTCTGTGTGATGTCTTCTTGGAATCTAAGTAGGACCTCCTCTAGAATTTTATAATTTCTATCCGTAGCATCCTTTAAATTCAAGTCTTCAATCTCTTTTTCTAGCTCTTTGATTTCAGCTTGTAGCTTACTCACTTTCCTTTCTGCATTCGTAATTAAAATGTCCATGAGTCTCATTGAACTCGTTGTCAGTTCTTCATACCATAGAGCTAGTAGGTCAGAATCTAAGTCATCATAGGTAGGAAAAATCTGTGATCTTAACCCTCGGGGAATGCGATTTAATTTTTTGTATTGTTTGAGTGTGGTTCCATCCCACCATTTGGATAGCTCACTTTTTTTTTTTTTTTCCAGTCTCATAAATTTACTTTTTAAACCTTCATTTCGTACCTGTGATTTGTTATGACAAGTTTTCTGGAATGTATCACCTCTAGCAAGACTTTCAAATAGTTCTTCAGCTATCTTAGTCCTATCCATTTTACAAGTAAATGTATATTTAAGGTCCTGAAACGAGCAGCCCCCTAATTTCAAATAGACTTAATAATGGGGTGAGAAAGCTAGGAAACACAAGGCGCTCAAGATTCAAAAGGACCAAAGATCTCAAAAAAGAGGATGCCTGCACGAGGGTAATCACCCAACCCTCAAATTGGTTCCTAAGGAACCATGAAACTAATCATGAAAAAGTGCGGTACCTCTTATGACAGTTTGTAAACAATTTAGTTTCTGTAAATAACAATAACATTACCACCCTTATCAGGCTGTCTAATAATAATGTCCTTGTTTTGTTTAAGCATTTTAAGTGCTGTTAGTTCTTCAGAATTCAAGTTTTGTTTACTTGTATATCTATATTTATTCTTAATCAAGTGTTTGTCAAAATCATTACAGACCAAGTCAAAAAACTTATCAAAGGGGTTCAGAGCCCAAAATCTTGGAGTCCAGCCAGATTGGTTTTTCAACCCACTTGACATGCTCCTATTTGGGTCGATTTCTAATTCATGTAGGATTTTAGAAAACACATCTGGGTCCTGATCTCTCTCAGCTATGGATACAATAACTGCAGTATCACGTACATCCTCAATTGAAAGAGTACTTAAAGAAACAGTAGTTGTGTCATCTAAAGGATTATCCATGGGATGTAGTTCAAAAAACCTTTTAAGTTTGAGTTTCCGGACAAATTTAAATAGGTCTATTTTGGATCTACAGGGATCACCGAAGTTACTTGGACAGAAGTTGAGTCCCTTGGTTAAAAGGCTCAACTCTCCTAAATTTAAATCCATTTTAGAGAGATTGATTACCCCTATAGAGGAGGATTCTTCACAGTCTAAGTTTTGATAAAATTTATGTCTAAGCATTGGGGGATCCTGTCACATGATTCCTCATTAAAAGACTTTATTCCTGAGAGAATCTTAACGACATTTAGAAAAGGTAGGAATTTACGTAATCTTTTGAGTCCAAGTTTCACCACTATTGAAGTAGATAGGACTTGGTTATCTATTACAACACCGGGTTTCTACAAATGTGGTGGATGTGGGGTGTGCCGTTGGGCTTGCCACAATATTAAAGAATATGTACAGGATGACAAACATTATACGATCAATATGATACTTTGCACAATAATTAGTGATGGGATTTGGTAGATGAATCACAAGGAATTGAGTGTTTGATCTATAAAAAGTTATAAACGTATTTGTTATTTACAGAAACTAAATTGTTTACAAACTGTCATAAGAGGTACCACACTTTTTCATGATTAGTTTCATGGTTCCTTAGGAACCAATTTGAGGGTTGGGTGATTACCCTCGTGCAGGCATCCTCTTTTTTGAGATCTTTGGTCCTTTTGAATCTTGAGCGCCTTGTGTTTCCTAGCTTTCTCACCCCATTATTAAGTCCTTGTAGAGTTTTATGCAACACAGGCACCAGGACTTGCTTCCAGGCTCTTAAAGATGTAGTGAAGCGAAAAGGCTGTCTCCCATCCTCTCTGAGAGAGGCGCAGATAGTGGTACTCCTCAAATCACAACGGGACCCCTTGCTGGTGTCCTCCTGCCACACTCTTTTGTTATTTAATTTAGACTATAAAATACTGGGGAAAGCACTGGTGAACCGATTGTTACCCACAATGCAGATTCTGGTCCATCAAGACCAAAACTGTTTCATACTGGGGCAGAACACCTAATTAAATCTCTGAAGTTTATTTAGCATCCTGAACTGGGTGACACACCACCAGACAGAACACTGGATTGCATCTTTAAATATTGAAAAGCACACTAGGGTGAGAGTATTTAATGGAGGTACTTCTAGGGATAGGACTGGGAATGGAGTTTTGACGCTGGTTGCAGCTCCTTTACATGACCTCCACAGTGAGAGTGTGCACAGGTTAGACAACATTGGAAGTTGTACACATAGAGAGAGGCACTGGGCAAGGGTGTTCCCCCTATCATCTTTGCGCTGACCATGGAACCCATGACTTGCCTACTAAGAAACAAAAGCCCCAAGGTGGGGGATATTGCTAGACAGGGATTTGCACATAGTGTCTTTATGTGCCAATTATGCACTGATCTATCATTGTAACAAAACTATAAGAAATGGGAAAAGACCCCTAGTCATGGAAATGGTGCATGACTTTAGGGTTGTGTCAGGGTTAGAGGATTAACTGGGATAAGTCCTGTCTACCACCCCTAATCAAGATGCTGCAGGGGGTCCAACCAAACTTTCCTGCAGGAGGTTTGCGACAGGAACTTGTGACCTTTAAATCCGTAGCGGTCTATATCTTCTATGATGAAAGGGACCTGACTGATGGCAATTTGTAGAGGGCAATAGAGGCCATCGAACAGCCCTTGCTGTTTTGAAAGCCATTAAAATTATCGCCACTGGGGTGTATAATGATTGACAAGATGCTGATATTGCTCCAGCTATTGTAGTTCTTTGTGGCCATACCAGTGATATGGAAAAATCTGTTTCTTTAGGGAGATGCAATTGCTATTGATAGCCTTAATCTGGGGAGAGGCTGTAGCCAGGTGGCACTTAGAAAACTATATGCCCGCTCGAAAAGAGGGGCCTAATAGTTACTAATGATGAACTTTACTACACCACATCTCGGAGACAAAAGCTGTGCAATCGCATCTGGGGGGACAATCCATCATGCAATGACTGATGACCCATAGTGGCGGGCAGATGGAAGCCACTCTCTAATGACAATAGTCAAATGGAACTGGACGACATATGTTCAGAGAAAAGGGATCCCCTACCATACACACCAGAACTACTGTTGTGGTCCTTGCCAGAATCAGCTAGACGGGTAACACTAGACAATGTGGATGTGCACCAGTGGAGTGAGGCAGGCACGGTGGAATGGGGTGGAGGCGGGGACATGATTATGAACACAGGCCTGAAAACAATTCAAGAACTTTGAGATGAATACAATTTGAGTCCAGGCCAATTTCTAGTGTATAATGCACTGAGAAGAATTGCAGTATCCAATCAGCATTGGGAACGGAGGTACCAAATATCTCACTCTTACTCCAGACCCTCCTCTCACACCGCATTGCCAGACAGGCAATTAGGCATATGTATGCCACTCTATCACAGCAAGAGAGAGCATCACTGAGCGAACTGAAAAATTGGTGGGAAATGCGAATAAGCAGGGAGATACCGCCTAGTGACAGGGAGTGGGCACTACGTAATGTGAAATATATTTCCCAAAACTCCTGCTTGTGATACACACAGTGAACTACCTCCACCACACATATTTGACACCAAGGTGCATAAGGCGCATGTATCCAAGAACATGGACACAATGCCCAATATGCTCGATAATGGAAGCAGACGGCATGCACATGGTATGGCCATGTCCAGTGACAGAACAATTTTGGGAGGAGATAGTGAGGAATATTTCGGAACTCATGGGGTGGTTGTTCCCAGGAGGGATAGAGCAATGAGTGATGGGCATAGCTAAGCGTAACAAGAAAACTAAACATAGCTGTAGATTTATCAAACTCACAGTGATGCTGGCTAAGAGGCAATTACCAATGGCCTGGAAGGCAGCATTGGCCCCGAACATAAGGGAGCGGCTATGAGACCTGAGCAAGTAGACTGTGGAGGAAATAGATGCCTTATTGGATCTTCCAGTGCGGGAGGTACAGTAATAAGAAACACACCAGGACGCCATTCTAGAGAAAATCGAGGCCAAATCAAACATGAGATCTCGGTGCGCCCCCCCTCTATCCCCCCCAAGGATCTATTTAGAGGCATTTTCACTAACTGAGATTCCACCCTGAGGTTAAAGTAAGGGAATGCTTGCACAGCCTGCCAGATAACTGGCACAATCTTCAGAAACAGATCAAATTAGGGTCTTCCCCTCCCCATCCCTCCTGCCACCGCCCCCACCACGATTGGAATTTTGACTAGGGTGAACTCATACCTTCGAGGGCCCTAGGTGACACCTTGTAAACATGGTAAGTGAGGCCAGCTGAGTTATGGGTTCAATATACATGCTTTCCTATGTATTGTAGTTGAGTCCTACGACCACCATATACACTTGACTGGATAACACACAGCGAATGACTGTAACAAATCTTTGATCTGTATAATGGCGTTGCATTTAGCTGTGAGATGGGTCTGTCTCCCACACTGTATAACCACTGTTCATAAAATGATTAAAGAACTTTCATGAAAATAAAAGCTTATCTGTTGTAAATGTTCTGAAAAAATACAAGTGAGAATTTCGATGTGAAATTAAAAAAAAAAAACATTTCACAGACAATAATTAAAAGCATGCATAAATATTGGTAAAATGTTTAGTATTGTTCAAAAATGTTTGTTGATAATGCAGTGTTTACAAAAATATTCATGATGACTGCGTGGTTATCAGGAAAGGCTGTGCTGTGTTAATCTGTGGTGGGCACCTACATGTTTTCAACACAGCTCTAACCCTTCTCAATCTCCAGGTCTTCAATGCTATCTCCCAACCATTCATCATCCAATGCCTCCATGATACTGGAATACGTGGAACTGCACTTCAATGGATCAGCTCCTTCCTCACAGGCCACAAGCAAGCTGTCAGACTCGACCCCTACACCTCCTTAGCCTACAACTTAATCTGCAGAGTCCTCAAAGGTCATCTCTCAGTCCCATGCTTTCAACGTCAACATGGTCCCACTCTCCAGCATCGTCTGAGCCTGTGATCTCTTGATCATTTCTTACGCAGTTAACACCCAGCTCATGTTCTCCCTCTCCAGGTACACCTCTAGAAGCCAAACTAAATTCATCAAACTAAATTCATCAACTGCAAGTCAGAAATAGTCCTTTGGATAAAAACCAACAGTGTGACCCTCAATTTGGGTAAGACGGAGCTGGTAGAACTTCAGGAAAGGCACCTCACTCTGGTTCTCGGTCTGGCGACCCTCAGAATTAGACCTCTGTCGAGCAATGCCAGGAACCTATGGATGGTGATCAACATACAAAAATCAACGTCCAGCCAGGTCAATTCAATCCCCTTTTCCTGTTTCAACATTCTCAAACTGCTCAAGAAATTTTTCAAATGGTGTCGACTCAACACCCATTAAATCATTATCGGAGCCCCTATCACCAGCAAGCTGGGCTATGGTAACACATTTTAGGTCAGTATCGCCACACAACTCACCACGAGACTCCAGTCCATCCAGAACACAGGGCCAGACTCACATTAAACCTTCCACCCCTTACCCACATATCCTTGTATGTCAAAGGTCTCCATTAGTTCCCCTTTTTAAATTACTCACTCACACAACCAAGGACATGCCTACCTGAATTGCTACATCAGCTCCCACAACCTCACTAGACACCTTTGCTCTGCCAGCCTATGGCTGGTTCATGTCCCCCACATCCTATGAGCCTTAGTCGGTGGGCACACTTTTTTATACCTGGCTCCCAAAGTCTGGAATGACCTCCCCTTGCAGATTAGAGATGACAGCTCAGCCCTAGAATTCTGAAAAACACCGAAATTGTGCCCCTTTCCATAGGCCCCAGAGAGGGTGGCACACACTTCTTCAGGAGTCAATATACCCTCCAGGGTGACGTGCACATTACAAATACATATAACACAACATAACATGCTTGAATCATTAATTGTGGTTTACACACCTTCTGTGTGTTTGATATTTTATCGCAGATATCCTTCAAACAAAAATCATGTTCACTTTGAACCATTAATTGTGGTTCACACACCTTCTATGTTTTTGATATGTTTAGCACAAATACCTTTCAAACAAAAATCATGTTCAGTTCGAACTCAATTAATTTTGCTGCTTTGTCTGAACATGTTTAATACAATTTCTAGCACAAAGCAAAAATGTCACTACACTCAATGCATCTGTGATTGTGTGTGGCTCAGCCACAGAGTGTTCCAGAGAACCCAGCAGTGCTAGTCTTGTTATGCACCCTTCTTATGTCTTCTTCAGACCGCTTAAACATGCTGACAATCCACACTGATGCTGATTTTACGCTATTTTGAGAAGTGTTAAAGTGAAGTAGCATGTTTATCAATGTGTTTTCATTTAGTAAACTAGAAAAAACAAGCGCACACCTTAACTAACAAGATTCATGGATATGCTAAAACTATCCTTGCCTATGCCCTCCTCCCTTCTTTATCAGTGTCTCTGCCCTTCAGCCACAAGAATGCAGGCATTACACTTCCACTGTCTGGGAAGCTATTCTCACCCCAGTCTTGTACCATGTCACAACCAGTGGCATCCAAGATGGATCCCACTTCGCTTTCCAATTAATACTGTGAGCCAAACTTTAGGGTGAATATTATAATGAATCTGCTCCAGTGTTTGCAGGCTCTCCTTTTTGATGTTTCCTTTATTCACCCTGTATACTCCTTGAAGTTGATATGATCGTGAGGTTATTGCTGCTTCTGGACACAGCTTATACATCCCTATATATGCATTCAGCCAATAGTTTATGCTTCTTGCCTTTCAACTGATCAAACTTTCTTGTTAAAGCATTGGTCTACCAGTAACGTTTCAGGGGCTAAACTTTCCCCTTGATTCTAGTGCTTATCAAACTTAATAATATAGCATTATGCCACGTGTAAATAATGTTGTTTCTTTCTATTATTGTGCGTCCTAAAATTGAATATAATCTCAAAGAAAAGTCTTCTACCATGAAAACTGACCTTGACGTTAACGTTGCTTCTTGCTAATAAGAAAGAGGGACTGGGAGAGTTAAAGGTCCAGTATACGTGCTCCCTACATATAAGCCTATATAACAAAAAGTATACTGTTCCAAGGGTGTCTGCCTATGTTAATCATCACGGGCAATTAGTGTCATCAGGAGTACCCTCAAGCATCAATTACGATGCTGAGCATCATCATCGGGTTGACTCCTCGCCGGACCGGCACTGCAATATCCGACGGGCCACCACTCGAAAGTGGTAGGCTCTATGACCGAAAATGATGTTACTGATCAAGTAGAGTCAGTGAAATATGATAATGTGTGGTGATAAGAAAGGAGAGTAAACGGTGTATTAAAATTGGCTCTGAACACCAAAATGTCTTTAATACTATATGTAGGAGTCAGGCCAAGATTAAAAAATTGAATCAAGGAGTCTAAAGGGGAGTAATGTGCCCCACACTCCTTAACATAAAGTGAGGAAAGGAGGAGAACTGCTCAATCCTAACATTAAGGGGTCGACATGTTTCACGCCTAAATGGTCTGTTAAAGATCCAGCGGCGTTTCTTCAGGACCTTAGAAAAGATAACTTCTCCTTAAAGACAAATAACAATAAGTGCTGGAAGGTCACTTACAGTGTATGCATTAAATAGTCGCTGTCAGTCGTCTATTAGGTCGCCCATCCCATTTTGAGAAAGGGCCTCATGAGGACGCTAAAATCCCGACCAGAGACGGAACCGCTTTGGGAATGGTCGCTGGTCAGCACTGCACCTACCCTGGGGCGCGTCCTCTTTTCTTTCAAATAATCCACTCTCCCTTTCCATCCTCTGCATCCCTTCTCTAAGAACAGCCTACTCTAAGTCACATGCTTAATCTCTGTTATTGTATTTCTGCAAACTACCCACACCTCACCTCAAAGATCACAACCTCTCTTCTTAAAGTTATGCTCCTGCAGTTTAATCATAATTATTTTCCAGTAGCTCATCTATTAATACTATCAACCAGTTGTATTAATTCATATGTCCCCTTCCAAAAACACAAGACTAATCCCAATAACCACACTCACCCTGGGTTCCGAAGGAGCATGCTGCCTGGGCTCAAGCCCTTCAACACCCCCTTAGGCGTAGTAAGAACTAACAAAATGCAATTTCAGTACAATATGTAACTCTCCTAACATTCACCAAAATTAATGCCATAACACTCAGCATTCAGGCAGTCAACTGAAATTCATACAGACTGTATGATAATTGTATTATATTGCCTCTCACTCATATAATAAAATAGTGCTGCAGGGCATGTCTATCACCCAGTACTCTACCAATCCACAGTAATAAACCAATCATCACCAACTGACCAGGCATGGAATTACTGACGAGAACTGCCACAATGCTGGCCAAGGATAGGCTATAACAAAATATCTCATAATAGGCATCCAACTGCAATAATCAGCTAGGTGGACTATGATCATAAATACCATAAAGGGACCTGCAGAAAGGTTAAAAAAAAAATCAAACTACATGCCTCTCTTACACTTTTTCTTACTACTAATTGCTGCGTGGCAGAACAGGTTAACAACTCCTCGGTGATCATCACAGACTACATGGAAACTATTCCCACATGAGATCAAAACAAAGACAACAAACTACCCATACAGGCAAGCGCTTTAGAATCCCACATATGGGTAGGAGTGTTATACAAATATTGCAATACAATGCACTTAGTTCAAAGTTCAGGCTCATGCCAGCAATGACAGTTAATCTGGTTATATAAATCCTTTCTTCTCCACACTACTTGAATTCCATGTAATACAGAGTCAACAAGGAGGCCATGGTAAGCAAGGACCACCAGTGTCAGACTGGGCCACAAAAGAGGCCCATGCACCAAAATAAAAGTGTCTCTCATTAGTGAATTAGAAAACTAAACTAGTGCCCCATGTTTCCAAACTGGACAGTTTTAAATGTGTGAAGACACACTGTATACGTGTTTTGTAAGGTATGGAAGACTGCATGCGATTTGCGCCTTCTGCGGGCATTGTTAAAATATCAGGAACGTCCACGGTAAAAACCAGCCCAGCAGAAAATAAAACAGGCTCACAGCAGCCTGCCCACACACTAACCTGGCAGACCAGCCCATTGGGCACTGTCTGACCATGAGGACTACACAGCAAGGTGATCTCTGCGTGAGCATAATGGGCTGTCACTTGCCTTATATCTCCCCCTCCCAGAAGCAGGAATTTCTTCCAACACCGCTGGATCGTGGACACTCTAGGCAGATCTCCAGGCAGGAGGCTTCTCTCGATAACCGCAGTTTCAAACTCACTTTAGATCTGCCCATCGTGGAGCAATGCGCATACAAGGGAGAGGCAGTGATAATTTAATTAAACATTTTTTTTTAAATAAAACTTAACAAAATCAGAGTCCCACGAGGCGCAAACAACAGATTATCATCTAAAAGTATGACATTCTGACATTTCCATTCCGATTAAGACACCAAAGCTGCCAATTTCTAGCCTGTCAAATTTATTGGGTACTCGAGCTTTCCGAGAGAATGTGAATTAGCATGGTTACCGTCAAAAACATGGCTTAATCTTCTATATGTACTACCTGTACTTGTGTCTTTGGTGTTATCCTCGGGCTGTTGACACATTTCCTTTATGATTACATGTAAAATCGTTTTATGGATAACAAACACTTGATCTTCCGGGTCGCATGACAGCCAATCACAGCGCTGAAGATATTCCGGAAGTCGTCCAGTAGTGGGCGGTATTTTGTGATGTATACGGTGAGCTATGTTTGGAGCATTGTCGGCGCCCCACCCAATCCTACCGCGGTACAAGAAATCTGAGGCGCTCGTTGAGCCCTCATGCGCCCGTGTAAGTTTGTAAACACTATCTCGTGCTTCGCCCGTCGAGTTGACCGTGTGATCTCTTTCTCCTCAGAGTGGGACCGGGTGGGGACTGTCGGCGTTCTCGCCCAGTGTGTGGACAAGCATGCAGTCACTGAGCGCCATCTAGCGGCAGGAGAGTGAAACTGGGCTCAGGCCCGCCCGACTGTCATGTCATGATCGTGGTACGCCGTCCACCTACCTCCTAAATCCCAATGCTGTATTAACGTGCCTTGCCGGAGCCTTGCAGCTCGCCTTTTCCCAAGTACATCAACCAAAATAAAGCAGCTAGACGCGTGCAGCCGGAGGCTGGGTGACACAGGCAGCCAAATGAAAAATATCCTAGCTAACCTGAAGGAAAGTTTAAATTCAGTTAAGAACAAGGAGGCGAGGATTATGCATCTCTTCCTTTACTTTAATTAAACAGTATTTTCAAAGTTATTAAAGAAAAACACATAGCTGGATCAAATCTGTTTATTGATATTTTGGGTTAAAGAAAAAAAGGTACACAGCAGTATTCATAGAACCTTAGAGGCCGGCAGCGTTAATAGCAGTCCCTTCACATGTAATCTGATGAAGGTTTCTTCAGAGGGTCATGTTATAACCATTGTCACGTGCATTTTAGATACAAAATAGTCAACAAGAACGTGGTGAAAATTGAGCAACTCCTCCATACGGTTATGTCAAGAATCTCTCCAAATCCTACCCCCACAAGTATGTTAGCTACTTTGACTGGTCCCGGGTTGCTCTAGCTGTAATCGAGGACTTCCCTCAGCAGACGCAAGGTCTTTAAGTATGCAGGGCAAGTGATTTAATTGAATTCTGTAGCCAAGATTTCTATAAAGGCTTCCCATAATGTGGAAACTTCTGCTGCTCGCTGTTCCGCTGCCAGAGAAAGTTTCTCCATCCCCAGGATGAACCATAATTTGTGCAGCCACGATGTGTGGCTTGGAAATCTGTCTGGGCTAATATCGTCTGGTGCTCATGAGTCAGTATACATAGGCAATGTTTTGTCATATATTTCTGAAAATTAATAGGATTATTTCCAACATAATCCCCAATTACAGTATCACTGTCCAAATCCAAATAGTAGAATTAATTGATCTGTTGTTCCAAGTTTACTTGTTTTGATACTTGATCGATACACAGCCGTACTCGCGCTTCACGTTTTGACTCATTGGAAGGTGGATTGAAATAACTGATATCAGCAGATTTAACCCCTTCTGTGCCGCGGACGTAGTGGTTACGTCCCGCGGCACAGTGCTGCTGTGCCGAGGACGTAACCACTACGTCCTCGGCACACAGCCCAGAGGGAGCGCTCTCGCTCCCTCTGTGTGCTTCCCTCCCACCCCCCAAAGTCGGGGATGGAAGGGGAAGCCCTTCCCCTTCCACCCCGACCCCCCCACCCCCCCATAATGACGTCAGCGCGCGCATGACGTCAGCGCGCGATCGCGCGCTGACTTCATTATGGGATCCTCGCCGCTCAGGAAGCCATTTGCTTCCTGTGCGGCGACGAGAGAAGAGGTAAGAATCTCTTCCCGGTGGGTGGGGGGTTGGGCCTAAAGAGGCACCGGGGAAAAGGAAAGGCTTTTCCTTTTCCCCGGTGTCTCTTTGAGCATTCCTGCTGCCCGATCGCATTGCGATCGGGCAGCAGGAATGCCCACTAGACACCAGGGATTTTTTTTTGTTTTTGTTTACTTACCTGTTTCTGGCACGCGGGGAGCAGCCCCTTGGGCAAGGGTCGCTCCCCTTTGGGGGGCAATTAGTTACGGCCATTTCTGCCCCCTTTGGGGGCAGATCTGGCTACTTTTTAGCCAGATCTGCCCCCAAGGGGGGCAGAAAACACTAGATCACCAGGGATGTATATTGTTTTGTGCATTTATGTGTGGGGGGGTGCCCCCTTGGGCAAGGGGCGCCCCCCCCAAGGGGGCAGAGAACTGTTGGCTTGGTTTGTCGCAAAATGCGTGCAGGTTCCCGGTCCCATATGAATTTGAGTATCGCCGACTGTAGTGTAGTTAGGGTTTTAGGTGGCGGGGAAAGGGGGATTGTTTGAAATAAGTAGAGAATGTGTGGTAGGATTGTCATTTTTATTGCTGCTACTCTGCCTAATCATGAGAGTTTGTGTTTACTCCAGACCTCCAAGTCCTTCAATACGGCTTTGGAGAGGGCAGCATAGTTCCTGTGAGCTGTTTTTGTAGTTGTATTTGCTAGCTCAATGCCAAGGTACGGGACATGCGTTGACGTCCAAACGTAGGGGAGTTTTGAGCGTAACTCTGCTTCGTAAGTGGGGGGGTGTAGGAAGTTGGCTCTGTATATACTGTTTCAAAGTAAGAAATAGTGTGCACAGAGTCCAAGGGTTCCCCTTAGAGGTAAGATAGTGGGAAAAGTAGATAATTCTAATGCTCTATTTTGTGGTAGTGTGGTAGAGCAGTAGGCTTATCAGAGGGTAGTGTTAAGTTTTTGTTGTACACACAGAGGCAATAAATAAAGACTTACTCCAGGCCAACAGGTTTTTATATTGAAAAATATATTTTCTTAGTTTATTTTAAGAACCACAGGTTCAAGATTTACAGTTAAAACTTTAAATGTAAGGTACTTCACTTAGATACTTTAGGAACTTTGAATGAAAACAATATCATGTACAGTCTTTGTAAACATGGCAATAAGCTATTTTCAAAGTGGACACTGTGCAAAAATCAACAGTTCCTGGGGGAGGTAAGTAAAGGTTAGATTAGGAGGTAAGTAAAACACTTACAAGTCTCAGTTCTGGGGCATAGGCAGCCCACCATTGGGGGTTAAAAGCAACCCCAAAGTTACCACACCAGCAGCTCAGGGCTGGTCAGGTGCAGAGGTCAAAGAAGTGCCCAAAACACATAGGCGCCTATGGAGAGCAGGGGTGCTCCGGTTCCAGTCTGCCAGCAGGGAAGTACCTGCGTCCTCGGGGCAGACCAGGGGGTTTTGTAGAGCACTGTGGGGGACACAAGTAGGCACACAAAACACACCCTCAGCGGCACAGGGGCGGCTGGGTGCAGTGTGCAAAGCAAACGTCGGGTTTTGTATAGGTTTCAATGGAGGGACCCGGGGGTCACTCTAGCGGTGCAGGCAGGCACGAGGGGGGGCTTCTCAGGACAGCCACCACCTGGGCAAGTCAGAGGGTCGCCTGGGGGTCACTTCTGCGCTGAGGTTCTGTTGCTTCAGGTCCTGGGGGCTGCGGGTGCAGTGTTGGTTCCAGGCATCTTGTTCCCTTGTTACAGGCAGTCGCGGTCAGGGGGAACCTCTGGATTCTCCCTGCAGGTGTCGCTGTGGGGGCTTAGGGGGGTCGTCTCTGGTTACTCACGGGCTCGCAGTCGCTGGGTAGTCCTCCCTGAGGAGTTGGTTTTCTGCAGGTCGAGCCGGGGGCGTCGGGTGCAGAGTGTAGAGTCTCACGCTTCCTACGGGAAACGTGAAGTCCTTGGAAGTTGCTTCTTTGTTGCAAAGAAGTAGCTGGTTTTGAACAGGGCCGCTGTTCATGGGAGTTTCTTGGTCCTGTAGTCCAGGGCAGTCCTCTGAGGCTTCAGAGGTCGCTGGTCCCTGTCGGATGCGTCGCTGGAGCAGGTTTTCGAAGTTGTTCCCTGTCGGATGCGTCGCTGGAGCAGGTTTTCGAAGTTGGAGACAGGCCGGTAGGGCTGGGGCCAAATCAGTCCTCCTCCTTCTCTGCAGGCTTGTAGGTCAGCAGTCCTTCTTCTTTCTTCAGGTTGCAGGAATCTGATTTCCTGGGATCTGGGGAGCTCCTAAGTACTGAATTTAGGGGTGTGTTTAGGTCTGGGAGGGCAGTAGCCAATGGTACTGTCCTTGAGGGTGGCTACACCCTCTTTGTGCCTCCTCCCTGTGGGGAGGGGGGCACATCCTTAATCCTATTGGGGGAATCCTCCAAACTCAAGATGGAGGATTTCTCAAGGAAGGGGTCACCTTAGCTCAGGACACCTTAGGAGCTGTCCTGATTGGTAGGTGACTTGTTTTTCTCATTATCTCCTCCAGCCTTGCCGGCAAAAGTGGGGGCAGTGGCCGGAGGGGCGGGCATCTCCACTAGCTGGGATGCCCTGCGGCGCTGTAACAAAAGGGGTGAGCCTTTGAGGCTCACCACCAGGTGTTACAGTTCCTGCAGGGGGAGGTGAAAAGCACCTCCACCCAGTACAGGCTTTGTTCCTAGCCACAGAGTGACAAAGGCACTCTCCCCATGTGGCCAGCAACATGTCTGGTGTGTGGCAGGCTGGCAAAAGGTCAGAGTTACACTAAAAGTCGGGTATGTATTCAGGGGGCATCTCTAAGATGCCCTCTGGGTGTATTTTACAATAAATTGCACACTAGCATCAGTGTGCTTTTATTGTGCTGAGAAGTTTGATGCCAAACTTCCCAGTTTTCAGTGTAGCCATTATGGAACTATGGAGTAGGTGTTTGACAAACTCCCAGACCATATACTGTTATAGCTACCCTGCACTTACAATGTCTAAGGTTTTGCATAGACACTGTAGGGGAATAGTGCTCATGCACATATGCCCTCACCTCTGGTATAGTGCACCTTGCCTTAGGGCTGTAAGGCCTGCTAGAGGGTTGACTTACCTATGCCACAGGCAGTGTGAGGTTGGCAAGGCACTCTGAAGGGAGTGCCATGTCGAGTTAGTCATTTTCTCCCCACCAGCACACACAAGCTGTGAAGCAGTGTGCATGTGCTGAGTGAGGGGTCCCTAGGGTGGCATAAGACATGCTGCAGCCCTTAGAGACCTTCCCTGGCATTGGGGCCCTTGGTACCAGTTACAAGGGACTTACCTGAGTGCCAGGGTTGTGCCAATTGTGGAGACAAAGGTACAGTTTAGGGAAAGAACACTGGTGCTGGGGCCTGGTTAGCAGGGTCCCAGCACACTTTCAAATCATAACTTAGCATCAGCAAAGGCAAAAAGTTAGGGGGTAACCATGCCAAGGAGGCATTTCCTTACACAGCCGGACTGAAAGATTCAGAATTTGCGATTTTTGTACATTCACTTTGAAGCCCGATGTGGATCTGAATTTGTGTAGAGCGTCAGTTAGCGCCGGTAGTGACACCATAGGTTCTGACAGTGTGAGGATCACGCTTCTACATAGAGGCTTATGAGGTGGTAATAGCCCCCAAATTTAATGCCAGTTACAAGGGGATTGTCCCGTAGTCTCTGTGCCAGAGGCTCCATGTAAAGAGCAAATAGAAGTGGGGAGAGTGGGCAACCCTGTCTCGTTCCTCGCTGAATTTGGAATGGCGAAGACAGCGTGCCATTGACCCGGACAGCCACTTAAAATGGATAAAATATACGCATTTTATCCACTTCAGGAGTGCGGTCCAACACCGAGGCGCTCCAACACCTGCAAGCGGTAGGGCCAGTGCACTCTGTCGAACGCCTTCTCCGCATCTATAGTGAGGACTAGAGCCTCTCTCTGCGACCTATGTGTTTTGTCTATAAGGTGTAAGAGTCGCTTTGTGTTATCCCTGCATTGTCGATGTGGTATGAAACCCGCTTGGTCAGGGTCCACTAACCCGGCATGTAGGGGTTGAGGCGTTGCGCCAAGATGCCAGTGAACATCTTGGCATCTATGTTTAGGAGTGAGATGGGCCGGTAGGAGCTACACTCCTCCGGATCCTTGCCTGGCTTGGAAATTACAGTGATAGTCGTGCCCAGCATACTGGGGGTGAGGGCGTTGGTCTCCGAGAAGGAATTAAAGAGCCTAGTGAGCATTGGGGCCAGTTTGGGGCAGAAAGTTTTTTTAAAGAAGGTGGGTGTAGCCATGCGGGCCCTGCGACTTCCCTGTCTTGGGAAATGGCCGATATCACTTCCTCTATCTGGATTGGTTTGTCGAGAAGAGTTGTGTCTCTGTGAGAGTGGAGTGAATGTGCAATTATTGAGATATGTGGAGGGATTTGAGGTGATGAAGGTGTCCGCTGCGTAAAGCGCTTGGTAAAATTCGGAGAACACCTCTGCGATTTGCGAATCTGTACGTGCTTCTCCCTGAGAGGAGGAGCGTACCATCTTGATGGTGTTGGTATGGAGTTGTGCTCTTAATTTGTGTGCAAGAAGCTTCCCACAGCAGTTGCCCCCAACATATTTATGTTTGAGCCGCGCAATGGCATATTCGGCTCAATCCCAATCTAATCGTCTCAGTTGGAGGCGGGCTTTCTCTAATTCCCTCCAGACTCTTGGGGCTCCTGTGCATTTGTGGGAACGTTCCAGTTCCGCTACCTTCTGCTCTAGCAGCGCCCTCTTCTTTCCAGGCTTTGTTTTCCATTGCAGAGAGAGAGATCACCTCACCACTGCTTTGAGAGCTTCCCATAGTGTCATTAAGGAGGTCTGGCTAAGGTAGTCTGTGATCGTGCATCTAAAAGAGTCCACTGTACTCTGTGTCTGTGTGATCGTATCCCGAACCTCCATCTGGGGCCTCTGGTGTGATTCATATCAATTTGGGCTGTTAAAGTTACAAGTGCATGATCTGACAAAGCGCGTGACTCTATTGTAGTCGCCTGGACGCGAGCTCGGAACACTGAAGAGGCTAGGAAGTAGTCTATGTGCGTATAGGTTTTTGTGGCTGCAGAGTAAAAGGCATAGGGGGTCATTCTGACCCTGGCGGTCGGTGATAAAGCGGCGGCCAACCCGCCAACAGGCCGGCGGTCAAAAAAATGCAATTCTGACCCTGGCGGGAACCGCCAACACAGCCCGCCGCATTAACACTCCGACCGCCACGGCGGAACAAACAAACAGCGCGGCGGTCACCGCCAACAGCCAGGCGGCAGACAATGTACCGCCCACCCTATCACGACCCACCAATCCGCCACCTTTTCCGGGGCGGGAGCCCCGCCGATAAAAACACGGCGGAAACAGACATTTCCAATGGAAAACGCTCACGTCGAGACACTCCACGCGGAATCCGGACAGCATGGAACCCGAATTGAACATCATACCTGCTCTCGTCTACCTGCTCATCTACCACGAGTACGAACTCCGGCGCAGACGTCAACGGTGAGTACTGCACCTACGACACACGGGAGGGGGGAGGAAGAAAGGTTACGGGCATACACATATGCGACCCCCCCACTCCCCCAATATGTACACACCAATGCAGAGCAGGAAGTCACAGTGACACCACACAAAGACCCTTTAAAAATACAATGACACAACCAAATTTGGAATAAATTTTCATGTACAAAAAAAGCACCTGGAAATAATTGAGCAACCGTGAAAAATATTTACAAAAACCAAAAAGATATACACATCAGTGTATCACTGAAGTAACAAGTCCTGCACATCCTACAAATCTAACATGTCCGTGGGCCAAGGTTCTGCGAAACAAGGGCAAAGCCCACACACGAGACCTGAGTCCTTTGGAGAGAACACTGCAGGGGCATCTGATGTCAAAACTACAGGCACCTCAGGGGGAAGGGAAGGGGGGGCCACCACAGCCACATGAGTCCACGACGCCAGATCCACGAGGAGCCACCATGCCCACTGTACCATCCTGGGGAGTGCAAAGCCACAGTCTCTCAAGTCTCTGCAGTGGGTGGGTTGCCCACTGGACCATCCTGGGGAGTGCAAAGCCACAGTCTCTCAAGTCTCTGCAGTGGGTGGGTTGCCCACTGGACCATCCTGGGGAGTGCAAAGCCACAGTCTCTCAATGTCTCTACAGTGGGTGGGTTGCCCACTGTACCATCCTGGGGAGTGCAAAGCCACAGTCTCTCAATGTCTCTACAGTGGGTGGATTGCCCACTGGACCATCCTGGGGAGTGCAAAGCCACAGTCTCTCAGGTGGATTACAGAGTCCACTGGTCAAGGAGGAGGCATGGTGGGCACAGTGAACCATAAACAGTGCCTGAGACGGCGGGACCCAGCGCAGCGGTGCATGACATGGCGATGTCCAGCGGAGCGGTGCTTGAGAGGAAGGGCCCAGCGGAGCGGTGCTTGACAGGAAGGGCCCAGCGGAGCGGTGCTTGACAGGAAGGGCCCAGCGGAGCGGTGCTTGAGACGGCGGGGCCCTGTTCAGCGGTACCTGTCTTCACGGCGGGGCCCTGTTCAGCGGTACCTGTCTTCACGGCGGGGCCCTGTTCAGCGGTGCTCTTCTGCACGGCGGGGCCCTGTTCAGCGGTACCTGTCTTCACGGCGGGGCCCTGTTCAGCGGTACCTGTCTTCACGGCGGGGCCCTGTTCAGCGGTGCTCTTCTGCACGGCGGGGCCCTGTTCAGCGGTACCTGTCTTCACGGTGGGGCCCTGTTCAGCGGTGCTCTTCTGCACGGCGGGGCCCTGTTCAGCGGTACCTGTCTTCACGGCGGGGCCCTGTTCAGCGGTGCTCTTCTGCACGGCGGGGCCCTGTTCAGCGGTACCTGTCTTCACGGCGGGGCCCTGTTCAGCGGTACCTGTCTTCACGGCGGGGCCCTGTTCAGCGGTACCTGTCTTCACGGCGGGGCCCTGTTCAGCGGTGCTCCTCTGCACAGCGGGGCCCTGTTCAGCGGTACCTGTCTTCACGGCGGGGCCCTGTTCAGCGGTACCTGTCTTCACGGCGGGGCCCTGTTCAGCGGTGCTCTTGCAGTATGTCAAGGGAGTCATACCTGGCCTGGACACCCTGCTCACTCGCCCTCCGACCGTGCTGTGTCAGGCCCCTTCGGGGAGTGAGTCCTGGGCCCTTTGGTGTCGTCCCTTGCAGCCGGGATGGGGCTTGTGGGGCCCTCCTGCTCCGCGCTCCTGGTGGTTGTCCTCTCCGCCCTGCTGTCCTTCCGCTCCTTAGATGGGGCTCTCGGGCCCTTGCCTCCCCTGGCTGCTGTGGCCGGTGAAGTGGCCGGAGTCACCTCCTTGGGGGCAGCCGTCTCTGTCCGCTCACGGCGGCCCTTCAATTTCCGGGTCCTCTTGCCTGGGGGGGGCTGGCTGTCCCCTTGCTGCTCACCGAAGTGTTACTGCCGCCAAAGGGTGGACTCCACATGCCATGCACCACTGGCACTGTAGAAGTTGGGCTGGTGGTGGCTGAGGTGCCCTTGGGACTTTTCCCAGTTGGAGGGGGTGGGTCGGGGGAGGGAAAGAGGTCAAAACTGGAGAGGTAATTTTTCTTGGGACCAAGTTAAGGGGTAGGAGTAGTGGTGAGAGAAGTGGAGGAAGAGGATGTGGTTGTATGAGAGCCAGGTGTGCTGTCCTTGGGTGCAGGTGACTGGGACGTAGGCTGTGGTGAGGTGGTTGGCTGTTGTTTGGGTGTCTGCCTGCGTTTATGTGTCTTGGAAGAGGGGGTGACGGACACAGTGGGAGAGGACACAGGGGACGTGTAAATGCCAGTGGGGGTGGTGACTGCAGGTGTGCGGACTGTAGTGGAGGGTTTGCTGGTGGTGGAAGAACTGGCTGATGTTGGGGTGCATGCAGGTGTGAGTGTAGACGTCACAGGGAGGGAGGAGGGAGACGAGGAGGACGGGGACACAGAGGTGGTAGTGACTGTTGATATGTCTGCATCTGTGTGTTGCTTGGGTGAATGCTTGTGTTTTCTGTGGTGCTTATGTTTGGATGAGCTGGCCTTGGGTGTTGAGGTGTGTGCAGGCTGGTCTGATGGTGTGGATGGGATAGGTTGAGGTACAGGAGACAGAGAAAGGGTGGAGGCAGATAGAAGAGGGAGACTGGAGACAGGGACAATGGCTGCCGTCAGTGCTGAGGCCAGAGCAGTGAACGCTCGTTGATGGGCAGCCTGACCCGAATGAATGCCCTCCAGGTAGGCATTGCTCCGATGCACCTCCCTTTCCACCCCCTGGATGGCATTCAGAAGGGTAGTCTGCCCAACAATGACCGTCCTCACCAGGTCAATGAGCTCCGCACTGAGGGCAGCAGGGGTAACAGAGGCAGGGGCTGAGGTGCCTGGGGCGAAGGAGACGCGCGCCTTCCTGGCCGAGCGGCCACGGAGCGAAGACTGAGGGGCTGCTGGGAGGGCGGTGCTGGTGCGCTGGCTGGCGGCTGTACCTGTTGTTGCGGGGGGCACAGATGGTGCCACCACCGCTAGGGAGCTCCCAAACGAGGACGTGTCCGTGTCGCTGGTGTCTCCACCGGCCCCCGTTGTGGTGCTCCCCTCGCCCTCCGGATCACTGGTGCCCTCGGTGTCTGTGTCAGTGCCCACCGGGGCCTGGTGACCTGCAGCTCCCTCCTGCTCCGACGCCAAATCTCCTCCGCCGGATGATGCTAAAACACAAGAAGACAAAGATTTAGGGTGGGGGGAGAAATGAAACAAAGTTGAGTGCATGCCTTAGCAATACCCTTTGCGGAGAGGACAGACACAGGTGCCTCGTGCACTAAGTCGCGAACTTGGGGTACACTACTCAGTACTTCTGACTAGGCAAACAGGTCTAGGGACAACACACGCGCACATGTGTGATGATGGAGCATGGGTAGCTGCACTTGGCACCCTACAGAGGTGGGGGTCGGGGGCACAGGGCCATGCCTAAGGGAGCGGACTACACTACAGAGAGCGCCCTGGCCTAATGTCACCCACAGCCCTCCTCCCCCACCCAGACGCCTCCAATGCGCATACAGATAGGAGAATGTGCGGATACTCACCCCCTTGTGTCTGCTGTGCTGTCCTCAAGCGCCCATCCAAATTAGGGTAGGCCACCGCCAGGATCCGGGACATCAGGGGGGTCATGGTGCGACTGGCACCCCTCCTAGGTCGGGAGGCCATCCACAGCAGTGTTTCTGCGGTCTTCCTCGTTCCGCGGCGGATGTCCTCCCACCTCTTGCGGCAGTGGGTGCCCCGTCTGTTGTAGACCCCCAAGTTCCGGACTTCCTTGGCGATGGCACGCCAAATATCGATTTTCTGGTGGGCGCTCACCTGTTTGACATGTACAGGGTGGGAAAGAGAAACCGTCACATATCTGCATGTTTGGAGTACATGCCCCCCCCTCCCCAACCTTGTCATGGTTCCCATTCTCTCATCTGTCGTGCGTTGCACTCCTCATTCCCTCCACACCCCACCAACTTACATCCCCCCCCCTCCACACAGGCATAACCCATTCAATGTGCACTGAGTGTACTCACCTGTTGGTCTGGAGGACCGTAGAGTAGCGCATACTGGGGGAGGACCCCGTCCACGAGCTTCTCCAACTCTTCTGAACTGAAGGCGGGGGCCCTTTCACCAGTAGCAGCAGCCATTGTCACTTCCAGACCGAGTTCACAGCAGCACTTGCAGTATAGGTCCTCTCCTGTGGATGATCAGGTCTCGAATGATTGAGCAGATAGAAAATGGCGGTCACGCCCGCGGCGGTGCGTACCGCGGCGGTGCATCCCGCGACCGCCGGCGCACATCGTCATTGGCTCCTGAAACCCATAGGCTTCAATGTTAACCAATGCGTCTTCGCACAGCGGTCTTCGACCGCCTACCGCCACGGTGTGCCCCGCCAGCGCAGTGACCTCACATCCCATTGTCCCACTTCACAGGTCAGGCATCGGCCATTTCAAGGGCCCACATGGCTTAATTTCTAATGCGTCACACAGGCCTAGGCCTTGCAATGGCACACATACAAACATATCAAACCATACATTTACCTGTACTGTGCAAGCTGTGTTGTACGTACCTGTGAGTGGATTGACTCTGTACTCCATATTCTCCTTCCTAGGCACCGTCCGCTGGGACTAGCGATGAGAAGGAGGAATCCTCGCGTGTACCGGCCGCTGGTGGACCTGTCCACAATGGAAGAACGCAACATAATACTACGATACCGACTTGACCGAGCCTCCATCCATGAACTGTGTGCCCAGCTGGAGCCAGCCCTGATGTCCCCCATCCGCCAACCCACAGGAATTCCCCCTCTAGTGCAGGTTCTGTCTGTCCTCCATTTCTTTGCAACTGGCTTATTCCAGACAACAGTGGCCATGTCATCTGGGATGTCTCAGCCTATGTTTTCCAAGATCTTATCCAGAGTGTTGTCTGCCCTGATGAAACTCATGCGGAGCTACATCATTTTCCCAGAGGAGGGTGATTTGCCTACAGTGAAAGCTGATTTCTATGCCCTTGGACACATCCCCAACATCATTGGTGCAATTGATGGGACCCATGTGGCTTTAGTCCCCCCAAATGACGATGAACAGGTGTACAGGAACAGGAAGAATTACCATTCAATGAATATCCAGGTGGTCTGTTTGGCTGACCAGTACATCTCCCATGTAAATGCCAAGTTCCCAGGGTCAGTGCATGACGCGTATGTTATGCGAAATAGCAGCATTCCCTATGTGATGGAACAGCTACAGAGACAGCGTGTGTGGCTAATAGGTGACTCTGGTTACCCCAACCTGCCGTGGCTATTGACCCCAGTGAGGAATCCCAGGACCAGGGCAGAGGAACGGTACAATGAGGCCCATGGGCGTACTAGGAGGGTGATTGAGCGAACCTTTGGGCTCCTGAAGGCCAGGTTTAGGTGCCTGCATATGACAGGTGGATCCCTAATGTACTCACCAAAGAAGGTGTGCCATATCATTGTGGCGTGCTGTATGCTCCACAACCTGGCTTTGCGACGCCAGGTGCCTTTCCTGCAGGAGGATGGTCCAGATGGTGGTGTTGTAGAAGCCGTGGAGCCTGTGGAGAGTGAAGAGGAGGAAGACTCTGAGGACGACACAGACAATAGGGACAGAGTGATACAACAGTATTTCCAGTAACACACAGGTAAGAATCACCCACGCCATTTCACAATTGCTTATAGCCTCCTGCATCTGTACTTTCTGTAGTTCCCCACAGATGTTTTTCATTAATTTTTGCCTTTCCCTTCCCTTCTCAGTGCTGTCTGACTCAGTACCTGACTTCTGCTTGGTTCGCCCATGAAATACAGCGTATTGACATTGGTATGTTGTCATGACTAATTGACAGAACAGAAATTGAACAGTAATATGTAATACATTTGTTAATAATACAGCATGACTCAAAACAGATTTGTGTGCAAAATGTGATTTATTTACAGTGCTAGATATCGGTACATGTGATTCTAAGGGTGATGGGTGGGGGTGGAGGAATATCCATAGCAGAGTCCAGTTCTCAGTCTCACTGGTGCATTGTCCTTTTGCCTGTGGAAGGATGGAGCTTAGGCAGTTCATGGTTGGACAGGGTGGCAATGTGGGACAGTGGGAAGACTTGAGGGGGTATGTCCTGCTGGCGGGGGTTTTGACATCCTACTCTGTCTTTTTTTTTGGTCTCAGGCTCCTCTTACGGGGTGGTTGTTCTTCAGCAGGAGGTGGGGTTCTGGGGGGCTGTCGAGGTGTTGGGACCTCCTGTCCACTAGCGCCGGCGGAGGTGGTAGGCTGTTCCTGGTCGGGGTTAGTGACAGGGGCCCTGTGTGGTGCACCATGGTCCCGCAATGCGTCCTCTATCCTGTGGAGGGCCAGGACGATGGTCCCCATTGCGGTCCCGATGATTCTCAGCTCCTCCCTGAACCCCATGTAGCGTTCCTCCTGCTGTGCCTGGATCTCAGTGAACCTGGCCAGTACCGTCGCCATCGTTTCTTGGGAGTGGTGGTATGCCCCCATGAGGGTGGTGAGGGCCTCTTGGAGAGTGGGTTCCCTGGGCCTCTCCTCCCCCCCCTGTCGCACAGCAGCCCTCCGAGCTGCCCGGTTTCCCCCGGCCTCTGTCCCCTGGACGGTGTGCCCGCTACCACTGCCCCCAGGTCCCTGTTGTTGTTGGGGTGTTGGGTTAGCCTGGGTGCCCTGTAGTGGCAGACACACCGCTGATTGAGCTGTCCTAGAGACAGAGGCATGGGCCCGCTGGGTGGGAGCTGTGCTGGTGTTGGCAGAGGGGGTCGGGTCTGGTGTGGCCTGTGGCTGCCTGAGGGGAACCGACTGCCCAGAGATCCCCGATGGTCCGGGCTGGTCATCAGGTTCACTGTCGACAGAGCTGCTATCCTCAGTGTGGGCCTGTTCCGGTGGTGGGATGGACACTTCTGGACCCTCCTGGCTGGTGTGTTGTCGTTCGGGTCCTGCATGGGGTAAGAGAGTTTGGTTATTGTTTCTGTGTGTGCAATAGCATGCGTGTTATGGGTGCCCTTGTCCCCCAGTGCAGGCATTCCCTTGAGGGAGGTGTTGTGAGGGTAGTTAGTTGGGGGGGGTTAGTGCAGTGGTCATGCTTAGGTGATGGGTGCCCATGATTTGTGTTGGCATGCAGGAGTTGGTGTTGGGATGGGTGGGTTGTGCTGGTGAGACATTGTCAGGGAGGATGTGTGCTGGGGGGTTGGGGGTGAGGGTGGGGGTGTGGGTTGGCATGCTGGTGGGGTGGGGGGGATATAGTAGTTGAGATTGGACTTACCAGAGTCCATTCCTCCGGCTACTCCTGCGAGGCCCTGAGGATGCAGGATGTTCAAGACCTCTTGCTCCCACGATGTGAATTCGGGAGGGGTGGGTGGGGGTCCGCCGCCAGTCTTCTGGACCGCGATGTTGTGCCTGGAGACCATCGATCGGACCTTCCCCCGTAGGTCGTTCCATCTTTTGCGGATGTCCTCCCTATTCCTGGGATGCTGTCCCACCGCGTTGACCCTGTCCACGATCCGCTGCCATAGCTCCGCCTTCCTAGCTATACTGGTGTGCTGCACCTGCGAGCCGAAGAGCTGGGGTTCCACTCTTAGGATTTCCTCCACCATGACCCGGAGTTCTTGGTCCGAAAAGCGTGGGTGCCTTTGGGGTGCCATGGGGTGGTGTGGGTGAGGTGTGGGGTGGTGTATGTGATGATAAGTATGTTGGTGAGTGGTGCTTTGTGCTACTATGTGGTGTGTGTGATGGTGTAGTGTGCCTCAGTGTGTCTTGCTATGGATTGTCTGCTGTGTCTCTCTCTCCTTCTCTCAGTAATTATGGTCGCAGGGGTTTGTGGGTGATGTGGGTGTGTGTTTTATAGTTGGTTGATTGTGTGGGAGTGGTGTGTGTATGTGTATCAGGTGTGTGTATTTCAAATTGTCCAATGTGGCTGTGTTTTGGTGCTGTGTGTGTATTCTGACCGC
Source organism: Pleurodeles waltl (assembly GCF_031143425.1). Classification (NCBI taxonomy): domain Eukaryota; kingdom Metazoa; phylum Chordata; class Amphibia; order Caudata; family Salamandridae; genus Pleurodeles; species Pleurodeles waltl. Next base: position 546,029,162 of record NC_090445.1, read on the forward strand.
GGCGGTGTGTAGCGCCAATGGAATACCGCGTTTGAATGACCGCCGTGTGGATTCGTGGGTCGTAATGGCATGGGCGTATTTCTGTTGGCGTGACGGTGGAGGTTTGGTCATCTCCAGTTTCTCGCTGCCCGCTGATGTGGCGGGCTGCAGTGGAGGACGGATTTTTTGAGGTTTGGCCGTTGTGGGTCAGAATGACCGTGGCGGTTAACCGCGGCCGCGGCGGTGTTATGGCGGTCTTCTGACCGGTGGTAAGGGCCTTTTACCGCCGAGGTCAGAATGACCCCCATAGTGTCGGAGGTTTGGATGCGCATTCCTCCATATATCCGCTAAGTCACAGTCTGCGAGCCAGTGAAGTCCTGCTGGGGAGAGAGCTCCCGTCTAGGTCGTTGTCCATGACGAGGTTGAAATCACCTACCACGAGTATTGCTGTGTCAGGGGTGGTCAACGTTGGTGAGAGAGAGCATGTGTCATGAGTACCTCTTGATGTGTGTTAGGTGCATAGATATTAGCCATTGTGAAATGGAATGATTCTATCCGCAGCCTGTAGACTAAATATCTACCTTTTATCTCATGCACTTTGGTGAGGAATTCCCCAGGGAATGTTATAGAAACCAAGATCGCTACCCCCCTGTTTCGTGGAAGCTGAGGACCAATATAGTTGAGGCACCCATTTGGAGCGCATTCAGTAGGTATCTTTGGTTAGCAAATGTGTCTCTTGTAGTAGGCATATGTGGCTCTCTGACCGCTCGAGGAAGGAGAGGATCGCTAGCCGCTTCGATGGATTATTGAGGCCTCGGACGTTGAGGCTCAGGCATTTACGTGTCAAGTGTGTGAGTGTGAGGGGGAAGCTATGACATCTGTGTGTTGTGGGTAGCCAGGGTCTGAGGGTAATATTGTATTGTGTGCCTATGTAGGAGTCTATAGGCAGTTGTGTCTTATGGCATCTCATGCGGGAGGAGAACACTATTGTTAACAGGGTGGCACAACAGGTGCTCATCTAACAATAACCAAGTCCTCTATATGAGGTCCACCGTCAGTGCTTGTCGGGCCGGGGCTCTCGGGCGGCTCATGGATCTTTCTCGCTAGCGGTCGGCAACAGATGATGGCTGTGTGTTGGCGCCGGCTGCCAAAGCTTCCCTGAGTCTTCCTCCATCGAAGGTCACAAAGATTCGGAAAGAATTCTAGACAGTCCTTCGGCTAGACAGAATATCCTTACGTCAACTGGCCAGGATAGTAGGCTTTCTCTCACCCTACATCCAAGCCATCTTCCTGGGATCCCTACACTATCGGGCTCTTCAAAGGCTAAAAGCCACTTATTTACACAAGGGTCTAACTTACTCACAACTGATCTCGTTGAATTCAGAAGCCAGGACGGAACTCCAATGGTCGATAAACCATATGGAAGCCTGGAATGGGAGAGCGATCTTTGGGACAACCCCGGACATAATCACAGAATGAGATGTCAGTAGCCTGGGCTGGGGGGCCAGATGTGGGAACATTTAGATGGGAGGCAGATGGTCGAGGGAAGAATTGCAACTTCACATAAATTGCCTAGAACTCTTAGCCGGGTCTTTCGCAACAAAAGCTCTCACCAAGGACAAGGTGTCATGCTGTATCCTGTTGCGGGTGGACAACATATCAGCAGTCCAATACATACATCGCTTGGGAGGAACACGATCAAAAATATTAGCAGACCTAGCCAAGGACTTCTGGCACTATTGTCTTCTGAGACAGATTTCAGTGACAGCGGAATATCTTCCAGGAACCCAGAACATGACAGTGGACTGGAACTCCAGGAAATTCTCAGACACCAGCGACTGGAAATTGAACTGGTCTGTTTTCCAAGCCCTCACGGAGAGATGGGGTCCTTGTGATCTGGACCTCTTTGCCTCTCGCTTGAATCAACAACTCCCTCAATATGTGAGATGGAGACCAGACCCGGATGCAGCAGCAGTAGATACTTTCCTTCATGATTGGTCATAAAATCATCCATATGCCTTCCCTCCCTTGGTGGCACAGGTCAGACACCAAGCAGCAGCTCTAGTTCTAGTAACGCCGATCTGGAAATCGCAAGCTTGGTTCTTGACCCTGATGGAACTCTCCTGGGATCTCCAAATAAAACTGCCCTTATTCCCTTCGATTCTTAAGAATCACCTGGGTTACTTACACCGATGATCCTTCAAGGTCATCTTTCCCCCATGGCACGGAGGATTCTCAGGGTCGCTGGAAAAATGAACAACTCAGCTTGGAGGCAATAGAATATTTGGTGAGTGGAAAAACATCTGGATCCCTTGGGGGCCGAAGTTACTCACATTATGAATTTCTTATCGGAATTAGCACAATCTGGATTAGCCTATCATACAATAAACTCTTTCAGATCAGCTATTTCTTCAGGACACACTCCGGTTGACACATAACATATTGGTGAGCATCCTTGGATTTGTAAAGTAATGAGAGGCATTCGATTCTCTAGACCTCCTGAACCCAGAAATTCCGATTTATGGGATGTTAATATCATATTAGGCTTTTTATTAAATTGGCAAGATAATCAATATTTATCTTGAAAGGAACTATCGGCTATATAAGCCATCTTACTTTGTCTGATTTTATGTAAAAGAGTCTCTAATATACAGGTTTTAGACATTTCAACCAGGATTTTCACTCCTGAAGGGGTCATGTTCACTGTATCTAGAAGGACTAAGACTAATATCAGGCCAGATTCCTATCCAGTTTTTCCTGATCAACCTAAATTATGTGTGGTAAGATGTATGGTAAAGCATACGAAGATATGACGATGAAGGTTGGATCTCCAGGAGAAAAATAAATGCTCATTGTCCTCCAGAAACTATTTAATGCAGTTTCTTCACCTTCAATTGCCAAGTGGGTAAAATGGATTATAGCAGAAGCTGGTGTATATATTCATAAGTTTGGTGCTCACTCCACTAAGGAAGCAACGGCTGCCAAAGCTATACAGGTAGGTGGCAGATTAAAGGACATCATGAATGCAGCAGATTGGTCATCAGAGTCAACACTGAAAAAATTCTCAGAGTCTGCATCTCTACTGGTGAGTAAGCTTTGAACATGCATAATCCTAGTCTCCGATCCTGACATAGAATGAAAAATTTCCTAGCTAACGAGAAAGAAAGTTTCAATTCTATTAAGGATAAGGAGGCGAGGATTATCCCACCCCTAGGCATCAAACTTGATTCCCAGACCCTCCCCATAACTTCGTATTCAGAAAGTAAGATTTTTAATTAATGTTTTATTTCTTGCAAGATATACTGCTTGATTAGTTAAGTATAATAATAAATATATTAATGTAACGTACTTTGCTTGGTTTCACAATAATTGTTATTCTACCATATCTTTATAACATATGTTATTTTATTTATTGCATAGGAAGTGATCAAAGATTCGAGTAGAATGGTCCTGTCACTAAAGGCTGAACTTCGGTGGCCAAGATGGCGGCATGAACGGACGCATCAGTGGGTTCTCTGCCGCCCGGGCCCAAAAACACAGCATAGCGGCCCAGAGACCCCCTCCCCGGCCACCCCCAGGCACACCAGAGCACTATCACAGGGGGGGGGGGGCACCTGGAGGGAGCAATACAGCTCTGAAGCAGGGCCAGCGGAGGAGCTGATTCCAGCTGGGCTGGTGAGGAGGCCCAGGAAGCACGGGTCGCGCTGGGCGGTGAGGACCTGGTCCTGGGCGCGCCCGGGTGGAGTGTTGACAGGCAGAGAGAGCACCGGGGTGCCCGGACGGAGGAGCAAAGGGGCACGGGCTCTGCAGCACCAGTGTGAGATGAGCAGGCTCTGAACCGGGATACTCGAAAGGCGCCACGGGTCGGGCCGCAAAGGGAGAGGGACATGGGGGCCTGGTGTGGGCCTGGCAGCTACAACGCAGGGCACCGGCCCCCATCCCCTGAGCCATACCAGCTAAGAAGGAGACCCTGAGCAAGGGCCACCAGGGAACCTCGCAGCAGACAGATGCAACAGGCAGAGGGGCGCGGTGCAGACCGGGGCCAGGGGGCGCCCCTCCTGAGCATACTTTTCGGTGGCGAGAGGGGTGACCCAGAGTACGGCGCAGCGGAGAGCAGTCGATCGGCTGCAGCGACCGGGCGACTGTGGTGACCAGCTCGTGGGGCACAGCGAGGGGGCTGCCTCCCCAGGGTGGATGCACAGAAACCCCCCTGCAAGCAGAAGCAGGCAATGGTTGCCTCCAAATCTAAAAAGGATCAATCGGTCCGGGAGATGCTGACCAGATCCAAACCAGAGTAGAGCAAACATGCCGACGCTCCCACACAATCACAGGTGATCACAGACAAAGGAGATGCGGAGGACAAAGAAACAGCACCAGTTACGAGAGGATTGCTTACCTCCCTGTTCAATTCCCTGAAGACGGATCTCCAGGATCTGCAGAAGGATCTCTCTCAGGATATGCGCGAGCTGCGCGCCGATCTTACCTTGTTGGGGGAGCGAGTGTCAGGCATAGAAGACAACAAGGTAACCAGAGGAGAAGAAGCCGAACAAATACAACAAGAGATCCTTCATTTGCGGGATCAGCAGGAGCAACTGCAGATCCTGACTGAGGACCTGAAAAATCTATCCCGCCGCCACAACATACGAATTAGAGGAGCTCCTAATGAGGCTGAAGGTGACGATATCAGATAGTACACTACAGACCTGTTCCGCTCATTTCTGGGTCCAGAGAGTAAACAAGAGATCTTACTGGACCGGGTCCACAGAGCAGGCCGAACGGGGGGGACTGGGTCGCGTACTCCAGACATTCTAGCCTGTATCCATAACTTCCTGACCAAAGAAGACATTCTCCAAAAAGCACGGAATCACCCTCAGATCCAATTTATGGGTTACACCTTGCTGTTATACCAGGACCTCTCTCTGCTTACACTACGGAGGCATAGGGAGTTTAAGCCCATCACAGACTACCTCCGGTCTCACTCCACATCCTACAGCTAGGGACACCCCTTCGGACTCATATTCCGTTGGGGCGACCAGACACAACAAGTGAAATCACTTCATGAGGCCTGACAAATTCTAAGCATGGAGGAGGACGCTACTGGGGCAAGGGGCCCGGGTGGGGAACCCCCTGAGAGCCGCACCAGATGGAGACGAAAGAAAAGGAGACCGCCGCAGCCATCGTCAGCAGAGAGAGCACAAGAGAGACAGTCTGTCCTGAACAGCATTTAGGGGGGGCACTCTTCTTCTGAGCCTGTCGGGAATCCTAGGAAAGTAATTTGTTGAGTTGGAACGAGTTCTGATTTCTGTTGGTTGATGATAAAACTTAGGTCCTGGAGGAGAGCAATAGTCATGTTCAAGTTGTATTTGAGATGTTTGGGGGATTGGTCCATCAGAAGAATGTCGTCTAAGTAGATGATTATCCAAACTCCCCTTGTACGAAGAAACTCCACCACTGGTCTTAGGAGTTTGGTAAAGCACCATGGTGCTGAGGATAGGCCGAAGGGGAGAGCTAGAAATTTGTACACCTGATCTTTCCATAAAAACTGGAGAAATCTCAGATGAAGAGGGAAGATAGGAATGATGAGATAAGCACCTTTGAGATCCAACCTGACAATCCAATCTCCTGTCAGAAGAATATCTCTAAAGAGATGTATACTTTCCATTTTGAAGTGGCGATAGACCAGCCACTCGTTGAATCCTTTTTAGTTTATCAGTGGTCTAAAACCTGTGTCCTTTTTTGTACCAGAAAATATTGCTTAAGAACCCGCCCGGGTGAAGTACTGACCTGTAAATGGCTCCTTTCAGTAAAAGATCTTGAATTTCTGAGTCGATAAGAACTGATTCGTCGATGGAGAAAATTAGAGGTCTTGGGCAAATTTTTTGGATTGGAAATCTATAAAAGTTGATGTGAAAACCCTGAACAGTTTGAAGGATCCAGGGATCCATTGTAATTTTTTCACAATTGTGAGCAAATTTCTGAATTCTGCCTCCCAGTTTTTTGAGGGGGAAAAAAGGGTATTGCTTACCAGAAATTCTTCAAGGGGCTTTAGCGCCTGCTCTGGCAGCTCGGTTGCATCTCCCTCTCCCTGAACCTCTGCTGGGGTAGAAGGTTCCCTGTCTTCAGTAGTTCCATCCATTGTTTCTTTTGAAAAGAGTTCTAGAGGGACCTTGTTGGGAGAAACGGCCAGAGGAGCGGCCGCTGCCTCTTCCGGCCCCAGGAAAAACCTTTCCAGGAAAGATTTTTTAAATAGAGGCTTGTGCCTTCTCAAGGGTGGAAAAAGTTTCAACAAACTTCCCCAGTTCTTTAACAAAGGGTTCTCCAAATAGGTTGCGCTCAGTTGCCAGTGCACAATTACCATTGCCTTGCAAGCAGATAGCTCATTGAGCCCAACCAGTTATAATCTCGGCAGATAAAGGAGTGCCTGTTTGTTTAGATTACTCCGCTTATTGAATTATTTGGGTAAGGGGCTAACTACATCAAGTAACTTATCTTGAAAATTCCTCCATGAACGATCTATTTCTTTTTTGGGATCCTTCATGAGTTTTTAAAAGAAAGTACAGAGCTTTGGATCTATGTCAGATGTGACCTCAACTTTCCCTTGTAAAGATGGTCTGGGGCACTCTGCTCTAACTCTAGCCCTGACTTCTTTTTCTTGCTGGAAACATAATCTGCCACTTTTTGATCAGGAATCCACCCAGAAGAACGGGGGGTGATAAATAGTGGATGGATCAAACATGTCTGATTGAATTATATCCCCTTCTGGGGATTCCAAAGAAGTGGATCCAAGATGCCATGGTCTCTTCGGGCCTGATCGGTATCAGAGGAAACATCTCCACCTGAATCACCCTCTGCCCTAAAGGGAACCTCATACTTGAGGTAAGAATTTTGGGCAACAGCGTCACTACTTTCTTTGGCATGGAAGTGTGCGCGCACTCTTATGAAAGGTTTCCGTTAGTTTATTGAAAACCTCCAGATGCCCGTACCACCCATATAGGCATTTTTCCCCCTTTACTGGAAGTGCTAATGTCTGGTTCTGAGGAATAAGATTGAGAAAAAAAACAGAAATGCTTTTGGTAATTTTATCAAACTTCTTTTAAGGGGGGTTAATGCCTTGGAAATTGCCAGAGAGAAAGCTTGATCCACACCAGCTGGTAATTTTTTTTAGGGCGGCACTCTTCTTCTGCATCCTGAAAGAATGAATATTCATGATCAGCAGGCTCATCCATGCTTAAGAGGGTAGTAGCACCAATGAGAAATTTCCTAGCTATTGAGAAGGAAAGTTTCAATTCTATTAAGGACACAGGCGAAGATTATGCATGTCTTTCTTCACTTTTATTTAAACAGCCAGTTCAAAGTTCAATAGAGATTCAAACCTACAACACCCATCAAGCCATCATCTCCATGGTAACCAATGTCCAATCGCTACTCTTTCTGACGGTCTGTCTATATATCCCTTGCTGTCGTCGCCCGTCCTCAACTTTACTGTGACTGGAAGTTAAGGCATCCTCAAGTTCCTGTTGCCTCTGATCCTAAGAGAACAATGTGATACAATGAGCATGGTGGATGTGCCTCCTTCAAAAGGTCTGAACAGTTGAAATAACTATACATAGTAGGGTATGAATTCCCCCCCACCTAAGAAACAACAATAAATACATCAAACCCACCATCAAGCAGGAAACAAATTCAAAACCAGGGTTCATCATCTGACCATTGTAAACGCAGATACCACCTCCAATGGCGTTGTGTCCAATCAGCTCTCGGGCGGGAGACACATCCCTTGTGTTGAGCGGGATAATCCTTGGCTCCGTGTCCTTAATAGAATTGAAACTTTCCTTCTCGATAGTTAGGAAATTTCTCATTCTCTGTCGGGACCGGAGGCGAGGATTATGTATGTTTAAAGCTTACTTACTACCAAAGAGGCTGCTTCGTGAATAGGTTTAAAGTAAAACTATTTGAAAGTAGACTCAGATACTAGTCAGCAGCGTTCATGATGTCTTCCAACCTACCACCTACCTGGACGGCCTTGGAAGCCATGGCATCCCAAGTAGAGTGTTCCCAAAAAATGTGTACATTGATGCCCGCTTCCATCCGAACTCATTTGACCCACCTAGCAATCAAAGGAGAGGAAACTGTCCTGAAAGGTTTCTTTATCGAGATCAACAATTGCCTTTCCCCAGGTGGTTGGTGTTCGGCCGTCATTTCTTCGTATGTCTTCAGACATCTTAAAACGCACAATTTGGTCGCGTGTGCAGAAGCTGGATAGGTTACCGACCTGGTATTACACTTGGTCCACATGGATACAGTGAAGGTCACTCCCTCAGGAGAGAAAAATCCTCACCGATATATCAAGGGCTCTCACGTCCAACACCCTTTTGCACGAAATGAGACATAGCAACATAGCTTGTTTTGCTGACAACTGCTTCTGGGAGAGATACTGGTTGTCCTGCCAAAAGGACAAAAGACGCAGAACCTGATTGACGTCCCATAATTCCGAATACCTGGGTTCCGGAGGTCTGGATATTCTGATACCTTTAAGCAATTTGCACACCCATGGGTGTTCCCCCACCGGGGAATTGTTCAGCGGGGGTGTCCTGCCGAGATTGCTGATCTAAAAGAATTGATCGAGCAATAAGACAAACCATCCTCCGCTAGTTCCGCTAGAAAATTTATGACATCTGTAACCTGGGCCCCCATGGGATCGATGTGCCTTTCCACACACCAACAAACTCAGCGGTTCCAGGGGGACCTATATCGTTTGCATGTGCCCGGAGCCCAGGCCTGCCTGATTATTTTTTTCAGCGTCCTTTGAAAGTTGGCTGTCTTCCCAGCGAGCCCGAAAATCTTCCAAGCCATCATAGTGAGATGGCCTTGAAGGATCAGAGGGTGATGGTGCCCCGTGGGGTCCAAAAGAATTGTCGGGAAGTCCGGAAGAAGTATTGGAAAGTCGCAAGAGCGTTCCAGCAGGGATGGAAATCACACTTGTGACCTCCATAGTGGAATTATCAAGACCACCGTAGCCCCCTGACGACGCACTTGGGCTGACACTCTCGGAATCAGTAAGAAGGGGGGAAAGGCGTAACCCTGGTCTCACCCCCAATCCCATAGGAACGCCACTGCTGCCACCCCCAGATGCGGGCACCAGCTGAAGTACCTCGGTAGTTGGGCGTTCTATCTGGATTCAAAGAGATCCACTGAACACGGACCCTAGTGCTCCATGAGTGCCAAAAATACACCTCTGTCCAGCTGCCAGTCACTGGAATCCTCCAGAAATCTGAAGTTCCAGTCACCAGTGTGTTCTGGGAGCCCGAGAGGTACTCCGCTGTCACTGATATTTGGTGCTGAAGGCAAAAGTGCCAGAAATCCTTTGCCAATTCCACGAGGGCTTTCGAGCGAGTGCCCCCTAGGCGATTTATGTATTGCACTGCGGATACATTGTTCATCCTCAGAAGGACACAGCAAGAGACCTTGTCCTGAGTCAGAGACCTGACCGCAAAGGATCCCGCCAGGAGCTCCAGACAATTGATGTGTAAATTCAGTTCCCATGGGGTCCAACGTCCACTGAATGAGACGTCCCCACGCCGGCCTCCCCATCCCTGGCAGCTGGCATCCGATTCTATTATCAAATCCGGCGAGGATCCAAAAATCGCTCTGCCATTCCAAGCCTCCGTGTGGTTCAGCCACCATTGGAGTTCCGTTCTCGCCTCTTGGGGAAGAGTTACTAACTCGGAATAGATTAGTCAACGCTGGAGGTGATGAGCCTTCAGGCGTTAAAGAGCCCTGTAGTGAAAAGGGCTCGGAAATATGGCTTGAATTGAGGATGAGAGAAGTCCCACCACTCTGGCCAATTGTCTAAGTGAGATTCTGTCGCGCCCTCATGACCTTCGTCAACTCCTTCCTGATCTTGGTTTTCTTCCAGATCGGGAGGCTGTGTTGGAGTCTATTAGGAACCCCAGAAAGGTCATAGACTGCGAGGGTAGGAGGTCCGATTTCTGCGGGTTTATCACAAACCCCAAGTCGTGGAGTAGTGCAATAGTTGTGGTTGCATTGGATAGAAGTTGTGCGTGGGATTGATCCATCAGGAGGATATCATCGAGATAAATGATTAGACTGATCCCCCGGGACCGGAGGTACTCCACCACTGGTTTGAGCAGTTTCGTGAAGCACCACGGTGCTGAAGATAGGCCGAAGGGAAGGGACATGAATTCAAACACCTGCTCCCTCCAAAGGAATTGCAGAACCCTGTGATGTAGGGGAAAAATCGGGACCGTCAGATAAGCATCCTTGTGGTCCAGACAAATCATCCAACCCCCTTGTAGGAGGAGATCCCTGAGCATGTGAATGTCCTCCATTTTGAACTGTCTGTAGACTACCCACTTGTTGAAGGCTTTGAGGTTGATCACCGGGCGGAAGCCTTTGTCCTTTTTTCTCCACCAGGAAGATATTGCTCACGAAACCCCTGGGATGTAGAACTGACTTGCGTAAGGCTTCCTTTCGCAGGAGGTCCTGAATCTCCAAGTCTATCAGTACGGAATTCACATCCGTAAGACCAAAGGTCTCAGAAAACACTCTTGGACTGGTGTTCCCCAGAATTCTATGTGAAAACCCATCACTGTCTGTAAAACCCAGGCATCTGAGGTTATATGTGCCCACTTGTGCATGAAAAAACGCAATCTCCCTCTGAGAATTTAAGGGGAAGAAATGGTAATTCTGACTGTTGGGGCCTCCTGGAGCGTTTGCTCTGCCACGGGCGCTTCTGCCTGTTCTGTTTTTTCCTCTTCCCCAGTTGGGGAAGAAGGCACCCTGGCGGCCGTCCCTCCATCCGTTGTTCCTGTTCCTAGGTGCTGGGGCCTTGTTGATATATGCGGCTGGAGGAGTGACCCCTGCCTCTTCCGGCCCCCCCCAAAACCTTCCCAGGGAAAATGTTCTTAATGGAGGACTGTGCCTTATCAAGCGCTGAAAATGTGGCCACAAACTTGCCAGGTTCTTTCACGAACGGATCGCCAAACAAGTTACCTGGGGCCACCGCCCCTGCCTTAGAGAGTTCCCCCAGTTTGGGGTCTATATTGATGAGTAAAGAATGGCACCTCTCCGCTGAGATACTGCAGTTGGCGTTGCCCAGTAGGCAAACTGCCCTCTGGGCTCGTACAGCCACGATATCCATTGGCAGGGGGGTATCTGTATGCCTTGCATGCTCGGCCAATTGGATAATCTGTGTTAGGGGTCCTAACACATGTAACAATTTGTCCTGGCATGCCCTCCAGGACCGGTCAATGCCCTTCTTCGGTTCCTTAGTGTACTTCGTGAAGAAGGTACACATCTTAGGATCTGTGTCCGGAGTTGCTGCTACCTTGTGTGGCAATGTAGGGCGAGGACATTCGGCCTTCAGTCGGGCCCGAACCTCCTTATCAAGAGGCTACCGTATCTTGCTGGCAGCATAATCAGCAACCCTCTGCTCTGGTCGCCATTCCGAGGATCTAGGATGGTAGATGCCTTCGGGGTCAAACCTGTCCGAATTGGAGTCCTCTGCCTCCTGTGGGTCTGGCATGGTGGGAACCGGATGCCAAGGTCGGCCGGAGTATTGTTTCCTCGCCAGAGAAGGAATCTACCTCTGTGTCCCCCTCAACCCGCTTGGGTGACCCTGCCTCAAGGTCTAATATGAGGTGAACCTCTTCACTGGTCTCTCTGGGCCAAGACTTCTCCTGCTAGGGTGGTCGCTTTAGCGCGTGTGCACTCTTATGAAAAGCTTCAGTGAGTCGTTCGAAGCCCTCCAGGTGCGCCGTGTCACACTTGCGCAATTTCTTGGGAGCTGTCAAGTTCGCTGATGCTTTAGTTTCAGCTCCTGTCCCCTCAAACATGCCTGTCCCCTTAGATACCTGTTCGGATAATTTTGCTACACTCTCTTTAAGGGGGGGGCAGGGCTTTAGCTATGGCATGTGTGAGTACGACATCCACCTCAGGAGGTAGAGTGCGTTGCGAAGGGCCCTCCCCTGGGGACAGGTTGAGGAAAAAATCATGGTCCTGTATGGACTGCTTTATAGAGGGACACAGTGGGCAGATAGTAGACCGGAGAAACGCCCTGTAGAAATGAGTAGGGTGGCCCCCGCGCTCCTGTAAAAAAGAAGAGACCGAACGGCCTCTGTGCGGGCTTCTGCTGCTGCGCTATGCTCCCAAGTCGGGAGCCGACCTTACCGCAAATGCAGTGTTTTGCGGGGGTTGGAGGGGTTAATAATGAGCCTCAAGCTCAAAACCCATATCATGCTATCCCTCTAGCGATCGAGCGATCACCGCAACTCAAATCACTAAGAAACGTGCTTCGGAACACCAGCAAGCACAAAAGAGCGCCCTCTGGTGGACCCAACGCGTCACCGTGAATGGAATCTGCGCTCGAGCAAAAAAGCGTACCACGCGTGGTGAGCGTCACAAATACACACTAGTGAATAATGTAAATGCCGGCACAAGGCTATAGCAAACAGTCAAAATGCAATGAAGCAAGCACTCAAAGTGGCAGTAAGGGCCAAAGAGACTTAACTGATGCTCGAGCAGTGAAGAAAGCGAACTCATGATGACAGCAAGGGATAAATATACAGACCGTCGGAGAGAGTAGCGATTGGACACTGGTTGCCATGGAGATGATGGCTTCATGTGTGTTGTAGTTTTGAATCTCTTTTGAACTTTGAACTGGCTGTTTAAATAAAAGTGAAGAAAGACATGCATAATCCTCATCTCCGGTCCTGACATAGAATTAGAAAATACGCCCAAAACTTAATAAGGGCAGGCCCATCACATGTGCTTACAACAAATTTTGTACAAAAAAATAATATATTTGGCCACTAGATGGTGCTGATAGGAAAGGAATTGAATTTGCAAGGAAAAAACAAAAGTAAATGTCAACCGCTTTAACGGTGTGCAATGCAAGGGTTGGCAGGGAAGAAGCTGTGAAGAAAAATCCCCAAAGGGAAATTCTCACAGTAATTCGTTAAGGCGCGCGCGTGGCAGTTAGAGCACAGTAGTGCTGGCAGGAAAGCGTCTGACTGAATTGTGTCAGCGCGCATGAGCGCTTCCTCCTGAGCTGCGATATCGGGTAGAAAAGCGTGCTCAGGCAGAAAGCCAACCGCACGATGTTAGGAAAAATACTGTACATGTCTGAAGAAGCGCATCAATATAAAAACATTAATCCTCTAAATAAACTGAATAACTATCAATATCTGAGGAGAAGTTAATAAAGGAATGACAACTGACGGGCAGTGAAGAAAGCGGAACGGGATTGGACGTCACGTGATTGTATACAGTAGACGGTGTTGTTATAGGACTATGGTTACTATAGACACATTCACCCTGAGATTCATGGGTCATGTAGATCTGACAGGCCGCCAGGGCCACCGACCACGGGAGCACCGCCAACAGGCTGGCGGTGCTCCCACGAGCATTCTGACCGCGGCGGTTCAGCCGCGGTCAGAAGCAGAAAGTCGGCGGTCTCCCGCCGTATTTCCGCTGCTCGGGGGAATCCTCCATGGTGGCGGAGCGCGCTCCGCCGCCATGGGGATTCTGACACCCCCTACCGCCATCCTGTTCCTGGCGGGTCTCCCGCCAGGAACAGGATGGCGGTAGGGGGTGCCGTGGGGCCCCTGGGGGCCCCTGCAGTGCCCATGCCAATGGCATGGGCACTGCAGGGGCCCCCGTAAGAGGGCCCCACGGTGTATTTCAGTGTCTGCAATGCAGACACTGAAATACGCGACGGGTGCAAACTGCACCCGTCGCACATACCCACTCCGCCGGCTCTATTCGGAGCCGGCTTCCTCGTGGGTTGGGGTTTCCCGCTGGGCTGGCGGGCGGCCTCCTGGCGGTCGCCCGCCAGCCCAGCGGGAAAGCCTGAATGGCCTCCGCGGTCTTTCGACCGCGGGGCGGCCATATGGCGGTTCCCGCGAGGCGGGCGGCTACTGCTGCCCGCCTCAATCAGAATCACTCCCTATGTGTTTTTTCTTTAATAACTTTGAAAATGCTGTTTAACTAAAGTGAAGAAAGAAATGGAGAATCCTTGCCTCCGATCCTGACATAGAATCTGCATGATTATTCAGGAGCGCTGCCGGAGGGTAGGTTCACCACTTTGGACCGCTGACCTAACTATAGGATCAGCAACAGTCCCTGGCATGTCTTTTCCTATGGAGCAACATCTCGTATTCTGGGATGGGCGACCGTACTAATTTGACCAGTTGACTTTAATGTAAGTGACTGCATTTTAGCTCCAAGTTTAGGGTTTACATTTAGTTGTGTTATAGGAGAAGTAGCTTTTTGGTCCTGATGAAGTGTTGATGGATCCGGTTGGGCCACAAGACGTGAAACATGTTGACCCTTGATTAGAGTTTCCATTATAGTTTCTGGACTCTAGGTTTTGTTTTGTTTTTGAAAGTACATGAGCATTACCACTCAACATCCACTTTCGGTTTGTTTTTAATCTTGGCCTTCATCTCGTTTAAGCTGATTAAATTTATGATGTGTTTTGAGATTAAGAGCCAATTTTAGTTGTGTCTCTCCTGATTCTCTTGGTGCCTGTAATAAGGTGTTCACCTCAATATAACCATACAGAACTAGTCACTATTAGAGGATTCGGCTAAGAGCCCCCACCTTTGTGTAGCCCGTCAGGCATTGCAGCGCCGGCTTGACGAGGAGCATTCCCAATGATGAAACTAGACATCCATTGTGATGCGTGAGGGTGCTTGCTCCTGAAGAATCAGGCCCCCCTGTCTTTCTAATTTTGGAACAGTGTACCCTTTGTTTCTGTGATTAATGACTATGGGAGACTGTACACTGGACCATTAATTCTCCCGGTCCCCCACGCCCCCCGTTTTTCTTTAGATAGAATCTGCATGCTCATCTGATGAGGAGAGGCTCCTCTTATCCTTTTTACATCATCCATCATTGTAGCTCACAGTTATCTGTTTCCTTTTCAGCAATGTCTTTTCACTTTTTTGTTTATTCTCTTTCGCTTCACCACACCCCTCGCTCACAACTCACATATTTGTAAGCACTGCATTTTATTTTCCTTTGATGTTATTTGCTACTTCTGCTGGATACTAGAGCAGTGATTCTTGACCCATGTTCAGTCCGCAGGCACTAAGACGGGTCCGCGACTGTTTAACATATTAAATAATATTAACAGATTAATAAAGTAAATATACATAAAAAAGCAAAATGTAAAATTTTAATCTTTAAAATGTTATGTAAATAAGAAAAAGTTCAAAATTGGGGGCTAAAAATGAAGTTGGTGTCCTAAGCATGATTAGTGGAAGTAGCACAGGTTCAGAAAACAGTACAGATGAGTGTTGGCCCCAGACAAAGCATGAGTATGTGCAGACAGATTTTTATGGGTGCATTAGAAGAATAAAAGCGATATGCTAGAATCCAGCACATTACATTATTATTTTTTTTTTTAACTGAAAGCTTTAACAACCTCATTAAAATTTGTATTTTTGTATTTTGTTATTGTGAATTAAAGACAATATTTCATACTTTGTGTATTTGGCTGATGAATGCTTGTTTGTATATTTTTTGAGGTTCACATCATGACAGTTGCTTGGTTCGGGACCCGTGGCTTTCAATAGTGATTCACTGGGGGTGCACAGAATTCAAAATGTTAAGAACTGCTGATCTAGAGTGTCCACACTGTTTTAGCTGGGGCAGATGGTGGTCACTCTGGATTGCTGGGTTCCTGGTGCAACAGTGGGTATAAATACAACGCAAATACAATCACTAAAAATACAATGAGAAACACTCCCACAACTTGACCAATCCTCCCTCCCCACCCCTACACACAACTGTTTTTTTAACGTTTTATTGAGACAATGCAATATGGGAGGCATAATGAGACCATACAGTTAAATTTTGTGGAGTAGTAGATTGATCAACTTCCAAGGCAAAAACCATGTTAGTAACACTGTTCTGTACGTCTGCACAGAAATAACATTGCATATTGTCCCATTTGAACTGCAACATATGTTAACAAATAGTAAGCAGTAGTAACAGTAGAAGGCATCAACAGTCTTTCAATAATATAAACCCCCCACATCCACTTTCCCGTAACTATTATGGCTAGGGAGATGGAGTACAGGTGGAACTCCCACAAGGGAGATGAGAGTAATGAGGGGGGAAGGGAGGCACAATCCATCTCGACATCCTCTGACTTTTGACCCTTGCTGCACACATGAGCTTTCAGACGCATGCATTTGTCTCAGTCCCACACACAAGGATGCACTCTACCCCTCTGCAGTGGGGGTCTCTGGCCCAGGGCTCTGGGAGGCAGCCGGGGTGTTGTACGCTGACAATTCTATCATCACTAGGTTATCCAGCATATCTGCTCAATGTTCTAGGTCCTGTTTCGCATGCTTATTGGTGTGTACTGCCCGGAGTCACCTCTCCTCCGCCACCCCCATTCTGGCAGGTCCAGCAGCCACCTCTGCCCCACCAGCACAATGAGCTGCAGCCAATGGAGGGTCACCCTCCAATTAGCAAGCACCAGGCCCAGAAGAGCAAACTGGTAGCTCATCTTGGCCATGCATCAGGGTGTCGGGAGTACCACGTGTAGGCAGTGGCTGACGGAAGACTCCAACACTCCCACCTCATATGGAGGAAGGATGCTGGCCTGACCCCACATTGTGGGCAAGCAGCCAACCTGGTTCTGTTGATGCAGAGTAAGTGCTGCAGTGTCATGTATGCATGGTGCAAATAGTAAAGCTGGGTCACTGTAAATCGCACATTACTTGCCACCTTCCGGACCTGAGCAAGTGCTCTCTTCCATGTGCCAGTTCTGGTAGAGCCGAAGCCGATCCATCACAGACTCCAGAAATGTCAGTTTGGGGAGCACATTGGAAAGCTTTGTAAATGCCAAATTTGAACCCTCGAGTCGACGCGGGGTCCAATATCAGCTGTAGCATTTGGGATTCTGGAGGCTCTGTGGGGAAACCGGTTCAGATCTTCTTGCATGTGCAAGATACCTAAAGTATTGTAGAAACTGTCCGCAGTGCAAGCCAAACATGTTCTGTGCTTCCTCCAGCATAATGAAAGTACCGTTCAGGAAGAGGTCTTCGACCGTGTGGCAGCCTCCCTCAAACCACTGTGACATTTCATCACTGAGCAGGCCTCACAAAAAGGTTGTAACCAATCAAGAGGAACAATCTAGCATAGGGTGCTCAACGTAGTATCCAAACCACTGTGTGTTCCCAGGCTACCATCACCTGTCGGACAATAAAGGGGTGTGTAGCCAGATCTGCTCCCCCCAGGTCCCCAACAGTCTCTTCTCAGCGTTTGGTCCATCCTTGCACCACTCAGCCGCATACTAGAGAAGGCCAGCAAAATAATACATTTGGAGATATGGTAAACCTAAGCCCCCTAGCTCTGTATCCAATTTGAGGCCATCCAATGTAACCCTACTCCTCTTACCTAGATTCCCATGTAACAGAAATTCTTCCTTTCCCATCGAAGCTCATTCATTTGCAGATCGGTCCTTGCCGGGTGTGCTAGTGCAGCCAAGAGGAACAACACTGTCTCTTCTTTATTGAGCTGCAGGCCAGACACAGCGCCAAATTCTGTCCATCATGATCTGCGGTAGTGCCACGACTGATCTCTCTGGTTGTGTGAAATATATGAGTGTGCCATCTGCACAAAACGAAACGATGTGGCAACCCGTCTACGTCAATACCTCACTGGACATGTAATTGCAAAGTCGAATCGCCAAAGACTCCTTGGCCAATGCAAAAAAGAGCGTTGAGAGAGGACACTCCTGTCTCGTTCCCCTCCCAATATGAATGCATTCCAATACCACCCATCCAGTTCTCACTTAGGCAACCGATTCTGTGCAGAGCAGCTGCACCCAAGACAGAAAGGCTGGCCCCAGTCCATACTCCAGGGAACCTCCCAGAGATACTCCTAATTGAGAGTATCAGACGCCTTCTCGATGTCTAAGGAGACCAGCACCGCCTCCTGCTCCCCGTCCGCGAAGGATACGCGTGACAACTGCCACAGGTTCATGTGGGTCCCTCTCCCTGGCATGAAGCCACACTGATCATTGTGCACATAGTGGGACACCGTGCCGCATAGTCAAGTCGCAAGGGCCTTTGCTAGTAATCCATACCACCCTTTATATCTGCGGATCCTCAAAACACAAGTAGTGGTAAGTGTCTCCAGAAGTACATTTAGCCACCAGAACCGGGAGTCCCTTCCTACATATGCCTAGACAATCCTCACATGCAAGACCTCCGAGATGCCTCCACTGGTGGGTGTCAGCCCTCAACCACAGGCTTCCTTGACCCTCCAGGGATTCCAGACTCTCTCAAACTCAAGCTAGATTTACACACCTGCTCCCCCACCATCATCCACCAGCTAAGATTCGATTCCCCTTCCCGCATAGTAGGCAGGACATCACTCCCCAGCCTCTTGGCTGTGTCCTGCTGTGCAACTGCCAAGGCCACATTACAGAAAAGCAGGGTATATCAGTGGTGACTGGTGACATTTGAAAGTGGTGGGGCGTAAAAGTCTGGGTATGACTTTTATGTAGGGAGTGAAGCAAGCAAGGTCAATGGACCTGCCTGCCGTCGTGCCCCTGACCCCGCCGTTTGCTGCAATAGAAGTTCAAGGCCCTCCACCACCTGCAGGCACCCGCCTGTGCCTCATCCCTGGTGCCTAGTGGTAGGCGGTTCTAGCATACCGTGTATTTCATTTCGTTTCATTTAGTTTCCATTGCTCGTATTTCATTTATTGTATTTCTTTTTTCGTTTTCCACACTGTTTTTACCTTTAAACTGTGCCCATTTACTGCTCTGCTTTGTATTTGCACTCTCTAATTGTGCCCGTTATCTTTTCCGGCTCTCGCCGGTTTCTGTGACCCAGTCGCTGCGTCCCCTGCGGCCCGCCCCCCTCGTGCCCCCACTGGCCACTCCCTCCCGCCCTGCTTCCCAGCTGCTCCTCCCTCCCACCTCACCTCCTTAATGGTGCACGCTGCGCGGCGCCTAGTGTGACCCCCTGACCTGCTTTGGGCCAGGAGTACACTCGGCTCCACCAGCCTGCCTCTGTGTCCCTGACCCCGCCGTTTACTGCAATAGAAGTTCAAGGCCCTCCACCACCCGCAGGCACCCGCCTGCACCTCATCCCTGGTGCCTAGTGATAGACGTGTCTAGTATACCGCGTATTTCATTAAGTTTCGTTTCATTTCATTTCCATTGCTCGTATTTCGTTTGTTGTATTTGTTTTTTTGTTTTCCACACTGTTTTTACGTTTAAACTGTGCCCATTTACTGCTCTGTTTTGTATTTGCGCTCTCTAGTTGTGCCGCTATCTTTTCCGGCTCTCGCCGGTTTCTGTAACACAGCCGCTGCGTCCCCTGCGGCCCTGCTCCCCTCGAGCCTCCATTGGACACTCCCTCCCACCTCCAAGCTGCTCCCGCCTCCCCTTCTTAATGGCGGCCGCTCCGTGGCGCTTAGTGTAACTCCCTGACCTGCTTTGGTCCAGGAGAACACTCGGCTCCACCAGCCTGCCTCCGTGCCCCTGACCCCGCCGTTTGCTGCAGTAGAAGTTTGAGGCCCTCCACCACCCGCAGGCACCCGCCTGCACCTCATCCCTGGTG
Organism: Pleurodeles waltl; assembly: GCF_031143425.1. NCBI lineage: Eukaryota > Metazoa > Chordata > Amphibia > Caudata > Salamandridae > Pleurodeles > Pleurodeles waltl. The sequence continues at coordinate 546,048,751 of NC_090445.1, forward strand.
CCAAGTGGTAGGCGTGTCTAGTATACCGTGTATTTCATTTTGTTTCCATTGCTCGTATTTCGTTTAGTGTATTTGTTTTTTTTCGTTTTCCACACTGTTTTTACCTTTAAACTGTGCCCATTTACTGCTCCGCTTTGTATTTGTGCTCTCTAACTGTGCCCGTTATCTTTTCCGGCTCTCGCCGGATTCTGTGACCCAGCTGCTGTGGCCCCTGCGGCCCCACCCCCCTTGTGCCCCCATTGACACTCCCTGCCGCCTCCCAGCTGCTCCTCCCTCCCACCTCCCCTTCTTAATGGCGGCCGCGCGCAGCTGGCATGCCGCAGTGCGCCAGAGGCAAGCCCGTCCGTGCCTGGACCGCAACCAGCGCCTGTCCCCCTGGTCCACGCTACTCCGGCCCCCCAAGCACCACTACTCCCCCACAGAACTCCCAGCTGTCAACCCAGGCCAGCACCCCGCCTGTGCTCAGGCCAACCCCTTCTCGTGGAGAAGATAGGAAACGTACAACGGTCTCGCTTCCTAGAAGACAACAACATACTTGACGTCTCCCAGTCTGGATTCCGCAAGAACCACAGCACTGAGACCACCCTCATCTCCTGCACAGATGACATCTGGACCAAATTGGACAAGGGCGAGACGGTCACCCTCATCCTCCTAGATTTCTCTGCAGCTTTTGACACTGTATGCCACCAAACCCTCCGCGCATGCCTTTTCGACGCCCTGGACTGGCTCACATCCTTCCTCTCTGAAAGACACCAAAGAGTTCGCATCCCTCCGTTCCGGTCTACAGCCACCAAGATCATCTGTGGGGTCCCCCAAGGATCCTCCCTCAGCCCCACCCTCTTCAACATTTTCATGGCTCCTTTAGCCAACATCCTCTGCCCCCACAGCATCACCATCGTTTCATACGCTGACGACACCCAGCTCATCATCTCCTTCACTAGGAACCCAGCTACTGCCAGGAATAACCTGCACGCCGGATTCCTCGACATCGCCAACTGGATGACAGCAAGCCACCTAAAATTGAACTCAGACAAAACGGAGATCATCATCTTCGGCCCCAACAAGGCAGCATGGAATGACTCTTGGTGGCCCACCACCCTTGGACCACCCCCAACACCCACCACCCATGCACGCAACCTTGGCATCATACTGGACTTGTCTTTCTCCATGACCCAGCAAATCAACACCATATCATCCTCCTGCTTCAACACCCTTCGCATGCTATGCAAAACTTTCAAATGGATTCCTTTAGAAACAAGAAGAACCGGCACCCACGCCCTCATAAGAAGCAGACTGGACTACGGCAACACCCTCTACACAGGGACCACAGCCAAGCTTCAAAGAAAACTCCAGCGAATCCAGAACGCAGCCGCACATCTCATCCTCAACCTCCCTCGCCACGAACACATATCCACCCACCTCAGATCCCTACACTGGCTGCCAATCAACAAAAGGATAATTTTCAAAATCCTTGTCCACGCTCACAAAGCCCTCCACGACACTGGACCGGCCTACTTCAATGAACGAGTCAACTTCCACATACCGATCCGACCTCTCCCTCTCTACAGTCCCCGCATCCAACGCACCACCTCCGGCGGAAGATCCTTCTCCCACCTCGCGCCAAGACCTGGAACTCCCTCCGCACCAACCTACGCAAGACCCAGGACCTTCTAACCTTCAGAAAGCACCTAAAACATGGCTTTTCGAGGAGTAACCACCGCCGCACCTTGAGACCCTACCGGGTGAGTAGCGCGCTTAAGAAATTTATTTGATTGATTGATTGAATGGACAAACATGGGGTACAGGGTAGGTCCTCCTCCCAAGAAAAAATTTAAGAAAGATTGACAAATGGTGCATTTGAAAGGAAATAAATTTAGTGAGAAAGCAAGGTTTATAAAGCAGTAGGAATGTTTAGTCTTGAAATAGTAAACACATTAAAAACTGCCCCATATCTTACTGCATGAATGTGTTCATGCTTTGCTTTAATGTGCAAGTTGTACACTTCAAGCTCTTTAAAGTTTGTGCTTACCCACTGGCTTGCACTGCATGCAGCATCAGCTTTGGAAAGAAAATGCTCTAGCCAGGCATCAGGAAGCACCCACAGCTGCTGGCTGCAATCAATAATACAGATATATGTGCAGACTGGTCTTTAAGTGGGTTGAAAAAACTGGGTCTCTCTAAAAGGGAACATTCAAAATAAATGTCTGTGATTCCCATAGTGTGCCACCTGGCCTGTATTTTGGTTTCTCTCTGAGATGTTATTACATCCATAAATATAACACGGGTGACATATACCTAAAACCTGTGAGTGCGGTTGGCTTTGTCAATCGTTGTTAGCTGTTTAAGATAAATGAGCAACAGCAATGATTAGTTGTAAATAATTAACATTGGAAATGTTTCAATTCTAAAATTGTGAGACTGTGAATTAAATATTATTGAGGCCTATGGAAGAAGTATGGCCTTCAGCTATGTGTGCTCTATGTTAGATATGTATGCGCTTTTTCTCTTCACATCTTGTCCATCTGCAAATTTTTAACCTCCTCTCTTTCCTCTTCAGCACCCTCTTTTCACTCTCCCCTGAATGCGGTCCCTCGCATCTCCCTCATTTTACCACTGCAAACATACACCGCACTCATTCACATTTAAGCACTTTGGGCTAGATGTATCAAAGGATTTTGCATTCGCAAACGGTGCGAATGTCCGTTTGAGAATACAAAAATGCGTTTCACGATGTATGAAACGCATTTGCAGTGTGAATTTTAGAAATCGCTAAAACTGTGATTTTTTGCGAATGAGAGACGAACTTGCGTGTCGCAAGCAGCGTATCGCAAATAGCTACATGATTTACCGAATCGCTGTTAGCGAAGCGCTAATTGCGATACAGATTAGCAAATCGCAGATAGCGATTTCGAAAATCGTGCCGCTATTTGCGAGATGCAGATTACGACACACAAAAATGGATTCGCAATGCAATGTAGCAAAAAATCGCAATTTGCGATTATTTGCAGAATGGCCGTTTGCACTTGCAAATTACCACAAACTGAAACCAGGTGGTAACCAGGTGCAACCTATATAAAGAGGCCCAGAATGCCTCAGCCCATCTTCCACAATGGCTGCACTCTACGTCATGGCGAGGAGAATGAGAATCTTGGCAGGTTTGAGGAGAGAGAGGAGGAGACAGGAGCGCATTTTCAGAATGCGCATAACCCTTTTTGACCAGACTGAGGAGGACATTTTTGATAAGTACAGGTTAAGCTTAGCCATGATACTTGACCTGATAGCTGAGCTACAACCCATGTTGCAGCGCACAACACACAGGACCAATAGCATACCCACCCGTGTGCAGGTATTATGCTCCCTGCACCTACTAGCCTCGGAGCTATCAAGGGGTCATAGAAGCAGCTGGAGGGGTATCACAGAGTGCCCTCTCTAGATTTTTCAATGCATTTCTCAATGCCATGCTGAGCAGAATACAACTGTACATCAGATTCCCCAACACCCCACAGGCAGTACAACAAACCAAAGTTAATTTTTACCAAATAGCACAGTTCCCACATGTGCTAGGTGCCATTGATGGGACACATGTAGCAATCTGTCCACCATCGGCGACCGAGTATGTGTATCGCAACCGAAAAAAACATCATTCCATGAACATACGGGTGATATGCAATCCCTCCTGCATCATTACCGATCTCGTGGCCAGATACCCAGGGAGCACACATGACTCCTACATCTTTCGCCACAGCGGGATACACACAGACTGCTAGCTGGGGAGTTTGGGGAAGGATATCTAATAGGTAATTTGATAGTTCACAATAATGCATTGATGTAAGCATAACATCAGACTGCAAATGTACTCATTGTACTCTCTGTGCATTAAGGAGACAGTGCCTACGCAGTGCGCACCTATATGCTAATGCCCTACCTGAGCCCTGCTACCCCAGCAGAGAGGAGGTACAGTGCTGCACATAGGGCTACCCGCAATGTGGTGGAGCGCACTTTTGGGCTGCTGAAGAGCAGTTTCAGGTGCATACATAGGCGTGGAGGTGCACTACAGCACAGCCCTGAGATGACATGCAAAATTGTGGCCACATGTGCTATCCTGCACAACATAGCAACCACCAGGGGCATACCAGTGGAACTCACGGAGCCAGACTCAGATGAGGATGATGATCCCTTACCACCCCTTCTACCAGCCGACTGGACCAGTGCAGCAGAAGGCAGGCAAAGACGTGCTGACATCACACACAGCCATTTTTGACGTAAGTAATGAGAAATCCACTATTATGTTTCTCAGTAGTTAGCATCTTTATTACCTTGACTTCAGGTAAACATTGTGTCAGTAGGACATAGCTATTCACAATGGGCAGACATGATCTATTAATAGTGTCACACTATTAGCATCATAGCGTAACTTAATTACACATGTTGAGGTGGTCCCCTGTAGCCCTCAACATCACTTCTTTCGTCCACGCACTCCACTTGAGTGCTCAGTGCCCTCGCTGTCACCTCTAGTAGCAGGTTCACCTGCAGTACTGTGTCTGGCACTGTGACGCTTCAGATCAATCACAGGGACTGTCAGACTGCTGAGGCTAGAGGACTCCTCACTGTCACCGACACCCAGTTCGCTGGTTGTGGCACTGCGTCCTGTTTGCATGGCAGCCCCAACGTTTGTAATTTGTACCAGTCCCTGTGCAATGTCCCTACTGCAATATGCCATCTCCACCTGTGTGGCAACGGCACACTGTGATATAAAGGCTGTTGAACTTGCAAGCTGATTGACTGATCTACAGAAGCTATCAAACTTATCCAAATATTGGTGATGGCGCCTGCGCTGGCTGACACGCTCCTGCCATATCTCTGTGCATAGTTCCCAAATGGCCTGTGTCAACTCCTTGGTGTTTTCAGCAACTCTTTGCTGTCCCTCAATCAGGGTCTCCAAGTGCTTGTTTTGTAACCCCATATTGTTATTGTGAGACACAAATTGTCTGTGCAGTGACTTCAAATGTTTGCATTGCAGGCGCTGCACCTTCAGCATGGAAGCTTCCAACTCATTCTTCTGTGCCTGCATCGTGACGCCTCCTGAGGGGAGTAGACTGGCACTGGTGCATGGACTGCTGTCTTCTTATGGGACTCAGCTCTGGTGGTGGTGTGGGGTCATGTTCTGGCATCTCATCTGAGTCAAGGTTGTACTCTGGCACTGGTAACACCCTTGCCCTGCGTCTAGTCAGAACAATACTGTAGGACTCACTTGTATTTGAGTCGGACTGTGGCTGTGTTTCTGCTTCCCCCACTTTTTCTGATCCTGCAGCAGCAGGGACCGAGTCATCTGCAAGGATAATGTGCAGCATGTCAGTTCTAGCATTTGTCACAGATTTCCACAGTTTTGCTGTATATGTACAAATACATTGTGTCACCCTGAGTCATTTGTGGGGTTTCTCTATGTGGCTGCCCACTGTCTTGCTATTTATGTTCTGTATTCACCTTAGGGTTGTGTACTACCACTCCCAGAAGGCACTGTTGTGTTGCATGTAAGATGTGACATGGACTACTTTTCATTGTGCATCAAGCTAGGTTCTATTTCCTAAGGGTCATGTGTACATGCAGATGTGGGGATACACATAATCACTGGCCTTACCTTTGCTGGTGCTGGGTGTCCCTGAGGTGTCGATGTCAGTTACACCACTGACAGCTTCTGGCAGCAATGTGGACTCCACCAGGTCTTCCATAGGGGTGGAGGGTGAGTGGGTGGATGGTCCGCCTCCGGTGCTCCTTGCCTCCCCAAGCCTGCTGGCCACCCTCTCCTTGGCACGGGACCGCAAGTCGTACCATCGCTTGCGTATCTCCTCCACAGAGCGCTGCGCAACTCCCACTGCGCATATTTTTGTCTGTATGTCAGACCAGAGTTTCTGCTTCTCACTCTCAGGTACTTGGAGTGAGCTCTTGCCAAAGAGTCTGTCATGGTTCCAAACAACCTCCTCAATGAGCACCTCCAATTCTTTCTTACTGAATTTCAGCTTCCTCTTCCTGTCTCCCTTATCCTTCCCATTGCCAGCATTGGCCATGTTGCAGTTTGATCCTGGCTTCCTCACAACGCTGGCTCCCTGGTGCTGGGCTGTGGTGTCTCTCTCACTGCTCCTTTGGGTGTGGCTCCTGGAAACAGCATGGGCTGACTCACTTCCTGGTTGTGATGTTATCAGGCTGTTCCAGTTTGCCGTTTTCGCTATTTGCGAATTTCATTTACCGAATCGCAATTGTTTTTGCGATTCAGTATTTGCATTTCACAAATTGCGTTTGCGAATTTTAGGAAATCGCTATTTGCGAATTTCTAAATTGATACATCGCTTTTTGCATTTCTAAAATTGTGATTTCATAAAAATCGCAATTTGGAAATCGCTAACCGAAATCTTGATACATCTAGCCCTTTATCTCCTTTTGCCTTCTAAATATTTTGACCCCTGCTACCCCTTCAGACACATTTACACTGAATTTCAATTTGTAATTGCAATACATGACCATTGTTTGGTGTGCTCTGCAGTGGCGCCAACCCACCTACAGGCACTTTGCTGTACCTTCAGCCATAGCACTAGCACTCTCAAACAAAGACCCTCATAAACACCTGGCATGAGTCAGAGTAATACAGTGCATGAAAACAAATACAAAAACAGAGCATGATGAAACAGCTAACTCTCTTGGCAAATGCAACATTAAGTACAACGTGAAATAAGACAGGAACTAAATCGCTTTTTAACATTCATTGTTTGCATATTAATCCATGTTTTTGGCATTAATGCTAAAGGCATGATGATAGGGCTGTTTTAAAGCCATACAGCAGATTAGTGTCTTTACTATAAGCACATATTTTCCCCTTTGCACTTGTCTCCAATATTTGGATCAATTTCGCAAGGAAACAAGAATCCTGCTCATCTTTTGGATCAATTTTGCTAGGGAACAAATACAGCAGCTACACCTCTAAAGGAGCCAGCGATTTGCAGCCAGGGCCTGGGGTGTCCCCAAAAATAACTCAAGATTAGCATTATAACACTTACCATTACAGAAGACAAGGCACCAAGTTACACATGCTTGCATCCACTCCTACTGGGTGATGAATGCGGGATCTATGCCTGTGAATTCCAGTCGGCTGCCCTCACGCAGTCATGAAGATTCTGATGCCCGAAACCATGACGCTAAAAGTGTCACTGGCCTATAGTAAATACTGCCATAGACCACAATGGAAATGAAGGGCTTTAGAGCAGTCAGCGCTGCATCATGCATCATGCGTCACAGTGTAGAAAGTTCTTTTATTGCCTGGCTTCCATCTCCTGCTTCCGTCTCCTGCTTCAAAGCGAGGCAGGGCATGCCGCCTGGGGCAGACAGCCCATGCTTAAATTGTCAGAGTCACCAAATCCTCGGGGTCTGTGCACGTTCCCAACACGTTCACCACTGAACAGCTCAAAGACTCTGATAGATAAATCACAGAGACTGAGAGAGTTCAAGAGGGGAACAGGGGATTAGGAAGGGAACAGCTGGGAAGGAGGCCTGTAGTAAAAAAAAGGTTAGAACACACAATATGAAAATTATATCTCCTGAAATCAATACTAGACTATGATTCTAAGCCTAGTCACTCTGAAAACATGAACAATCTAAGAGTTAAGTTTAAAATGACTAAGTTTCAAGATGGCTGGATACCTGTAGGGGAATCAAGATGAATTAAATGAAAACTTTCTTATTCAAGTACTTTCCTTTACATGAGAATCAGAAAAACATTCTGACTAAATTTTAAACCAGTAATATAAATCCTGTTTTGAAAATGTATACTAGGACCATACAATATTGCATCTAGAAACTCTGGCCTTCTGTGTACTCTTAAAATGTTTCAACACAAATTGCGCATATTGCAGATATATATATATATATATATATATATACAGTATATATATAAATATATATATATATATATATATATAGTAAACACCATAAAAGGATTGTGCACCATGAATAACACAATATGGATACAGGAAACAAATCACATAACTTGTCAACTCGAATATTACATAATAAATATCTTAGAATAGTGGCATACAATAAACAACATGAAATAAACTCGAGGAGAGAATCGTGCGTCTTGCCGATTCGAGTGTCACCATGTAAAATACCAAGAAATGGTAGCACGCAATGAATATCAAAGTCAAATCATCATTAATCGAATCGCGCGTCTTGCCGATTCGTAAAACACAATGTAAATGTCAAGAAATAACAGCTCACAATAAATAACAAGAGCAAAGTACAATGAAACAAATCGCGCTTCTTTTGCCGATTCTTAAGCCACCATGTAAATGTCAAGAAATGGTAGCGCGCAATGAACAACAAAGTTAAATCCTCATGAAACGAGTTGCGCGTCTTGCCAATTCGTAAAACATCATGTAAATGTCAAGAAGTAGTGCGCAATGGACAACAATGTTTAAACACCATAAAACGAATCGCGCGTCTTGCCGATTCTTAAGCCACCATGCCAATGTCAAGAAATGGTAGCACGCAATGAATAACAAAGTCAAACCTTTATGAAACAAATCGCGCGTCTTGCCAATTCGTAAAACATCATGTAAATGTCAAGAAGTAGCGCGCAATGGACAACAATGTTTAAACACCATAAAACGAATCGCGCGTCTTGCCGATTCTTAAGCCACCATGCCAATGTCAAGAAATGGTAGCACGCAATGAATAACAAAGTCGAACCTTTATGAAACAAATCGCGCGTCTTGCCTATTTGTAAACTACCATATAAATGTCAAGAAATGGTAGCGCGCAAGTAATCTGTTACTCATTTAAGAATTAATCCAAGAATAGGAAAATTCTCAATAACGGTGTTGGGACAGTCCAACCACCGTCTTACCGCCTGGAACAATGATCACCAATGAAGGATGAAGGGCAGAAGACTGGAAGATCCAAATAGGCCGCCGGGACAGGAGCTCAGGAAGAAGCTGCTGCTCTGCACCGGGACCTCTGAATAGTGAGCACTGGGAGTTGGGCTGGCTCTCTTTTATAGAGTCTTGGCCCAGCCCCAGAACCACACCCAGGCATGTTGCAGGGAAAGTCTCTGGAAGGCCCTGGAAAGGGGCCACACCCTAACACACTCTGAAAACCTGCAGCAATACATTGCAAAGGAACAGTATTTGTAAGCATATTAAAAATAAGTTTTCAGGATTGAACTCTGCAATGCAAAAGGTTAAACCACAACACATCAGCACAATGCATAAATGACGTTGTTTTGAGAGTGCTGGGTTTTTGCATTTTTGTCGCCAATAGAGCGCGTACTGCTCTGGTGTTGACATAAATGCATTGATGTGTTTAGAGTTACGATCACTACGATCGCATCACTAAACAAATCGATCTATTTATTATTCTTTGCTACAAATGTGTAGGAATTACAGAGAGGTGCAGCCCTGCCCCTGGGGTATATTTCTCCAAAGTCTGTTCCCTCCAGTTGCTCAGCGCAGCCAGCTGGGGTGTGAGCTGTATCCAGGCCCTCCATTACCTCTGACAGACACAACCCCACCCTTTCCCAGTACCTCTGCACCAGTGGGTTTCTCCCATACTGTGAGGAGCAGGGTGCCCCTCTGACCACATCCCCCTAGACAGAGTTTGCAGTCACATTGCCACAATTTATGTAATTTTTCCCCTGTGAAGTACACCCTGAGCAGGAGTTTTAGCTGGACCAGATGAAAACGCACCGGAATCGCCACCGCCTGCGAATAGTGGCAGGCCTCTCACACATCGCCTCCTTCAGTCAGACAAGTTCCGTTTCCCATCTAGCCCTAAGGGAGGCTAAGTCATGGAGACTATGGGCTAGGAGTGTGGTGTACACCAAGAATATGACATGCGCATGCAGGGGTGGGGGTCAAGCACTTTATACTCCACAGGGGTGTGGGAATTGATAAAATATCTACTTGTCCATGGAACAGGTTGTATCATAAATCTACTTGTCTTGTAAAAAAATCTACTTGTCCCTTTGGTGCCATGTTGTGCTGCAACACATTATGACAGCAATCTCATTATATAAGAACTCTGATATTAGCCTCTCTGATTATGCCATGCTACAACAGGGCTTGAATACTAGCAATTTCCTTGGTTTGCCACCTTTCTGCAGATCTAAGTACTGGTGCTGGAGGTAGCGGTAAGCAAACGTCCCAGGGTTGGAATGCCCTTTTGAGTCTGTCCAAACCTACTAACTTGCATGTTTTAAGTGTTTTCACCAGCTCTTCTCTGATCGTTTCCCATACTGAAAAAGGTTGGAAATTTACTCCTGACTAGGGAAGAAGTAAAACGTCTCCCAGACTTGGAAAAAAAGTGGTTAGAGGGAAAGTGAACTTGTAAAGGCTGAACAGATTTTTGCATAAGTAAATCTACACATGCATACTTACTCATCCTAAAATACAGTTCACAAATATTTTCTAGGAGTACAATCTCCTGGTCTACTTCTGTAAATTCATGTGAATTCATGAAGTACAGAAATCTGCACTAATGCAACAACATATGCTAAAAGTGCACTTTTGTGGCATTCTTTAATAATTTGGCCCCTAATTAGGTCTGTCATTAACGAAGATATTTGTTTTTATTAAAACTCTATATCTTTCTCTCGCTGTGAGTGACAGCAACCTGCTCTTTAATAAGGAGCATATCAGCACACAAAGTAGTTTTGTTTAGTGCCAGAAATTACTCGAGCAGTGTTTTTGCTTTGTTCCAATGTTTGTTACAATGATGAGAGCCCAACAGCTCAACAATAGAGTTTTGTAAAAGCCTTGTCGAAACAAGATATGCTTTGACAAAGCCATAAGCAGGGCCACTGCAAGTATGTGGCAGGAGAGAGCCAGAATTTGCAGCAGGGCTGAGTAAATTATGTGGCAAGAGAAGTCAAATTATGCTGCATAATGCAGCACATTTTATAATAGTATTACTTCATTATTTCGTCATTTTTAGGGTCGGGCCAATCGCTACGTCCCTGTTGTAATCTCTCTTTGGACTTTTAACCATGCCCATGTCACACCTGTCACTTTCATTGGTTCGTGCGCTTGCCTTTTAAAATCTGCTTGATTTCATTAGTCAAAGGCATGCATACGTCATGCCTTTTCTGCTGTTTAGTCCTCCTCAAGTGCACCGGCCAACTACTGAAAACATCTGAGGCTCCATGTTTTCAGCCTGGTTTCTGCACTACTGTATCTTTTTATTTTCCACCCAGCACGATTGGGTTTTACATAGCGCGATCACGCTTGTTTTTTTCTTTCAATTTATGTGGCAAGAAAAGTCTGGTTAGGAGTTTACAACGCTAAGAGCTCTAATAGCTCTAACTCGAGCAAATGTGATACCCATTGCATTGCAAATGCTTGTTAAACTTGGTAACACTCTCTGGGCAATAGTTGCACCTCATTAGTACCAGTTTAACACCCAAATATAGCAGTAAGCAATAGAAATGTGACTAATCCAGCTGTGCAAAGGGTCTTCCACTGAATGGCAACAAGTGTCTTTGCATATTTAGTAGCTTTTGAACTGTTTGAGCTAGAAATACATTTTTTTGTTAACATTTGCAGATTATGAGGCATAGGTGGCACATTTATAATTATGCGAAAATTGCTGCAGAAGCACAATTGCATAATTCCAGTGGCCCTGGCCAAAAGACTGACCATCAATTTAGGACCTATTGGTTTTGCCAAATGCTTGTTTAGTTTCACGTTTCTTATAATGTTGTTGAAAGTGGTTATACTGATTTTCCATTATGAATATTTTTTGAATTACTGCCATGCATCAACACATTTTACTAAATGATGCTGCAAAGAAATGCTAAAGAATTTTTCAAAGTAATTTTGCAAAATATTTTTTCCGTAGTTGCATTTTTTGTGAACATTTTATTTTGAAAGCAAAGAATCTTAAATCTTGCTTTCAAGCTTCTGCAAATATTTGAATCTAATCAGAGAGCATTCTGGGAGCATTACACATAGCCTCATATTGTAAAATTTTCAAACATGTGTGTACACATTTTATTTTACTGGTACCACCGTCAGATGCGCAGTCCAAGCTTACAAAATGTATTTATAGCACTCACCCTAATAAAGGCTTTGCATTAATAAACCATAAATATAAGTTTAAACATTAACAGGTGAAAACACGTTTTATCTCAACTGCAGACGATTCTCTTCCCTGCTCCATAATGTAAACTGGCAGCCAAGGGGTTTGTGCTGTAGGGTATTGGGCCTACTGGTCCCAAAGACAAAATAAACATGAAAACTTGTTGTCCTTGACACAAACAATATGTCCTGGGCATTTCTTCCAGCATGGGACCATAAGTCTTAAAAATATGCTGCACCTGAGGCTCTGACTGCTCAACTTCTCATATAGTTGGCCTGCAAGTCCAAAAAGGAGATCCACCTTCCCTCTTTCCAGACATCCCTCACCACTGAAATGCCCAACTTGTCCCACTTTTTGTAGCCCTCAATGTTCCTGAGCCCGGTTGTGTCTCTACCACTCATAGTGGCATCACCAGTATATGTCCCTTCCACCCCAGGGAGCTTCTCAGCCCTACTCCAGATTTGAACCACTATAGCCGTAGGCGGTGGGAGCCCTTTAATCCCCTGCCCCCGTACACATGCCTCAGGTACCCCAACAGGTCCAGCTCCCTCTTATCCCCCGTAAGGGAGGGCTCCTTTCGATCTGAGAAAACCCAATCATTCACCACTACCAAGTGGGCCACCCAGTAATAGAACCTGAGGTTAGGAAAGGTGATGCCCCCATCCCAGGGTTTCCCATTCAGCATCATCAGGGAGATGTGGGGGGCCACCCCATGCCAAAGCACAGTTCTAGTGACCTCATCTACCTGCAGAAAATACCTATCCGGTACCACATCTGGTGTGTTTTGAAGGACATCTAGGAACTTGGACAGGTACATAATTTTAAACAATGCTGTCCTGCCCAGCAGTGACTTACTTATATGCCTCCAAAATCGTCCCCAAATTTGCACAGAATAACCGCTCTTGGTCGGACATGCCATAGGTGCCCAGGTACATGAAATCATTGGGCTCCAGGCAAACCGGGAAGGGTTTCTGAGGGGGGGTGCCACTCCGGTAAGAGATACGCCACAGACCCACCCCAGTTAACGCACAGCCCAGTAAGCTCCCCAAAGACATGCAGGAGCTCTAGAATGCTCCATAAAGACCAGCTGGGCACCGCTAGAAATAACAGTATTTTGTCCGCATATAAGAATATTGCATCCTTCCAGTCTGGGTTCCACCGCAGGGTTATCCCCATGGATCCAGTTTGCAAGCGACTCAAACACCACAGTGAACAGCACCAGGGAGAGCAGGCATCACTGCCTCGAGCCCCATCCTATCAATACGTCCTCTGACAACACGTCGGGCAACAGGGTTCCGCTAGAGCAATTTAGCCAATCCCAGGAAAGACCAACCCTACCCCTTTTTCTCCAACACCACCCACAGGTAAGGGAGTCAAAGGCCTTCTCCGTGCCCAGTGATAAAAATCATCACCAGTTCCCTGATCCTCCCATTCACTTTGTGGCATAAAGCTTACTGGACTTATCGCCATATTTTTATACTCGCCCCTGCTTGGCTCGAAAATGGACCCTAACTTCCTGGTGTGCCCAAGCTCTCTATTCCTTCTGGGCTCCCTCGATTCCAATCGCCAGGTCCGGCTTCAGTGAGACCACAAAGCCTGACTCCCATTGCACCAACTTCCTATCTAGGTCCAGGCACTACCAACTGTGGGAGATCAATAAACTCCGGGTCACAGTCGTGTAGGCTTCCCATAACACAACCCCTGAGAACACTGACCCCTTGTTCACTTCAAACTAACTAGTAGTCACGGGCACCAAAAGTTTCCTGGTTCCCCAGACAATTACTTCCCATGGATCTAATCACCATGCCTCCCTCTGGGCCCCAGGTCCCCGGCACATCATTATCGGGGAGTGGTTTGAGCTACCTCTCAGAAAGTATTGTGCGTCCCCACCACCAGCCAGTCTAATGCTGCGGAATTAAAAGATAGGCTAGCATGTATAGCCCGCATAGCATTAGCCTCACAAAAGAACTGCCTCAAGGTGGGATGTTCCACCTGCCACAAATCAGCTAGACCTATGGACCCCATAAATATAGCCAGGCACACATCCACCCTAGGTGTCTGGCAGACTTTCGATATCTTGTCCCTGTATCCCTGCACCGTCAAATTGAGATCCCTTCCTAAAATCGTAAGTGAATCTGGCACAACCACTAACCAGTCTCCCATTCAGCCAAGCCCTCGGTCTGCAGGCTCAGTGGGAGGCACCATGAAACTATGGTTAAGGGGAGCCCATTACAGGTACTGAAGGCAGCTGCTCTGCACCCATCTGTGAATGCATTGATTGCATGAAGCTCAACACGGACAAGACCGAACTGCTGATCTTTGGCAACCATACATCTCTCTGGAACGACACCTCATGGCCACCGAAACTCACACCCACCCCTACACCTAAAGACCAAGGCGGTCATTATGAACACGGTGGTAACAACTGCCGTGTTCATGCTGGCGGTCAAAACACTGACCGCCAGCATCCCCGGATCCCCACCGGCTGCATAAAGAACCTTCCTGTGGGCTAGCTGACCCACAGGAAAGCCTGGCCGGGACGAGCCGCCGCCAATGCCTCTGTACGGCGGGTGCCAAGTGCATGGGCAGTGCAGGGGCCCCCAGGGGTGCCCCGGTGCACCCCTTTCGCCAGCCATTCACTGGTGGGGAAACCCACCAGGGAAAGGCTGGAGGCTGAGGAAACATCCGAGGGGTGGCACCACTGCCCTGTCGGATAATGTTTCCGCCCGCCGCCAGGCTGCCTGATGGAGGAAGCATGGCGGTGAGTGAGGGCTGCCGATGGCGACCCTCACCGGGTTCATTATGTGGCGGTTTGGCCCGCCATGCTGGCTGGCAATTTCACCCGCCAACGCCGGGATGGCGGGCCAAACCGCCATGTTCATAATGACTGCCCATCAAACTAACGATTAAATGACAGATCAACCCTGTCTCTTCGACCTGCTTCCAGATACTCTGCATGCTAAGAGGAATCTTCAAATGGCCACCCACAGGCTCCAGAAAAACAGTCACTCAAGCCCTAATCACCAGCCATCTGGACTACGGCAATGCACTATAGGCAGGTACCACTGGCAAACTCATAAGAAGGCTTCAGATGATATAGAACTCAGCAGCCAGACTGATCCTCAACCTGCCCAAAAGGACCCACATCACCCAGCACTTGACAGACCTCTACTGGCTCCCCATCCAGAAAAGATGCCAATTCAACCTACTGACACATGCTTTCAAAGCCCTCTAGAACCAAGAACTACCGCCTGAACTTCCACCACCCACCCATACACCTGCTCTCCACCTACCTCACCCTGGCACATACACTATGCATCTGCTGTAGCCACAGCTGAAGACATTCCTTCTCTCACCTCGCCACCAAGTCATGGAATGCCCTCCATCTCCGAACATCTCCCTCACTTCTGGACTTCAGGAAGAAGTCCAAGACCTGGCTCTTTCACTAACCCAGCATCTTAGCGCCTAGATACCCTCTCGGGAGATAAGTCGCACTGTACAAGTATCCCCTGATTGATTGTTAAACAGCTTTGATGGCGCCTCTCCAGCACAACCAAGCCTAATCAGTCTTCAACATATAACTCAGTCAATAGACCTTCCACTCCCTTCAGGACTCCCTCCAGTCCGATGTTACTATGGCAGGAGTGGCACTCTAAGTCATCCAGTTTCACAGCCATGGCCACATTATGTGTTGCCAGCTTCTCGAGGAGCTCCTGAGCTCCCCCACCAGCGACCAGATCTGCATGAGGGTGCACCTCACGTCTCTTATTATCTCCACCAATTTCATATGGTAGGCCCTTAGCAGCCTGACCTCCTGAATGACCGTGTCAGTTTTGAGTTCCAGAGAGGTCTTGGTTTCCTGGATGGCTGACAAAATAGCCGAAGTTTGGAACCCCAGGCTCTGTTCCGCCTCCGATGGGTGACTCCCCATGCTCCCCTGCAGTCGCTCAGGCTCCTCCTGATGCTCCTCTTTTGTTCCCTTCATACAACCCGGCTTCCCAGTACAGCTCACCCTTGTTATGCATCAGCAACTAGGGGGACCCTCCAACTTGTGAACCACAGGCCCCCTGGGCACTGATACCAGGCACCAAGGCATCCCATGCTGCACAGTCTGTTGTGCTCTTCCATGATTAGAGTAGAGCAGACCAAGGCATCCCCACAGCAGGCACACCGTTGCCCCCCCAGAGCCTACACTGTCCCCTGCTTCTCCATGCAGGCCGCAGCCGGCTGTCCGACCACATCCCCTTGGAATGCACCGAAGGGAGTGCACCCCAGCCACTAGCAGTGTTCCCCACCACTGCAGGGCAGGAGCAACCTCACCCACCCTCCCTCCACTCACTGTCAGCATAGCAATCAGTAGCAACTAGACCCCAAGTCACTCAAGTGGACCTTACCGTTCAATACTCCTGGGTCATTCTGCCCAGGCAGCTGCCTCCCATCAGAGCCAGGCCTCCTTCATGTACTCATGTCGGACCCTCAGGCCCTCACTGATGATGGCTGGTGGCCCTGAAGAGACTGAAAGCTTTGCACAGAATGTGCCCTGCTCGGCTCAGCCACACCTCTGCTGGCCCCAGCCACACGCACACTGCTGGCCTCCAACCATAGGTAGCTGCCGCTTCACTTCAGCATTCCTCCTCACTCGCTGCTGCTCCACAGCTTGCACTGATCCGTCTGCAGCACACTCCGGACACAAGGTAGGTTCCCTGGATAGGGAATACAGCTCTGTCAGGCCCCAGGCCCATCTTCAAAGGGCTGACAGCCTTGCACCCCAGGCACTATGCCCTGTCTGTCGCTCCTGCTCCATTGCCGTCCTCAGGCCCAAGTCACACAGGTACTCCTCCATCCTCTGATTCCCAGCAACCTCCACTCTGCAGCTGCATGCCACCTTCTATGGCTCTGCTCAGCAGTCCGCTGCTACCTTGGCGCAGCAGGTGCTGATCAGATCGCAGCTCTTCCCAGGCCCTGGAGAGGTTTCCTGGGTGAGGAAAACGGCTCACTAGTCACTTCTGGGTTCAGGCACCCTCTGATAAGTTGGGGGCCCCAAGGCAACCTCTGGGGCATAGGAGAAATGTTTCTGCAGGCTACTGCTGGAGCTCTACAGCAACCTGACCAGCCCCATTGGGCTCCAAACCATGCCCCCATCACCACTTCTTAATCCACCACCTTCACTCTTCTTGTGCGAGTGGCGTGGATTCACTGCAGGACGCTGGCCACTTCACAGCATTGTTAGTCAGAAGTATATGTAGGAGGCTGGCTCTCTATATAGTGTACAAAAATGATGTACACTGTGAGAGTCCGAGCAACCCCACCTTGGTTTGCAGAGGTAAAAACTAGACCACCTAATGTTCTAATTTTTGTGGTAGCTTGGTCGAGCAGTTAGGAAAATCTTGAAGAAGTGCTAAGCATTTGTTGTACTCACAGTATCAATAAATGTGGACATACACTCAAAAGAATAACTCAAGACCAATTTACTAACATACTTCAGATTTGTATAAAATCTTCAAAATCGGGTGAGTACTTGTTAAGTTATGATTTTGCAAATTTTAGCAAAATTAGTATTTTTGTGCATTATTACGCACCATAGAAATCAATGGGTGTAAACTTTAAAATTCACATAAAATCAGGCAATGCATTTACTAACGTCTCCTTCTGTCTTTAGGTTGAGGTCATTGAGGAGTCCTGTGGGCCAGCCAGAGAAGTTCAGGCAGTTCCCAGTTCAAGTGGGAGCAGATACTGAATGTCTTGGAGCTGGTGCAGGACAGGCGAAGGGGACCACTTGGAAATGCACTGCACAGGCAGATTTCAAGGTCAGTCCTTTGGGTCCCTTTGGAGTGTAGAGGTCGCAAGGGGTGGGGGACCCTTAGAGCACAGCTGGCTTTCCGGTGCTGGGGCAGGGGAGGCCAGGTGCAGAGCAGCTAGGTCAGCCAAGAGCTTTGCGCAAAGGTGCCCTTGGAACCAGGAGGCAGGTCACTTTGAGGGTGGATGCAGCTCAGCAGGGCCACTCTGCGGGGTTGTTCTTATTTGTGCTGAAGTCTTTCAACCAGGGCTTACTTCTGGTCCTCAGAGTGTCCGGAGTGGACTTTTCTTGTGGGTGTCCAGTGTTGGGGATCCAGTACCGCTGGCTATTGTACGTTTCAGCCACTGGAGGTTGCAGTGCCACCAAACTTGGCACACTTACAGGGTTTGTTCTCCGGGTCCGTTGCATGAAATTTGGTCCAGGTGCGGTGTCCGGTTCCTTGGTCAGCGGCCAGTCGGTGAACTGGACTTCACTAGTTTCTGCTTCTTGGTTGCAGGGAGGGATGCTGTCACTGTGGAGGGATGTCTGTGGCAATTTTCAAAAGGTTGGAGGTCCTCTGGGCTTTTGAGGAGTCTGTCTGATGTCCAGTTAACCCGTCAGTGGCGATTGTCGAGTCCTGGATGTAGCTGGCAGAGTTTGGTGCCGTTTTCTTTGTGCAGCAGGACTTCTGTTCTCAAGCTTTGGGTCTTCTTTGTTGCTGGCCTTCTTGTGTCCATCAAATCTGATCAGCAGGTCTAGGGTTGCCCACTAAATATTGTATTTGGTGGGCATTTAGGGGTGTTCCTAGTAGTGGCCAATGGGCCATCTACCTTAGGGTGGCTACACCCACTATGTGACCACTTCCTGTGGGCAGAGGTCACTTCCCTATCCCTGATAGGCTATTTTCCTACCATTCAAGAAAATTAAAATGAAATGGAGGGGTCCCCTCGTGTGCAACACCTTAGGGGTCGGGCAGGCTAGGAGTGGCCACTCCTCCTGTCTTTTGTGCATTTTCCCGCCACTGCTTCTGCCAAAAGAGGGGGTTTGCAATGAGGGCAGCCATCTGCTTCTAATAGGAGGACTGGGGGTCGAGTTTCAAGGGTGGCAAGCTAGGAGACAGGGCTGTGCACATTCCTGGGGGAGGAAGTGTAACACCTCTGCCCAGGAAGGGGTTTGTTTTCTGGACCCAGATAGCAAAGGCTTTCACCCCAGATTTCCAGAATCTTGTCTGGTGGTGGCAAGCATGCCAGGGTTAGTTAACTTTTGCAGGGGTCACTCCTAAGGTGGCTTCTTGGTACATTTTGCAATAAATCCAATACTGGTTGCAGTTTGGATTTATTGTTATGAGTTATTTGATGCCAAACAACCCACGGTTCAGAGTGGCCATTATGTAGCTGGAAAACACGTAGTGACCAGTGTCCAGCATATGTATTTAAAATGGCTGCACTGGACACTTACTGTGTCCCAGGTTTGGCAAGGACACAGAAGGGGCCTATTGCTCATGCATATATGCCCACACATGCAATATATGGTACCCTGCCTCAGGGCTGAAAGGCCTGCCAGATGGGTGACTTACCTATACTGCATGCAGTGTGTAGGGGACAGGTCACACAGGCTGTGTGCCATGTCAGTTTTGCATTTTAGAATTTTACCAGGACATTCATCCTGCAAAGGCAGTGCTGGGTGCACAATCAGTGCTGCTGCATCAGGTGCTTGCCTGTCTTAGTACCCCATGCCCTGGTACATAAAGACCATTTACTAGGGACTTATAGTGGCAGCTAAAGGTGTTGCCAGTAGTGCCAGTGCATCACAACAGTCTTGGGAAAGAGATCTGGCCCAGGAAACCTGGTTAACAGGGGCCCTGGGCACTAACAACTTTGAAACCATATCAAATACCAGGGTTAAGTGGTCAAAAGAGGCACTTTTTCACAGTATAACTTGATATGTATCTTCAGCATTCCTCCAAGAAAACTTTTAGACATGTTTCTTGATAATCACCCAATCTCCTGGATTCAGATGGTGGCATTGAATTTCTGTGGTCAGTTCTATTGCCATATTCACCTGATAAGAAACAGATTTCACCATGTGAGACAGACCTTTGCAGTCACCAGCTTTTGAAACAAGCATAGCTGAAGGACTGTTGGCCAGTCTCATTGCTCTGCCGATTAACACTTCATTGGCAATGGCGGCCAGTAATCTGAGTAGGAGGGATTTGGGCACGCAGATACATACTCACACTCACCCATCTACATGCACTCTCACTCATATCCATACATTCACAAACACATACACCCACCATTCACAAGCACACACACACCCATTCACAGCGCGCATTCACTAATACACATACATTTATACGTACACACTTGCATGCACGCACACGCCAAACACTGAAAAAAAAAGAAAAACGTAATCGGCCTCAGCAGTGATCTCAGGTGGCAGGAGGGAAGCCTCCAAGGTTACTGGATTGGGACTGCTACCTTCGCTCACCATAGTTTCCTTACTCATCAAAGAATGGGATGGGATCTGTGAGAATTGCTAATCCCACTCCACTATGTGCAAGGTGTCACGTGTCACTTATTTACTATCATCCTTGGGCACTTCAGGGCTTAAAACTCTGAGTCTGTCTGTGACGTACCCTCCTGTCATGAGGTGTAGGACCTCAAGGCAATTTGCAGGACTCAGGAGGTCACGTCCACAGGGCTGTGATAGCCTTAGCCTGGCAAAGTGCAGCTCAGGCAGCCAGGCTTCTGTGCATTTACAGCATGTATAGCAACTGACTTGACCATAAAGAGTGTCTGTTAGGCTGACCTTTGTTCAAACTCACAGACACTCTTGAGGTCTGCAGAAAGTTGGGGGGGGCTTTGCCCTTAAGGATGGGCTGCGCCTGTTCATGGAGTGAGAGGCCAGTCTTTTTGTCTGACCTTTTAAGACAGGAGGAAGGGCATTTTAGAGCAGTGGATGCTCATACTTTGGCCAGCTTGCATTTGATGGTCCATTTCATTCTCTCAACGATTCCAGAAGTTTCTGGATAATTGCTACATATAAACCTTTGATCAATTAATTTCAAATGTCATTTATAAAATGAAAGTCACGATCTGGCTCAATAGTAGGTCGTCAGGCTGAAATGGAGTTTTAAGTCCCTCAACAAAAGCTTGACAACTGTCAGGCTGTCTGATCTTTGGGTGGGGGTATGCCTCAACCCATTTAGAGAATAAGCAGGCAATCACAATAATGTACTTAAGGATATTGTAACCTGGCATCTCAATAAAGTCTGCTTCAAGTCTTATAAACGGACCCTCTGATCTGTTGATATGATTCACGAGGACAGTAGTTTTCTGACCTTGATTATTTCTCTGACAAGTAAGGCTTCGTTGGCACAACACTTCTGAATTTTGAATTCCACCATTATTTATTAAATATGCACATCGTAGAGTCCTTTCCTTCATGTGACTGATTACTTAAACACCTACAAAACCACAAAAGAATTATCTGCCTGCGTGTGGGGCATACCACAAACAAGGAAGAAGGGGCCCCTGCCTATTTAAGGACAGAAGCCCTCACCCACTCAATCAGTGGCATGCTGCATCATCGGGCCCCTCCTGGCACCTCTCTAATGGAGTAGATGCAAGCTACTACCCATAAAAATACTTGGGAGCTTGAGGGACTAAATAGTAATTGATAGCTATGCCACTCGTATGGAGGCACATGCACAAAGATCCGGTTTGCGACTCGCAAACTGCAAGTTGCAAAACTGGATGTACAACAGTGTACTTAACACTGTTCGCAATTCCCAATGGGGTTGCAAATGACCTACCTCATGAATATTCATGAGGTAGGTCGCAATTCGCGACCCCATTGGGAATGGCCACCCTCACAGGGATGGTGGCCTGCTGGAGACTGCAGACCACCATGTCTGTGACTGCCGGTCTGGGCCCACTGCCTGCTCTGATAAAATATTTTTGCTGCCATTCACAAAGGTGAAGGGGTCCCACGGGGACCCCTTCCCGTTTGCAAATGGGTTAGCACCAGTTTGAAACTGGTGCTAACTGCAATTGTTTTGCGACCGCATTTGTGGTCACAAAACAATCATACATACCATTTGGATTCAGTATTAGGAAGGGACGCCCTTGTCAAGTTCCTTCCTAATACCGAATCGCAAAACCCAAAGTTACTGATTTGCAGTTTGGACTTTGTACATCCCAAAAAGCATTTTTCAAGTCGCAAACGGGCCGATTCTGCGAATCGGCCCCTTTCCGACTTAAAAAATGATTTGTACATCTGGCCCATGGTGTCTTAAGGTGTGAGGGAGTGCAGAGGGGAAGAAATATATGTGAAATAAAACTACCTCTGGGGGGTGTAAATGGTATTAAACCCACCCCAGTGGCAGAATAAGAGTGAGGAATAATTCTACCCACAAACAAAGGTTGACAGTTGACTGTGATTCTGATTGGGTCTCTTTACGGGAACCCTATGGGTCTGGGTCAAACTATGGTTTATCTGCTTTTAAAGTCAGTGGGCGGACCATCAAATTGGCGATAAGCACACTTTTTGTCACTGTTTCGACTGAGTATGCTTACCACCAATATTTAAATTGTGCCTTATATAAGTCTGTGGGATAGCTACCTGGGATTGTGGGTTTAAGCCCCCATTATTTTGTATTGCATTCAAATAAAACACATCATAGTATGTGAACTGTACATTCAGCATTAATAATTCTTCATTAACATTCATGTTAACAATAACTTCAAATGAGATGACTGTTAATACATTTGTTAATACATTTCAGTCAAAATAACACAGAACTGCATTTCTCTATCATTGCACGTCTATTTAAAAAACAAATTTATTAGAAATTCAATATTGTTTCAATACAAACTATTAGTTTAAAGACTAAAATATAACATCATGTCAGTTTATTCCTCAAACATTAAGTTAACCTTCACTATCACTTATGTTGAAGTCTCTAATCTAAATGAATGCACACTAAAACTGGCATTTTAGTGCATCACTTAACAAGCAAACTATTAGTGCTGCGATTAACATAATGCATAATGCATAAACTGACCATTGTGATATGAACAACAATACTAAGATTTCAGCTACACCATAGCTATGATTTTGAAAACTGCTGATAATTGGGATGAATTGAGACGGATGCAGGATAATATTCCTGATGAAGAAAAGCAAGGTTGGCTGAGAGCAGGTTGTGGGTTTGGGTGTCGATGGACAGGCACACATAGGTAGAGATGCTATTGTTTGGACCTTCCGACAGTTCTGGTTTAATCCAAAATTCCGAGCACACACTGAATAGGTGTGCCACCGGTGTATGACATGTCAGCAAATGAATGTAGGCTAAAGAATGCGTGTCACATTGATTAATGTAGGGGGGTCCGGGGGCACCTTTAACAGAATACAGATAGATTTCATACAGATGCCTGTTTGCAACGGTCTGGAGTATTTCCTTGTGACTGTTTGCATCTTTTCCCATTGGGTGGAAGCATAACCAACAAGAAGAAATGATTGTCTCACTGTAGCAAAGTTACGGTTGAGAGAGTTAATACCCAGGTATGGTATACCTTTCTCCCAAGAATCAGATTGAGGTACTCACTTCAACAGTGAGATTATTAAAATACTATATGCAGCATTACAAGTTGAACAAAAGCTTCATTGCAGTTATCATCCAGAAGCATCAGGCATTGTGGAACCGCTGAACAGTATCATCAAATCCAGATTGGCCAAAGTCTGCACATCCACTTCTTTGAAATGGCCTGATGCTTTGCCCTTGATGTTGCTAAGTTTGAGAAGTACGCCTAATAAGAGAACTGGCTTATCACCTCATGAGATCCTGATTGGGAGTGCAATGAGATTGCATGCAGTTCCAGCAACTGCACTTGTGAATATTACAGATGGCATGGTACTCGGTTATTGAAAAGGGCTGGCTGATGTGGTGTGTTCGACAGGTTGAAGCTATGACTGAAAACCTGAGCCAGAAGCAGTGCCATGGCTTGAGTCCTGGAGACTGGGTCCTCGTGAAGAAACATGTGAGAAAGCTCTGTTTAGAGCCCAATTGGAAAGGCCCTTACCAAGTGGTTCTGATCACAAACTGCTGTCAAGTGTGCAGGGATTCCAAAATGGGTGTAAGCAACACCTTTTATATATCAAAGTATTTGTATAGACTTTCTGGACTCCACAGGACACTTCCTATGGTACAAGGAAACTGAACTGTTAAAAAACACAAGTAGTTGTAGTAGATCCTATTTTGGTTTTATTGCGAATCCGGAAATAGCTTAGCCTTTGGCTCGCAGGCCTGTGCCCCTGTCACCTAGTGACTTTTAACCTACTTAGCCAGCTCTGTTTTAGCACATTTATTTAATTATTTCTTCCAAAATGGCTGCCATATTTATAGTTAGGAAGATGTTTTAATTTCTCATTATCAGTGCCATTCTGTGAATGCATCACTATCAGCGTCAAAGATAAGTGATATATGTAGGTATTCTCATCATGTACATTCCCACTTACGTGTGACAGTAACATAATATACCCTTTCAGGGAATTGTTTATATAATTGCCATCCTAACCATGCCTTCTTATCTATTGTTTGGGAACATACCTGCGTCAAGAGTGCTACAAAACCTGTATAAATACATCTCACACAGACAGGATTATCAGAGGGATTCCTACCAATTGCAATTGACGCTATCTATGCTACATGTCGCCTTGATGCAGACCCAGGATTCGTGCTCCCACGGAGTCTCATCTAGAGACCTCATTCCAAGGTAACAAGGGTTGGAGGGCTCTTCTCATGGACATGGTACTGGCAGATTAGGTTTTACAAACCTAGCTCTCTTTAGGTTAGAGATTAGGTTCATCATGCTAGGGTATTGGGGTCTATTTCACATTTCATGATATTGCAAGATAGTGGGGTTTTTATATTCATGACACTCATTTTCACAATTCTGTTTCTTGCACTGTTCATTATCCTAATAATTGCAGTCCATGCAATTTACAGTAGATTGCAATCTTGTTAATAAAACCTATTGAAAACTTTACTGCAACTCCTTCATTGCCTTTGTGTGACTGAGACATGTTGCTCATGTGAGAAAAGGGTAATATCAGTTTAACCCCAACTCCCCTGAGATGTCACCCTCTTGAGTCCATGGGAGAGGCTACCACAAAACACCTTTTACTATTGAGGTGTTGGTGAGATACTGCTTGTGAGCTGGGAGGGTTGGGCTGACAGTTGAGACTTGTTGTAGGATGGACCTTGTCGCCTACAAGCAAAAGTTCATCCCTAAACCAGCAGTCTTGCCTAGACCAAGAATCCGTCTATGACAGAGTTTATATCAGCATGACATGCTAGTGGGATGATTTGAAATAGAGTTTGTGGCCATTTTTAAGTTTAGTAGACAGAAATGCAAAAGAGTCTGATCACAAGTTAAAACATTTGTTTTTTTTATCCATAGAATAGGAAAGAAAATGGTGAGAAGCGCCTCCCCATTTGTGTTTTATGGTTTTAAAATATGTTTCAGCCTTCGGCTACTGTTTTTACCTGATTGTAAGGTTATGAAATAGAATAAAAAGTCCTCCCTATGGCAAAATCTGTTTTCCAGAAATGCAAATTACATAGTAGTCCCTATGACCAGGTTAGAAAAAAACGGGCACAAAAAAGGATGTTTGAAATTAATGTATCACAAAGCCATCAACTATATTAATGAAGTTTGTTCTGGAGTGTATGGAGTTTGTATTGCTAATCCTTACCTGTTTGCAGTTGGGCCATTCCAATGTGCTTTTGAATTTTCACATGGAATTAAGATGGTGAATCCATTGAATTCAGCCCCACACTTGGGAAACAGATGCCCAGTTTACTCTACATGTGGTAGGGTAAACTGTAACTTGTGTATTAGCCCCTGAAAAAAGTCTGCTAGCTGTTAATGGAGGCTTGCTTTATATTTCTGATAATGTTGTCCCTTATTACTGTATGATTCTTGTTATCACTAATTATTGTTTAAATGAAGTTTCACCTAGGAAGTGGTGGTAAAATGGTGTAAACCAGACTGTTTATGAATGTGATACCATCTTGATAAATGCTCGTCTTGAGCTACAGCCATCTTGGGATCAGGCAACTGTTTCCTGCAATACAGTCTCTCTGCCACAAAATGATAAAGGAGCATATCTTGGTCAAAAAAGTGAGAAAATAGTCCTTTTAGATTGAGCTATCAGGCAGCTTAAGCTGTCTGGATGGGAAAGACATATTGTGAAAATACAGTAGGCTTACAGCCCATCCGTCACTTACCATTGGTTGGCTTTTTTGTCACTCTCATTTGGTTGATGGTTTGCCTTCCACTTTTTATCTTTGTCTCGCCCTTGGAGCATAGCCCATTTACCTGTATCCTTCCACTGCTCAAATTCTGTGAACTTCTTTTTCCTTTTTTGTTAAGCGTTCCACAAGAGTGCATGTGTTTTAAAGCACGTTTCCTCCTGTGTTTCTCCTTCATTCCAAGGTCACACTGGGAACCCAAATCAGCACTGGCAGATTTTGTCAGACCATCCCCTGTACACCGCGTAGTATGGAAGCCTGACCACTACAAGGGGGTTTTGGGAGTAAGAGGGTCTTCCATCAAGAAAATGTGGGAACAAATAGCGAAGCTGATGCATTCCGGAAAATGTTTCATTATATATATTCAATTGTATTAGCTTTTAAAGCATAGTAAATGATGGACCTTACAGTGCACTAATATATGACAAGATTTCCTCACTACCACCCTCCAACAGTGCCCCTTATCTCCCCATAGCCCCTCTCTCACATGTATTTCATTTGTTTTATAGCACTTCTCATACCAGTGTAGGGTGTCAGAGCACTTTGCATCACAAACACGTAGAGACAATGAATAATATGTGTGTAAATCAATATATATAACATTTTATATAAGACAAAGGGGACTATGAGGCATAGGATTCATATGTTATCTATGCTGGTAGGCATTTCTAAGAGTGCTTGGCATGAATAATCACAAACTCTGAATTTAAAACATAACAGAGTGATTAGGATTGACCTTACTAATAAGAATTTATCTCTATGCAAACAATGCCATTTAGTAACACTAGGATATAGAAAGACTGGGAAAAAAACATAACTTTCTAACCTGTACCATTCAGCTAGCATGCAGCTCTGATGGCAGTTCAGAGCTCACTGTGCTAGATTATGGCGGTCATTACAACATTGGCGGTAAAAGCCGCTTACCGCTGTGCAGAGGACCGTCAACACACCGCGGCGGCGGTGGAATTCCGCCACAGCTATTATGACCCACATCTCGGAACCCCCCAAAATTCAGACACCCACACAAGTCCGCCACACCAAAGGTCAGTGGATAAACTGGCAAAACAAAACCTCCACCGTCACGCCAACAGAAATACGCCCACATCTATCATGACACACGAATCCACGCGGCGGTCTTTCAACCGCGGTATTCCATTGACAGTACACACCGCCGCGCTCAAAATACACACACTCTTACAAAACACAGCCACATTGGACAATTCAAAATATAAACACCTGATACACATACACACACCACTCCCACACACCCAATACAATATAAAACACACACCCACATCACCCACAAACCCCTACGACAAAAATTGAGAATGAAGCACAGAGAAAGACACCACCAGCAAGTACAACAGCATCCACAGGCACATAACACCATCACCCACACAACTTCCATGCACCTCACACAACACACCACTACATATCATCACACTTATCACCACACACACCACCCCACACATCACCTACATCCACCCCATGGCACGGCAAAGACACCCCAGGTTCTCGGAGGAGGAGCTCAGGGTCATGGTGGAGGAAATCGTCCGGGTCGAGCCACAGCTACTTGGATCACAGGTGCAGCACACCTCAATTGCAAGGAAGATGGAGCTATGGCGAAGAATAGTGGACAGGGTCAACGCAGTGGGACAACACCCAAGAAATCGGGAGGACATCAGGAAAAGGTGGAACGACCTACGGGGGAGGTGCGTTCCGTGGTCTCAAGACACCACCTTGCGGTTCAGCAGACTGGCGGCGGACCCCCACCTCCTCCCCCACAACTAACAACATAGGAGGAGCAGGTCTTGGCGATTCTGCATCCTGAGGCCTCGCAGGAGTAGCTGGAGGAATGGACTCTGGTAAGTCTAATCTTAACTATCACATCCCCCACCCTATCTGCATGCTATCACATACCCCCACCCTCGCCCCCACCCCTATCACTCCAACTCCTCACAAATGTACCAATATCACAAACCACACATCCCAACACCAAGCCCTGCATGCAACAACAAAGCATGGACACCCATCACCAAAGCATGCACACTGCACATAGCTATACACCCCCCTAAACCATCATCACACAAGCTCCCACACAGGAATGCCAGCACTGGGGTACACGGTCACCCACCCATTGACACACAGATGCAATAATCATGCCTTTCCACCCCTGCAGGACCCCTACCCAACGTCACCAGACAGAAGGGTCCAGACATATCCACTCCACCCACAGAAGAGGCCCACAGTGATGACAGCACCTCTGTCCAACTGGATCTAGATGACCAGCCCGGACCATCGGGGGCCTCGGGACAGTCGGTTCCCCTCACACAGGCACAGGCCACCACAGACCTTCCCCCCTCTGGAAACACCAGCACAGCACCCACCCAGCGGGCCCATACCTCCGTCCCAAGGACATGTCAATCAGCTGTGTGTCCACCACTACAGGGAACCCAGGATAACCCACCACCCCAACAACAACAGGGACCTGGGGGCAGTGGCAGTGGGCACACGGTCCAGGGGACGGAGGCCCAGGAACACAGGGGAACTGGGAGGGCTGCCGTGCGACAGGGGGCGGACAGGCCAAGGGAACCCACTCTCCACGAGGCCCTCTCCTCCATCATGGGAGCATACCATGACTCCCAGGAGACGATGGCAACGGTACCAGCCAAGTTTCAGGAGACCCAGCGCATGCAGGAGGAACGGTACATGGGCTTCAGGGAGGAACTCAGAACCATCCGCTCCACCCTGGGCACCATCGTAGGGGTGCTGAAGGAACTACTTAACACCAGGAGGGACACTGTGGCACTCCAAAGGAGCCCCTGACACTAGCATGGACGATGAACTTCCCACCACCTCCGCCGGCGCTAGTGGACAAGACGCCCCACCACAGGACCACCATACCAGCACCCGACCCCCTGCAGAGGGAGAACCACCCCACAAACGGTCCCTGAGACCCAGGAACAAGACAGAGCACAATGCCAAGACCCCCGCCAAGAAATGAGACCACCCTGATTGTCATCCCACTGTCCCACTTTGTCACCCTGTCCATAATTAAACTGCCCCAGCTCCACTTCCTACACCCATACGGGCAATGCACCTGTGAGACTAATAGACTGGAATCTGCCATGAACACTCCTCTGCCATCACCCCTCACCATTTAACTTCCCCCTCCAATATTTTGCATTTAAATAAACACACCTAAAGCACAAAATGATCTGGAGTCTGTCTGTGATTTCGAAATAGTGTATTTGCAATTACAATGACCAAATGTTCTTGAAATAGTAATGTCAACATACCTATGTCACACAGCTCTAGTCCATGAGGAATCTAAGCAGATGACACACGTTGGGACCCACATCTGTGAAACCGTAAGGGAAAGTGACAACTCAGTGACCATACACTGGGTGAAAACGACAGACAGTAGAGAGGTAGTAGTGTAAAAGTAGATGTAGTAGGCAGGAATGCATTCTCACCTGTGTTTCACTGGAAATATTGCTGGATCAGAGTCCCTGTTCTGCATGTCTTCTTCCTCTGCTTCATCCTCATCACTGTCCACAGGCTCCACAGCTGCCACAGCACCGCCATCTGGACCATCCTCCTGCAGAAAAGGCACCTGTCGTTGCAAAGCCAAGTTGTGAAGCATACAGCAGGCCACGATGATCTGGCACACCTTCTTTGGTGAGTAGAATAGGGATCCACCTGTCATGTGGAGGCACCTGAACCTGTCCTTCAGGAGGCCGAAGGTCTGCTCGATCAACCTCCTAGTTCGCCCATGGGCCTCATTGTAGCATTCCTCTGCCCTGGTCCTGGGATTCCTCACTTGGGTCAGTAGACAGGTTGGGGTACCCAGAGTCACCTGCAAATGGCAAGGGACAACTGTTAGACACACACTAACCTGTAGGGATAACCCCAGACAACCATTCCCACTGTCTTGCTTCCAGGGGCTCACCTAATAGCCACACACGGTGCCTCTGGAGTTGACCCATCACATAAGGAATGCTGCTATTCCGCAGGATGTAAACATCATGCACTGAGCCAGGGAACATGGCATTCACATGGAAGATGTACTGGTCTGCCAAACATACCATCTGTACATTCATCGAATGATAACTCTTCTGGTTTCTGTACACCTGTTCATTCCTGTGGGGGGGGGGGGACCAAAGCCACATGGGTCCCATCAATGGCACCTATGATGTTGGGGATATGTCCAAGGGCATAGAAGTCACCTTTCACTGTAGGCAAATCCTCCACCTGAGGGAAAACGATGTAGCTCCGCATGTGTTTCAGCAGGGCAGACAACACTCTGGACAATACGTTGGAAAACATAGGCTGGGACATCCCTGATGCCATGGCCACAGTTGTTTGAAAAGACCCACTTGCAAGGAAATGGAGCACTGATAGCACCTGCACTTGAGGGGGTATTCCTGTGGGATGGCGGATTGCTGACATCAGGTCTGGCTCCAACTGGGTACACAGTTCCTGCATTGTGGCACAGTCAAACCTGTTGGTGATTATCAAATGTCTTTCCTTCATTGTCGACAGGTCCACCAGCGGTCGGTACACCGGAGGATGCCGCCATCTCCTCACATGTCCCAGCGGACTGTGCCTATGAAGGACAACAGCGACCACAGAGTCAAACAACTCAGAGGTACGTACCCACAGTTTACCCAGAACACCAATCATACACAAAAGGTGGCCTGTATGTGTGTTGAGACTAGGCCTAGGTATGTGTGACGCAGGTGGAAATTAGGCCATGTGGGCCCCTGAAATGGCGGCTGCCTGACCTCTAAAGTGGGACAATGGGATGTGAGGTAACTGCGCTGGCGTTGTACACCGTCACGGTAGGTGGTCGGAGACCGCGGCACAATGCTGCATTGGTTAACATTGGACCCTATGGGTCCCAGGAGCCAATGACGATGTACGCTGGCGGTGATGGTACGCACCGCCGCGGACGTGACCGCCATTTTCTATCTGTTGAATCACTCGATACCTGATCTTCGACAGGAGAGGACCTACACTGCAAGTGCTGCTGTGACCTCAGTCAGGAAGAGACAATGGCTCGAGCGTCTGGGGAAAGGGCCCCTGCTTTCACATCGGAGGAGTTGGAGAAGCTCGTTGATGGGGTCCACCCCCAGTACACGCTACTCTATGGTCCTCCAGACAAACAGGTAAGTACACAGGGAGCATGTTGTATGGGCTATGCCTGTGTGGAGAGGGCTGGATGTAAGAAGGAAGGGGGCTGAGTTCTGCGTGCATGAAAGACGGTGGGTGCATGTGCCACATGGCAAGGGTAGGGATGGGGGCCACTCACTTTGACGGTGCAGTTGGTAATGACTTCTCTTCTTCCCCTGTACATTTCATGTAGGTCAGCGCCCACCAGAAGAAAGATATTTGGCGTGCCATCGCCAAGAACGTCCGGACCCTGGGGGTCTACCACAGACGGAGCACCCACTGCCGGAAAAGATGGGAGGACATTTGCCGCTGGAGCAAGAAGATGGCGGAGGCTCAGCTGGGGATGGCCTCCCAACGTGGGAGGGGTGCCCGTCGAACCATGACCCCCCTGATGTTCAGGATCCTGGCGGTGGCCTACCCGGAGTTGGATGGGCGCTTGAGGGCATCACAGCAGACACAAGGGGGTGAGTACACTCTCATTCAGCTGACTTTGCACGCAGTGGAGTTGTCTGGGTGAGGGAGGAGGGCTGTGGGTTTCCCTAGGCCATGGCGAGTTCCATAGGCTAGGCCCCTCCGTAAGGCATGGCAGTCTGGCCCCCCACCCCACCTCTGTAGAGTGCCAAGTACAGCTATTCATGCCCCTGTGTCATCTATGTGTGCAGTCTATAGCCTTGTAGGCCATTTCCCAGGAATTGCACTGTAGAGCCCAAGAGCGCGGCGTAGTGCAGGGGGCTTCTGTGTCTGTCTTGTCCGCCAACGGTAGCGGTAATCCATTCACTCAACATGTCTTTATTCTGTTCCCCCCCTTTTTGTGGTCTCCCTGTTCCTGTGTGCATTAGCACCATCAGGTGGAGGAGCAGTGGCACCGGAGCACGAGGGAGCTGCATCCCACATGGCCACGGAGGGCCAAACTACGGACTCTGAATTCACCAGTGGGACAGAGGGCGAGGGGAGCTCCACGACGGGGACAGGAGCTGACACCAGCGACACAGACTCGTCCGCTGATGGGAGCTCCCTTGTGGTGGCAGCAACATCTGTGCCCACCGCATCTACAGGTACAGCCGCCACCACCCCTTCCCAAGCACCGCCCTCCCAGCAGCCCCTCAGCCTTCGCCCCGTGCCCGCTCACCCAGGAGGGTGGGCATCACCTTCGCCCCAGGCACCAAAGGCCCTGCCACAGTCACCCCTGCTGCCCTCAGTGAGGAGGCCATTGACCTCCTCAGGTCACTCACTGTTGGGCAGTTTACCATTTTGAATGCCATCCAAGGTGTAGAAAGGCAGTTGCAACAAACTAATGCATTCCTGGAGGGCATTCATTCTGGTCAGGTGGCCCTTCACTGAGCCTTTCAAACTCTGGCCTCAGCACTGATGGCAGCCATTGTCCGTGTCTAGCCTCCCCCCTCCAACTTCCTCCACCCAGACCCAATCCCCTGTACCTCTGCCTATCCCAAGCACACCATCAAACCAGCCTGCACACACCTCACCACACAAGGGAAGCTCAGGCAAACATAAGCACCACACATCCCACAGGCACTCATGCAAGCATCAGACACATGCAGACACACCAACATCCACTGCCTCCAGTGTGTCCTCCTCCTCGTTGTCTCCCTCCTCCCTCCCAGTCTCATCTACACGCACACCTGCATGCACTACCTCTACAGCCACTACGTCCCTCACCAGCACACCCACCAGCGCACCCCGTTCACGTGCAGTCACCACCCCCACTACCATTCACACGTCCCCTGTGTCCTCTCCAAATGTGTCTTTGACGCCCCCTCCCAAGATACACAAACGCAGGCACACACCCACCCAACAGCCATCCACCTCATGACAGCCTCCAGCGCATGCACCTGCACCCAAAGTCACCAAACGTACACCTCCTACTACCACCACCTCTTCCTCCACTCCCAAACCCCCTCCAGCTACCCATCCCAGTGTGTCGCAAAACTTTTCCTGTCCAACCTTGACCTTTTTCCCACACCTCCCCCACCACGTCCATCTCATAGGTCCCAAACTAGCACCTCAGCCACAACATCTCTGGGACCAGTGGTGCCTGTAGTCACAGGTATGTGGAGTGCACCGGCCACCAGGACAGCCAGTGTGGCACGGAGCCACAGCACAGCACAGCCAGTCCCCCCCCCCTGTGAAGCATCAGAAGTTGGCCAGTGCCCGGCGGGAGAGGGGGAAGACTCCAGCCACCAAAGCCGCTCCCAGGGGTCCCGGTGGGAGTGTGGACTCAGCTGTGACACCTCCCAAGGTGGGGAAGGGCCACAAGAAACCAGGCAAGTCTGGGAAGAGCAGCACGCCATCATCCCGGCTGCCCAGGAGGCCACCGCCAGCCCCAGCCCAGCTGCCCAGGAGGCCACTGACAGCCCAGCTGCCCAGGAGGGCCCCGCCAACCCCATCCCAGCTGCCCAGGAGGCCACCGCCAGCCCCAGCCCAGCTGCCCAGGAGGGCCCCGACAGCCCCAGCCCAGCTGCCCAGGAGGGCCCCGCCAGCCCCAACCCAGCTGGGCCATGAAGGACCGCCAGCACAAGACCCGCTGGGCCATGAAGGACCGCCAGCACAAACCCCACTGGGCCATGAAGGACCGCCAGCACAAGCCCCGCTGGGCCATGAAGGACCGCCAGCACAAGCCCCGCTGGGCCATGAAGGACCGCCAGCACAAGACCTGCTGGGCCATGAAGGACCGCCAACTCAAGCACCGCTGAACAGGGCACCGCCAAATTAAGCACCGCTGAACAGGGCACTCAAGCACCGCTGAACAGGGCACCGCCAAATCGAGCACCGCTGAACAGGGCACCTCCAAATCGAGCACCGCTGAACAGGGCACCGCCTAGTCAAGCACCGCTAAACAGGGCACCGCCAAATTAAGCACCGCTAGCCCGTGAGCGGCAGGGGCACTGACGCAACTGGGACCGTCACGGGGTGAGTGATGCACTCTGGGCACCAGTCCCCCTCCAGAACCAGTGGAGAGATCCATCCACTACCTCTGCCCTTCACAGGATGAAGCACTCTGGGCACCAATATCCCTCCAGAACCAGTGGAGACTGTTATCAACTTGAGAGACTGTGGCTTTGCACTCCCCAGGATTGAACAGTGGGCAAACCACCCACAGGAGAGACTTGAGAGACTGTGGCTTTGCACTCCCTAGGGTTGAACAGTGGGCAAACCACCCACTGTAGAGACTTGAGAGACTGTGGCTTTGCACTCCCCAGGATTGAACAGTGGGCAACCCACCCACTGTAGAGACTTGAGAGACTGTGGCTTTGCACTCCCCAGGATTGAACAGTGGGCAAACCACCCACTGTAGAGACTTGAGAGACTGTGGCTTTGCACTCCCCAGGATTGAACAGTGGGCAAACCACCCACTGGAGAGACTTGAGAGACTGTGGCTTTGCACTCCCCTGGATTGAACAGTGGGCTTTGAGCCCCCTCGTGGATCTGGTGTCGTGCACTCATCCGGCTGAGGTGCCCCCCGTTCCCTTCCCCCTGAGGTGCCTGTTGTATTTCTATCTGATGCCCCTGCAATGTTCTCTCTGTTTTGATCTGGTATTGAGTGTGGGCCTTGCCCATGCATTTTGGGCCCAGTGGTTCACGGACTATAAATGGTGCAATACCTGGACTTGTATTATTGGTGTATATATTTCTTTATAGTGTATATATATTTTATAGTACTGTATTTTAATAGATTACAATGGTTACAATCCTTTCCTTTGGTCTTTGCATTCTTCCGGGGGGTTTGCGGGGCGTAACTATAATGTATAGATATGTATTAGTGTGTGTGTTGTAGTGAGTGAGGGTGGGGGTGGGGGTGGGGGTGTTGCTTGTGTGTCCCTGTATTTTGCCTCTCCCTCCCCTGTGTCGTAGGTGCAGTACTCACCGTGGTCTTCGCCGCTGGCGTTCGTGCTCCTGGTACAGGAGCAGGAAGACTATCGCAGATAGAATTTGGAGTTCCGGGTCCATGGTGTCCTCGTTCCTCGTGGAGTGTGTAGAGGTGAGTGTTTTCCCTTTGAAATTCCTGTTTCCGCGGTGTTTTTATCCGCGGTAAACCCGCCCCGGAAAAGGTGGCGGATTGGCCTGTCATAATAGTGGGGGCGGTACATTGTTTTCCGCCTGTCTGTTGGCGGTGACCGCCGCGCTGTTTGTTTGTACCGCCGTGGCGGTCGGAGTGTTAAAGTGGCTGTCTTTGTTGGTGGTTTCCGCCACGGTCGTAATTGCACATTTTGTACCGCCGGCCTGTTGGCGGGCTTACCGCCGCTTTAACACCGTCTGCCAGGGTTGTAATGAGGGCCTATGATTGTAACTTATGAACTGTACAACAACAAAAGGTTCTCTGTTACAAAAGCAGTATTCCACTAAGCTCTGCACATAAAACACAGTTCTGTGATCTGGGTGGTAGATTCTTTGCAGCAGGCAAATTAACCCTCTGAGATGAGTCGAAGCTGCCACTAGACAAAACTCGGATCTCTCTCCAGCACGAGGATTGATCACTAGACATATCTTGGCACTGTCATTGTTGCCTGAAAACTGTTGAATATACAAACAATTCTGCAGCAGGCGCTTTTAACACCATAACATATTTAAAAAACACACAGGGAGGATGGAAATAAAAGTGAATGCTGAGTGGATTATGCTTACCTGGGGCCGATATTGCAGCACTGCTGCAAAACGTTCCCCAGCAACAAAATCACCCCCCTCCTCATCCTTCCACCCTCCCGGGGATATGCCCAACACCCAGTACGGTCAGGCCGGCCTAGCCTCACCCACCACTCTTGTGTTGCTTTCTCCCTTACGTGTTTGCCTTTTCCTTCTTCCCTGCATTATTTTACTGTCACCCCTGCCCTGCCCCCTGCTCTTCCGTTGCCCCTCTTCCCCCATTTCATTTGTGCTGCTACCTCCACTTACTCTCTTTACACATCCCCACTTCTTTTATATCCATCTAGCACAGTAATTCAATGTTATATTTCTGCAGTTTGAGCTGTTCTCTGCCAAAATGAACGAAACATCCCTGTGGACAGATTTCTGCAATTTAAATCAGAAAAACAAAGAGAGGGGAGGTTTGTCATGAAGGTAGTCCTGTCATATATTACATAATAAAATGGTATGCACATTTCATCACACGCAACACAGATGTGCAAGTCAGACTTTGAGGTTGATGCTTAGGTTTGGCAAAGGCATGTTGACCCATTCAACATGCAAAGGCTAAACATTTTAGTACTGCAGTTCCACTATAAACAACTCAACAATACACAGAAACACCAACAGAATATATCAGATATTAGAGATTTTCCAGACTTGTATTATATCGTATAGTGCTAGGTACAAAACCCTTTCAGGTGTACAGTGATGACATTTGTTATGTGCCTGACAGCACTTTGTTCTTTTTTATTTCACTTGTTCTCCATGGAGTTTTTGTCTACTGCGTTGTGTAAGTTAAAAACCACTGTGTGCTCTCTGAATGTGTGACTTCTCCCCACAGAGACAAGGCTTGCTGGCACATGTTGGACTCCAGTCAGTCTTACATCGGTTTGTAGCTGCGTGTTGCTCATGAAGCCAGCTGGAGAACTTTTATGCAGTATTTTAACTATTCTGTGATGGCTGTCTCATTGAACCTTATAGGCACATTGTATGGTATTTTAATTACATTCATATAATGTTTACTACTCATGATCAGGAGTGGAATAACTTGATGTAATTTACTCCAGTTTAATCCTATGGCATCTGAAAGTTATGTTCTGCAAATCATTATTGTGCACACTTCTGCTTCAAAGTATTTTACTGCCTTCAGTGCAGCGTAAGCAATTTGTCCATACTGAAAATCGTGAAAATGCTCAGATAGGCTGTTCATTATCTTCCTTTAGGTGAGAAGAATACATTGTTTTTCATTATTGTGGCCCCAGACCTTCTAAATAAAGATCCACATGGATAGATGAATGGCCTGTGCTTGAGCAGAGTGCTAGGGTGGGTAAGTTTGCTAAGATTTGCTCAAGACCAAAAAAATAAGTAATACTTTTTTGGTCTCACCTACCAGACACTGCTAGCTGTCTGGTTTCAAAAGACCTTTCATGAATTTACAGTGGACTTACAGCTTGCCCACTACTTTCTAGTGATTGGCTTTTTTATTTACTTGCTTCTTATTCCATGGCTTGCCTTCCCCTTATTGTGTTTATCCCTCGCCTGCGATATAGCCTGTTTACATCCATTTAATTAGCTGACTTGTATCCTTCCACTGTTCTCTTTTAGGAAACATGAAAGTACATGTGTTTTACATCTCTCTTTCTCACCTTTGTTCCTGCTCCTCTTTCATGAATCACCTCACCCAGCGCTCTGAGTTGCTCTCTGTCTGCCTCGTTAGCTTCTCCCCTACCCTCATGTTGCTCTCTTCCTTCTGTGCTCTTTCATCAAAGCACCTTTTTATTTGTATTTCTTTTTTTGTCAATGCTGTGCAGCTTTGCAGACTGCATTGACAAAGTCAATAATTCCAAAAGGTGAAACCTACTGGCTTTGCCAGTGCTTGATTCACGCTGTTGCTGGCATATGTTTCCATCAACTGCCTTTCAATCACGCGTACCAGTGGCGGCTGCTAATGTTTGAAAATGGTGGGGTGTAATACCGGCCAGGAGTTCACTCCATTTTTTAGGGTCGAGCCTGCGTTGCATGCGCTCGCGCATGCCTATCGCAGCGAGACGCTTTAGTTATTAGAAAAGGGCTCGGAGCCCTGTTGACGTCACGTCAGTGTGTTTCATTGGTTCGTGGGCTTGCCTAGTAAAATCTGCTTGCTTTCATTAGTGGAAGGCATGCATACGTCATTCCTTTTCCGGTGGTTAGCCCTCCTCGAGCGCAGAGACAAGTACGCTGTTTTCTGTCGGATCGTGGACTACTTTTTCTCTATTTTCCTAGCACGATTTCGCTTGGCAGAAGTTGAGCGCTTTACACAGTTAATTTCACTTTTTCGGGTTAAGTACATAAAAGCACTTTTGCCGATAGATGAAAAGTCGGGTTAGGAGTTTACAACGCGATCAGCTCTAACATGAGCAAACGCGAGACCCGTTGCATTGCAAATGCTTGTTTTGCACCTGCTGCTCCTCTGATCGCCACCCTCTTGACTCACTTCCACTTCCTCACAACCTCCAATCAATCACTCGTTCTAGCACACTCATACCCCTTCACTTCCTGCATCATACTCACTTTCACTTATTCATACACACTCAAACTCAGATTGTCACTGACTTTCACTTTATTTGACACTCTCAAAAATACTCACACATAAATTTGTACCGACTTCCATGCACTCTCGATCACTCACAAACCAAGTTACAAA
This sequence comes from Pleurodeles waltl, assembly GCF_031143425.1. NCBI lineage: Eukaryota > Metazoa > Chordata > Amphibia > Caudata > Salamandridae > Pleurodeles > Pleurodeles waltl. The sequence continues at coordinate 546,087,466 of NC_090445.1, forward strand.
CACATGCATACATGCATAGAGAAATATATATTTATTTTACTTACCTTGCTTACCTAGCTGGCAAATTTTTTAAATGGTGTTTATCGTTTAATTTCGTTTCCTGCTCGTGTTATTATTTTCCAGCTTGTTTTTCGAGTTTGGCTCCGTAATTGGGACTCTATCAGCGTTTCACTTTTCTTTTACTGTGAAGTGTGTTCTTGCTCTGACATTTACACCGGAATTTGAAACAACCCTGAACTGTATCTGGCTGCCTTCCCCTTTCCAAACTCACAAAGGTAATGATAAATGGCTTTGTGTCTGTTCTCAAAATGGCAGTGTGTCGCTTTTACTTGAAATTTCATTTTCAGTACTCCGCTTCCAGTCTATCAGCCAAGTTGACTGTTTTCTTTCCCTACCAGAGCTAATTTTCTGTTTAATTACTTTCCTGCTTGTTTTCCAAAGTGCGACCCATAACAATGCTTGGTTTGCTGCTCGTTTTAGAAGCCACCCCCTTTCAAATCGCACAACAGCACATATACATAGCGGCGCATCTCTTTTGTCAGTGGCTAGTTTTTTTATTTATCACTTTCCTGCTTTGTTTTTCTTTTTTTTTTTTTAAATCAGCAAGAACATTTTCACTGCGATATTTAAGAAACATGTTTTCCCTCAAAGTGATGTTTTTAGATTAAAAACATTGCATGAGTAGGCATACTGTTTAAATAATGTGCTTGCCTACGTATGTAACACTTGCATATTAAAAGCATAGATAAAAACAGAAAGACACCCTCTATCACATTCTTGTAATGCACAATAACTCTATCTGCTTATCTATCATTTTCTTTCTTCAGTGGCTCAATTTTGGGTAAAGTATTCTCGCTCTGACATTCAGTCGTTTTTTTAAACATCCCTGCACTGCACCTGCCTGCCGTCATATTTCAATTTGCACAAATGCACCAAAAAAAACGTTTCATTAAGTGCAAACACAACATAACATTAAAATATGGTTGCAGTTTAGCAAACACGAGAGACACCCTGCCTTTTAATTCACAGTGTTCGCAAATATAAAGGCAGCGTCTCTTCCCTCGTTTGCTAAACTGCTGCAGTATTTTCATTCAACATTGTGTTTATGCTTTACTACAAAGTTTGTGCATATTTATTACACTTTACACAATTATGAGTGCATTTATGCGATTTAAAAGGTTGTGTGTCTCTTTTCCAAATGTTGCAAGGTAATATGCTTTAGGGGCATCTAAAAGATAGCCTATCTTTTCCTTCTAGTTTGCAAAAAAAAAAAAAAAAAAAGAAAACAGAAGCAGAAGAGAATACATACTCTTAAAGGAGGTTTCCCTCCAAGAAACACTTAACTATATACTTTACAAAGACTAAAATATACCTAAAACACACCAGATGTGGTTTATTAGCTTCACCAAACTTAGCTCAGTGAGAGGTTTCCCATCCTGTAATTGCGGAAAATCCAGTAAAGGTTTACATTCCCAAATAAAACCTGTATGGAGAGAGCGATAGTAATCTTTATAGCTAAGTGTCTGCTTTCACAACTGAATCAGAAACTATTCAGCTCTCCTCTACCACCCCTCCCTCTTTGTCGCATCCTTTCACTACCTATACAATAATGTGTCAGCGCTTACCAAACAGCCTGCATGCTGGCAGCCTGTTTTTCTTCCCCAATGAGAAACAATTGACCCAACCAACGTGCGTACACAATCGCTTTCCAACTTCAAAAAAGGATTTATAATAGAAACAAATTGCATACACAATCACACATATGCAACAATTTGGACTTATATATCCAACCATCTCAACAGAAAGAAACAGTTGCAATTTAAATACAAAGCAACAAAGTCACAAGCATGCTGTCCTTAATATGCTGCACAATCATATTACCAATAAGAATAATAAAGCTATAGTGGATACTCTGCAGGAGAAGGATTGACTGAGAGAGCCACAGTGTCATAACGCTGCGGCCTCATGGCTGTGTGGGTAAAGCATCTGCTCACTCTCAGCCCCAGCCCCGCAGTACACACACAGTGTAGAGTCCTTCAAAATGTTTATTGTTTTTAAGTAGCTGATACGTGAGGGAAGCTTGCATTGTATATTCTCTGTGAGGGAAGCTTCCATTGTACCTTCGGTGTGTGGGAAGCTTCATTGTACCTTCTCTGTGAGGGAAGCTTGCATTATACCTTCTGTGTGAGGGAAGCTTTCATTGTACCTTGAGTGTGAGGGAAGCTTGCATTGTACTTTCCCTGTGAGGGAAGCTTGCACGGCTGCTATGTGGTATCTGCTGTGTGTGGGAGAACCTTGCACTGCTGCCTGCCTTGTATCTGTTCCTTGTGTAAATGAAGCTTGCATTGTACATTCTCTGAAAGGGAAGCTTGCACTGCTGCTGTGCTGTATCTGCTGTGTGTAAGGGAAGTTTGCACTGCTTCTGCCTGTGCTTTATCTTCTGTGTGTGAGAGACGCTTGCACTGCTGCTGTGCTGTATCTGTGCTGTTTGTGAGGGAAACTAGCACTGCAGCTGTGCTGTATCTGCTGTGTATGAGGGAAGCTTGCTTTGTAACTTTTCTGTGAGGGAAGTTTGCATTGTACCTTCCTTGTGAGGATGCTGTATAGCCATTTTAGTTATAGCTCCATGCACGTTATTTTAGCATACTAGGCCTGCCGCTATGCAATTTAACCTAGATATATTTTATTCAGCCTAATTTTATTATTCTCACAATAGCCACTTTTGCGGTCTTGTTTTATTTCTCTCTATCTAGCCGTTTTTGCCTAGGCCAGCACTGCGTTCTCAAACAAAACATTCTTGCTCACTCTGTGCTTCTTTCAAGGCTGCAGTAAGATAGGTTGCCGGTGAACGTGGTACAAGTTTTGACTCTGACATTCATAGAAAAACACACATCCTTACGTAGTGACATTTTCTCAGAACATCAGCTGTTTTATTATAAAAACACTTCCCTGTCCCTTATACACGAGAGGGAGATTCCAGCCAAAGTACCACGACTGTATGCTGATTGCTGAACGCTTCGCTTTGGCTGCCTATGCAGACTTCAGGCCTTTGCTCAGGTATGGAGGATGATGTCTTCCCAGGGGAACCTAAAGGGCAGAATTAGAGCTTAACATGCTGTGCTGTATTATAGCCTAGGTAGGAATTAGTCTATTGACTCTAGTGACAATATGGTAGCGTTATTCCTATGCTCTACTCTTCTTGTCACAATTTTAATCTTGTTATGCTGTATCCTCCTGGTTATTGCAACACATGCTTTGCTATCTAAGATGCAGTTGTTTCATTAAAATCTAATTGAAAAATATACTGCCTCTGTTTGTCATTGTGTGTGTGAGAATAATGTAACTGAGAGAAAAGGATGAGACCTGAGTGACCACGGTTTCCCTGAATTATGTCATGCGCTCGTCTGCCCAAATCAACCCTGCCCTTGGGTAGAGATGAGGCACTGCTAGTTAGCCGAAGCAAAACCCGGATTGGGGCGACAGGTGTCACCTGCAGTAGGTCAGACTCAGTCTCCCACACCGCAGGCGATTCTGCTGCTCAAAATCCAGTAGTTTCATTATAATAATGAGAGCCTGCACGACAAGGGAAGCTTGCATTGTACCTTCTGTGTGAGGGAAGCTTGCATTGCACCCTCTGTGTGAGGGAAGCTTGCACCAGTTCCTAAATAAACTACCTATCCCTCTCTGTCATCCTTTCCATCTATTCTATGCAGCTCTCAGCCAGATATAATCACCATGCCACATAATTCCACGACACAAATACCCTCCGTACCACACAATTCCGCACTGCACAATTCCAAAAGTAACAATCAAAATACAAATCACAAATTTCCACTCCACAACAGCTACATCCCCTACACTCCATCCCAAAACACATAAGGAAAAAACATTGTAATTTAAAATGCCAATATTTGTAACTCTCGCAAATGCGAGACCTATTGCATTGCAAATCGTTGTTTTTAAAAGGAAGTCCTGAAATTTCATGCATACGGTTTCGAAGTCAAGCTGCATTATGGAACTCTAAATGCATCCATACCTAATATTTTTGGAGAAATAACATCTGAGACAAATTGGAAGCTCCTAGTTATCTGACGTGCTGGGTGAACCCCTTCAATATCAACAGCGAAACCTAATGTATTGCAGCCCCAAAAATATGTTGGAGTGCAAATCTGGGCACAGGAAGTTTACTGAGGAGCTCATTAAGGTATGTCAGGAAACAAGCATTGTCAAAATGAATATGTTGCGCCTATGGGTGGTGGTGAGCAGGAGGGCAGGAGATTGGTGGAAAGCAGAATGGCCACTTCATTTGTTGGGAGGGGGAGAAAAAGCCAGGGATGGGGGTGCGTGGGGGAGTAAAAATCAGGGACCAGGGCAGGTGGTCGGAAGAAGAACCAAGGATGGGGGGGAGAACCAGAGACAGGGGAGGGGTCGGTGAAGAGGAACTTGAGATGGGGGCAGGTAGGGGGATAGAAGAAACAGGCATGGAGAGGAAGGGATAATAGCAAAATGGATATAGGGTGGGACACAAAGGGTGGGAGGGATAAAAGCAATACAGATGGAGAGTAGAAAGGATAAAGTAAATAGTACCTGGATCACAGCAGGAGCAGTGGATGGAAAGTGCAAGGACACTGATAAAAACAAATTAACCTGTACTTGGGTCATGCACCATAGAAAATAAAATGAGGCCTGGCAAGCGCTGCCCAATTAGAAGGCAGCAAAGAATAGGGTGACGATGATGCCAAGGAATGGTAAGCTGAGGCTGAGTTTCTAGTCCATTATTCAACACAACTGTCTCGCAAGCGAGGGATCATGCTGACGTAGGCCAGGCATGAAAAGTACTTATTTGCAAGTTAAAGAATACTTGTGAGAATTGACATTGGACATTATAATTAAAATGCAATGTAACGTACAAGTTTTGACTTCCCGGATCATGGAGCTGTAATGGCTTTCCCCTGGCTTACTTTGGCTTACAAATGCCCCATATCAAATCACTTTTTAACTAGTCTTATTAACAGTGGCATAACGAAACGGAAGCCTCCTCCCTCCCCTCCGGACTCCCTTCGGCCAGGGGTTGTGCTGAGGAGGCCACAGGAGCTCGCCTCCACCCCTTACACCACGGGGGCTGCGGCGACCTTTGTTACGCCACTGCTCATTAATGAGTTTACCTGACTCATTCAAGGCTTTTGTGATTGAATAGCAATGTAGGTGTGTTTTCAGGACAAATAATTTGGGGCACACTAGTTGGTATTTTGGTTAATTTGAAGTTATATAGGGCTCCACAGTGTTGTACTTCGCCCTGATAATAACACTATTACATATGCGTATTTGTGCGTTATTCAAATGTTTTTTTCATCTAACCAGACTAATATATTTTACCACTTATCAAAAACTTAAACTTTCTGCTGTTAATGCTTTGAACAGTGATGGGCTTCATGACACAAATATTCTCAAAACATTTGAAAACAATTTCGAATGTTTGCATTTGCTGGATTTGACTGTTTTCTCTTTGCATTCTATTAAGTCATCAACCGACATGAAAGTTTCTGTACCTACGAAGAATGTATATTGCGTCCCCATTTTGAGGTGAGATAACGACTAATTGTTGTGGTGTGTGTGCTTCTGTTGTTTGGATGACATCACTGTTGACCTTATGACTGACTGATCATTAATTTATTTGCGCGCACAATTACAATGGAACCGGGTTTCCTGGTGCTAAAAGGGCCAGATGTATCAATTTTCCCAATAGCGATTACTTATTTGCGATTTTCTGAAAATCCGCAATTAGGTAATCGGTATTTGAATGTATGAAACTCCAGGAGTTTCATTTAGCGATTCCCAACGGCTCGCAAATCGACCTACCTCATAAATATTCATGAGGTAGGTCGCAATTTGTGACCAATTGGGAATGGCTACAATCACAGGGAGGGTAGCCTGCTGGGCTCAGCAGACCACCATGTATATGATTGCTTTTAAATAAAGCAATCTTTTTTTTTTTAATGCAGCCCGTTTTCCTTAAAGGAAAACGGGATGTGTTTAAAGAAGAAAAATTAAAAGTTTTCTTTTCATTTTTTAAGGTCCAGGACCACTGCCTGCTCTTCAAAAAGTTTTTGCATGCATTCACAAAGGGGAAGGGGTCCCGTTTGCGAATGGGTTACCACCCATTTGAAGTGGGAGGTAAAATGCAAATGTTTTGCGACCCTATTTCGGTGACAAAACATTCCTACATACCACTGTGATTCGGTATCAGGAAAGGACGACCTTGACACGCCCCTTCCTAATACCGAATCCATATGTAGTTGCAATTGGAATTTGCGATTCGGTAACAAGTTATTGAATCGCAAATTGGAATTCATACATACCAAAATGCATTTTTGCGATCGCAAAAATGCATGATACATCTGGCCCTTGATCACAAAAGCGTGAGTAGAAGTGGGAAACAGAAGATAGAGTGTACGATGCACAAAAGCGAGTCCACCACGATATCAACAGTTTGATTGAGGGTGGAGCAAGCTTCTGGTGTGGTGAGCTGCACCAGAAATAAAAGGATCATCAATCCAAACATTAATATCACCAAGCATCAGATTATTGGCATTTAAGCAAATAGGTGTAATACAATCCAAAAACGAATAATTTAAATTGCCTAAGTGATTTTGTACTTGATAAATCTGAAAGATTTTTTTGACACATCTTTTTTATTGGTTTTACAAAGGTATTTAACTGAACGCACCATATAATATGTAGGGCAGTGTATTTCACAGCAATCGCCTTGAGCCCTCCACCCAATTCAAGACATTCAACTAGCAGTATACCAAACATACACATTATGTTCCAGTCATGGAATATGCATTCCAGGCTTCTCAAATTTTACTATGCTTTTCAGGACAGTCCCTGGCTTTAAAGACATAACACTCTGCCTTGGTGCAAGAGTTCATTCCACGTGACAATCTGTCCATCGTGGGTAGCATCTCTGCTTACCAGTCGTGCGCCATATCACATTTAGCCAGGAGAAGGGCCGCTGCTACCAGCAGTCTAGTGTAGTGAGATCATTTTGGGCTCAGGTGTCACCGGACGTCTAGCAACATGGGCTAGAGTCTTGCATATGGTGTCCCAATATCCTTGTATGGACTGACATTCAGAATCTTGTGGTAAAAAGTGCCTGTTGTGTTTTATAGCACAGGCAATGAGGGTCCAGGGTGTGAGTCTTCTTGGGCAGCCTAAGGTAAACCCTGTGCAGTTATTTGAGTCATATTAGCCTAAGGCGCATGATATCGCCATTGCAGCAGGGCCATCTTGGCTTCCACCCAGTCTTGTTCCTTCAGTGTGCCCTCATCCTTTTCTCATATTTTCCGTAATGTGATCATGAGATCTGGGGTGTTATTGACAAGAGAAGAATGTATGTTGGAGATGTCTTTAACGCCTAACAGGGACATCATGATATGGGCTGGGTTGTGTTCTGGGACCACCTGGAGATTTTCTCTCTGCTGTTCCAGAGCGTGCCTAAGTTATAAGTATCAGTAGAATTGCAACCTGGAGGCGGCGTGGTTAAGGTGTCAAGATGGCAGTTGCACTTTTGTAGTGCTCCGGACCCCTCTGTCATCCGCCTTCCCCTACGTTAGTAATCCGCCTTCATCAGCGGTGCCTTCTCATTCTGGGGGCTTCAATGTCCCCCCCCCTCGACAAGATGAGGACGCGACCGCCTCCTCAGCCGGCTTCACGGCATCGGTTGCGAGGGGCTGCCCACACCCAAGATGGTGGCTGGTGGGCAAGATCGGCGTCCCAGGCCGTGCTGAGGGCCCTGGGACGACGGGGCACCGGATTCCTTTTTGGGGCTGCGTAGCAGCCGTGACAGAGCGGCGGAGGACTGCACACAGAGCCACTAGTGAGCCCACCTGTCACGAAGGCCAGCGGGGGACCAGAACGAGTCTTCCCGATATTGGAGGGTTGGGACAGAGCCGAGGCCCAGGATTTGAGTGAGTGAAAAGGTGATCCGGGGTATTGAGGAGGGGGGCTGCGCTGATACCCAGAGGAAGAACTCCCCCTCTCATCTCTCCCCCTCCCTCCCCACTTGGCTGGAACGCCCGGTCCTTCCGGGCAGATGTGGAGGAAGTGCGTTGTGGCGGGCAGCAGCAGGAAGGGACAGCTCGCCGTGGTGCTCCTTCTGCCATCCCGGTGGACCTCCACCCTCTTCCCCTCCCGCGAGACAGCAACCAGATGGGCGTAAGGATTGGGGGTCAGAGGCGCCACGCCAAGGGGGAAAAATGACATGGACACTCCGGGGGGCCCATGGGTGATCGCTGCAGGCGGTCGGCTGCTGGAGGCAAGGCGAGCAACCATTGTGCGATTGTGGTCCCCGCTCCTGAAACCTCACCTGCAGCTCGTTGGATGAGGGAGCGATTGTCCGACCTCAACCGTCGCGGAGGGCATTGATGACCCTGGTGCCACACGTAGCGCTCTGGCTGGACTTTTCTAGTGGACTTCTGCCAGGGGGCCTTGTACTACATTAAAGCTGGAAAAGGAACCGGTGAAGGAACCATGGGCAAGGACAAGTCAGCGCGGCAATCAGTGGCGCAAACATGCATGGACCAATTCACTACGGGCGCAAGTGGGACCCGAGCGGAGGATTGTGCTCCGGGTTGAGGGGTTGATCTGCCGGCGATGTCCGGCGACCTGGCAACGATCCTCCAAGCCATTCACACATCCCAAGCAGCTGTGGATTCTAAGATTGGGGAAGTTAGAGTGGATGTGGCCCTGGTCCGGCAAGACCTCCGCAACACCATAGCTTGAATCACGGAGGCAGAATCAAGGCTTTCTACAATGGAAGACGACATGACCGCTCTCAAGGCACAAGTCTCTGCATTAACATCTCGCACGTCGGAGCTTTACCGAAGGGCCGAAGACGCCGAAAATAGGTCCAAGCGAAACAACCTTCGCGTGGTAGGCCTTCCAGAGACCACAGCAGCGTCATCCTTGGTCGCGTTCCTGGAGGAGTGGATTATCTCTTGGATGCCAGGGGACGGTCTCACCCCATGGATTGCGATCGAACGGGCCCACAAGGCTTTACAATCGAAGCCCCCATGGGCTCCCCGCTCAGACCGGTGATACTCCGTCTCTTCAATTTTAAAGACAGTGACGCTGTGCTACAGGAGGCACACTCCAAGGGAGACCTCTTTTGCAATGGGGTGAAGGTCCTCCTTTTTCCTGACTAAACGAGGGATGTGCAACAACAGCGTCGCTCATTTATTGAAGTAAAACAGAAACTGAGGGCAATGGATATACCATATCGTCTTCTGTTCCCGGCAAAACTCCGTGTGGTACATGGAAATAAAACTCATTTCTTTGAACAGCCGGCCGCGGCGTGGACATGGCTGACAGAGGATGTGCCACTTGGTCTGCCTGGCGAGAGCCGAAGGCCGACACGGGTAGGAGAGCTGCTAAACAACCAGCAGAAACGGTCATCAGCCAAACACCATCGCATGCGCTCAAGGAGGCGCAGGGAGCGCTGCAGCTCTTGCTCAAACTCCCTCTTGGAAGCCCCACATGGAGAGCCGAAAGGTCAGTGGACGCTGATGGGTCCTGAGGGTAATGGGGGAAATCCAGAGACGCAAAGTTCACCGCAGGCCCAATCGGGGTCATTGGATGGCTCGGACCTATCTTGCAGCCCGGCACTGTAACCTTCTGAGAGAAGAGATGACTCTGGGGGGGGGGTGCTACTTGCCTTGATGAAGAACAAACGCTATATATGATTAATCACCATTAACTGTGTTTCTTTAATTGATCCGAAGTCATGGAGGGGTACTCCACTGCTCAATCAGTTATTGTTCTATCTCACTAAGTTTGGGAGTGAGATAATAGATATGGGCGACATATGCTTCTGGGGGGAAGTATGAGGTGGGGTGGGAGTTGGGGGGCATTGGAGTTTAGGCCTTGTATTAAGGCATTTGTTAACGTTCAGTATTATGTTTGTTTTTGTTAGCCAGTGCACAAGATAGGAGGTACAGAGAACCAATTGACAGAATGAGAGTATTAGTCCAGTTCCGAAAAGGGCAAAATAAGGGAAGGACCCGAGGCCAAGAAATGGCTCCACCCAGTAGTAGCTTTGCGACACCCAATAATAACCACTCCGATGAGCCAGACACAGGTCATCTCATGGAATGTTAATGGTCTCTTAGATAAAATTAAACGCACTACAGTATTTACCTTCATACACCTGTATCGACCTGATGTGCTCCTGCTGCACAGGGGTGGCGATACTACTGCACCGTTCATTTCCCATGACGACAATCCAGGTTTGGAAAGACCGGCATGGCCTCTACGTGACCATTACTGGGAAGGTTGAGGGTGTCACGGTTAATGTGGTCAGTGTCTACGCCCCACCAGTGTTGGTGCGAGGGACCCTTATGGACCTAACCCAGCTACTCCTGGACCTTCCTCTGGGGCTCACTATGCTGGGGGGGATTTCAACGCGGCTCCAGACCCTACTTTGGACGTGGCCGGTCCGCTCTCTGCTCACAGGCGTGCTATGGCGGCGGGGCTCACGGGTTGGCTCTCTGCTACGGGACACTGTGATGCCTGGCGGGTGTGGCATCCGAGACAGCAGCAGTTCACTCATACCTTGGTGGCCCCTGGCTCGCAATCCTGATTTGACTTGGTACTTTTGCCCTGCATTGATTGTAATTGCCTCTCCTATATCGAAATTTTAGCACAAGGTATCTCCGACCATGCACCCCTTCTATTTGCGGTGGTCCCCACTCACTCACTGACTCGGCCTCTGTGGCGGTTGAATGCTTGGTACTTACAGGACAAGACTTACGTTAGGCAGTTGCAGCAGGTGCAGCGTGAGTACTTTACCCCTAATGATGGGTCCATGGCCTCTCCCGGAACCCTGTGGCCCGCAAGCAAGGTGGTCCTGCGAGGTGCGGCCAGAGGCCTGATACGAGAACAAGAGCGCTCAAGAGAGTATTGAGCAGTTGGAAATGCGGGCGATGCGTTTAGAGAATGAACAAGAAGCAGAACCCAGCGAAGGGGTATCGCAACAGCTTCCAATAATACGTGAGGAAATTAGAGATCAATCACTAGAGGCCGCAAAGTATTTGTGGCAAGCGAGCACTGCGAGGATCTATGGTTGGAGAGATAAAACTGGAAAGTTGTTATACTGGCTGGTATCCCACCATCGGTCCTCTAGGATCATTCCTGAAATTCATGATGGGGAAGGGGCTCGTGTCACAGGGCACCAAGAAATAGCTGATACCTTCGCCCGCTACAACCAGACACTGTATCTGGCCTCGGTTTCGATAGATCCAGACCATGGTGGCCAGCTGCTAGAGGAAGTTCCCTTGCCGCGGTTGCCCCCGGTGGAGGTGCAGATCCTAGACAAACCTCTCAGTGCGGAGGAAGTCGGGCGGCTATTTCTGTGTTTGGAATGGGGAAAACTCCAGGCCCTGACGGTTTCCCGTCGGAATACTATAAGACGTTTAAGGAAAACTTGGTGCTGCATCTGTTAGCACTCTTTATAGAGGCGGAGCAACAAGGGTCCTTCCCGAAAGAACTAGACGCCGCCACCATTGTGGTGCTTCCTAAAACCCACCCCCCATCGCTACAATGTGCGTACTATAGGCCGATATCTTTGATCAACAGTGAGGTAAAAATCTACGCCGCTATCCTCGCTACACGTCTCAAGAGGGTTCTACCGCAACTAATACAGCCCGACCAGTGCGGGTTTATGGCAACACGTAGCACTCGGCACTGCATCCGCTGATTGCATGTGGCCCTTGCCAAACGCCGCCAATTGCCCCGAGACCTAGCTCTTCTATTTATTGACTTTGAAAAGGCTTTTGACTCGGTGGATTGGGGGTTTCTCTAATTGGTGCTTCAACGTTCAGGTTTTGGACCGAGGTTCCGTCGCCTGGTCTGAGCATTGTACGCCAACCCCTCAGCCCATGTGCAGGTCATCGGGACCTTGTCGTCGTTTTTTTAAGTCCGTCGGGGCACGAGACAGGGTTGCTCGTTGTCCCACCTTCTGTTTACCATGGTTATTGAACTATTGGCCCAGATGATCAGGACAGACCCATTATACCAGGGCTGGAGATGGGGATGCTCCCAGGAAGACAGGGTAGCCCTATACGCTGCTGACGTCCTGTTGTGCATGGGAGAGCCTAGTACATTGGGACCACGAAGTCTCTATCTTTTACGACGCTATGAACAAGTGTCAGTACTAAAAATGAACGCTACAAAGTCAGTGTTAGTCCGCTTGGTGAGCAGTCGTGACTGTTTCGACTGGCAGGACATGATACCCTTACGCAGACTCAGTTTTAAATATCTAGGCATTTGGGAGACCCTTCTGCTGGAGTTGACATGGGTCAAGAATCTGGACCTGCTCCTGGTGCGCATCAGGACGGACTTGCAGACGTGGCAGGCATTGCCATTAAATGTGATGGGCCGCTTTGCCCTATGCAAGATGATGGTCTTACCTAGGCTTTTGTATGTATTTCAGAACTTTCCCCTCCCGATCCCACCCTCATGGTTTCGAGCCCCGGAGAGCGTCACCGCGTTGTTTCTTTGGAAAGGGGCCAGGCATCGAGTGGCAGCACAACACTGCCGGAGAGGAATATACAAAGGGGGCCTCAGCGCCTCGGATCCTTATTACCTAACGACCCAGCTGTTGGTGATCCATGATTGGTTCACTGGGGGGTGGGCAGACCCGGCCTATTAGGTAGAGTTGGAGACTCTGGGCTTCCCACATATCCTGATATGTTGTATGGTGCACCCCTCTCCCGGGACATGGAAGGAATCACAAAGGTGGTTTTCTTGGCATGGTGCGCTGCGTTATGGCATACCCATTGGAACGCTATTATCACCCTTCAGACTCTGCTGTGGCGGGGGAAATGGCTGAGTGCAACGGCGGCGTTGGAGGGCTTTGCGGAGTGGGACTTGTTGTGCATTTAACTAGTAGGAGATGTGTGGAAGGGGGATGCATTGAAATCATTTCAGGAACTGCAGGCAGACTTTCATCTATCCCTAACGCAATTCTTTAGATACCTCCAGCTTCAGCATGCCCTGGGAACGCACCTGTCGGCAGCAAGCCCTCTGCCGGAGTTCAGCCCACTCGAGGCAAGGCTACTCATGGGGAATCTAGGAGGAAAGGGTGTTTCCCAGGTCTATAAAATGTTAGTTAATAATGTACCGAGTGTCTTGGACTCGACTAGGGCAAAGTGGGAATCATGCGTGGGGGCCTTTGCAGAAACAGAATGGACTGGGGCGCTGATGGCACCTAGGGTGCTGGCTGTGTCTGCAAGACTTCGCACAGTGCAATTTTACTATTTACACAAAACATATCTAACGCCTGCCAGGGTCTGCCGGGCAGGTCTTCGTCCCACGGCCCAATGTCCACGATGTGCAAGGGAACCAGCGGATTTTCCATATGGTGTGGTCCTGTCCAGTAATGCAAACATACTGGGGTAAAGTACATGAACTAAGTATGTTGTTGGAACTGGAGCTGCAGATGTCTGCCAAATTAGTCTTGTTGAGGGTGATGGAGGGTATGGGGGGGTCCAGAGCGAACCGTGCCCTCGCTGGTACGGCCCTGCTGGTCACCAAAAGAGACATTGCCGCTGCCTGGAACTCGCCTCCTGGTCCGTCCCTCCAAAATTGGAGAAGGGGAGTAGACTGGTGTGCAAACCAAGAAAAACTGTTGTACGAATTAAGGGGCTGCCCCCGGAAACATGAGAGGGTATGGGGTAAGTGGCTGGGGTTGTTGCCATAGGTCAGTGCTGGGGTTACGACCCTCAATGTTGAGTCAAGAAATGAAGTGATGAATGTCCTCTGAAATGCTTTATTGTCAATTGTCAATGATGCTTGGAGTTGGATCTTGCCGTACTATCTGTGCCAATTGTTTGGTAATTTTCACCTTAAAAACAATAAAAATGTTGTTTATAAAAAAAAAAGAATTGCAACCTGTGCATATCCTATGTTTCTATGCGGTGTTCGAATGTACAGACTGTGCTGCCCTACCAGATGTTTCGAGATATCAATGGTGTCCCAAGAACAGAATCCCAGCGGGGCCAACTGCTGACCCACAGCGGTGTCTCCATGGTCAAGGTAAATCAGAAAGGTTTTAACCGTAAATGTAGAAGGTGCTAAAATCTTGAACATTAAGGGCCTGGTTTAGATCTCCACGGACGGGTTACTCCCTCACAATAGTGACAGATATTATGTCTGCTGAAATATCAATTCCATTATATTGTATGTGATTTATATTTTGGTGAACGAGATATCAGTCACTGTTGTGATGGAGTAACCCATCCTCCGAGATCTAAATCAGGCCCTAAGTGTTCAGCAGCTGAAAAAGCTAGTTGCAGAAGCTCCCTAATTTGTATCGTGGATTGGCTAATTAATGTATGCCTCCACTTTGTTGTGAATGTCGATCATAGCATAGGATGTTGAATCTGTTAGAAGCTGAGGCTGCTATATTGGGGCAGGCATTTGTTTAAGCCACATTTTTATTACCAAACCGATGTCCAGCCTGACATCAAAATACTTCACGTAGCTAGTGGATAATGTGCTTCACAACATAGCGACCATAAAGCAAAGGTTTGAGAACGTCCGAGGAAGTACAGATTACCAGAAGGCAGAGGGCCAGTGAAGGTGCAGAGCAGTCACTGAGGTTGGCTTGGTAGAGAGGAGAAGAAAAGTATAATTCTGAGGGTAGTTCTAAAGGATTTACCAAGTTAAAATAAGCATTGTGAAGGGACAGTAGTTGTTCTTTAAGTGGTGCATTTTACCCCAGCACCACCAGAAAGGAATGGGCAACATCTAAAACATACCAAAATGACAACAGATAGAAACGGCTGGAATTCTTCATCAAAATCAAACTGTGCAGTGCTTTATTATGGAAAAGTAAATAATACTCATGATTCCCCTCTTTAATGATCACCTTCTCAAAACATGTACTTTTCCACTTCCTTAAAACGTTTGCATTTATGTTGGTGTACTCAGGAAAACTTGCCAACTCTACTGATTTATGCGTAGGCTACCTCTTTAGCAGCAGCCCTACCACCTGTCCATTTATCTCTGCCTTTCCAGGGTTTTTAAGCAGGTCCGACATGGATACTTACTGTGCAGTTTTGAAGAGAGGCTTCCTGGTACAGAGACAAGCCTCACAGCTAATCAACCACTCACCATCCAATGGTGAATTACTGTCTGGCAGAGATGAGCCTACCAGTTGTCTGGTTGTGAAAGACATGCTGTGAGCTTACCAAGAACATACAGGGGCTTGGAGCCTGCCCGTTGCCTACCATTAGTTAACCTTCATGTCACTGTCATTTGCCTGCTTCTTATGCATGTCCCAGGTTGTCAGTTATGTGTTTGTTCCTCCCGTGGAGTATGGCGTATTTCCCATCTCTTTTGATTGGCTGGGTTCTCTGCTTCCAATCCCCCTCCCCACCCCCACCCCCAAAATACTGCGACATAGACTTGGAAATTTTGCAGCACAAAAACATAATTTTTGCAGCACACTATTGCATTTTTACAGCAATTGTGAGGCATTTTATTTTATTAGCAATCACCAGTTATTCCTATTTATGAGTTGTGATTTCATTTTAAAACAATGTATCTATTCTAAATACCTGTCAGGTGCTCACTCGTAACACCCCCAGCCACTCTTGTCTTTATAGGCAAAAACACTTTGGTGGTCATTCCAACCTCGGCGGTAAAAGGCGCTTACCGCCAGACAGAAGACCGCCATAACACCGCCGCGGTCGCGGTAAACCGCCACGGTCATTCTGACCCACAACAGGCAAACCGCCAAAATACCGACATCCACAAAAGTCTGCCACACCAAAGGTCAGCGATAAACTGGCGATGACCAAACCTCCACCGTCACGCCAACAGAACTACGCCCATGCCATTACGACCCACGAATCCACGCGGTGGTCTTTCAACCGCGGTATTCTATTGGCGGTACACAGAGCGCGGTCGAAATACACATACTCGTACAAAACACTACCACATTGGACAATTCGAAATACACACACCTGATACACATACACACACCACTCCCACACACCCAATACAATATAAAACACACACCCACATCACCCACAAACCCCTACGACCAGAAATTCAGAGAGAAGGCGAGAGAGAGACACCACAGTCAACTACCAAGCATCCACAGGCACACAATACCAATACCCACAGAACTTCCACGCACCTCACACAACACACCACTAAATAGCACCCCACCTATCACTACACACTCCACCCCACACATCATCCACACCACCCCATGGCACCTCAAAGACACCCCAGGTTCTCAGATGATGAACTCAGGGTCATGGTGGAGGAAATCGTACGAGTAGAGCCCCAGCTGTTCGGGACACAGGTGCAGCACACCACCATTGCCAGGAAGATGGAGCTATGGAGCAGAATAGTCGACAGGGTCAACGCTGTGGGACAGCACCCAAGAAATAGGGACCACATCAGGAAGCGGTGGAACGACCTACAGGGGAAGGCGCGTTCCATGGTATCAAGGCACAAAATCGCGGTACAGCGGACTGGCGGCGGACCCCCACCCCCTCCCCCAGAATTTACAACATGGGAGGAGCAAGTCTTGAACATCCTGCATCCTGAGGGCCTCGCAGGAGTCGGTGGAGGAATGGACTCTGGTAAGTCTCATCTTCACTACTTCATCCCCCCCACCCCACCTGCATGCCAACTCATACCCCCACCCTCACCCTCACCTCCATCACAACTACCCCTTGCAAATGTCTCACCATCACAACCCACCCATCCCAAAACTTAGCCCTGCATGCGGCCCCAAAGCATGGACACCCATCACCAAAGCATGCCCAATGCACATACCCATCACCCCATCACCCCCCCACCCAAAACACCGTCACAACAGCCCCCACAAAGGAATGCCAGCACTGGGGTACACGGGCACCCACCCATTGCACGCCATTGGCACACACAGAAGCAATAACCATACTTTTATACCCCTGCAGGACCCGAACGCCAGGTCACCACGCAGGAGGGTCCACAAATGTCCACTCCACCCCCAAAAGAGGCCCACAGTGATGACAGCAGCTCTGTCTCCCTGGATCTAGATGACCAGCCCGGTCCATCGGGGACCTTGGGACAGTTGGTTCCCCTCAGACAGCCACAGGCCACAGCAGACCTTCCCCCCTCTGGGAACACCAGCACAGCACCCACCCAGCGGGCCCATACCTCTGTCCCCAGGACACGTCAATCAGCGGTGTGTCCACCACTACAGGGAACCCAGGCTAACCCACCACCCCAACAACAACAGGGACCTGGGGGCAGTGGTAGTGGGCACACGGTCCAGGGGACGGAGGCCCAGGGAAACAGGGGAACTGGGAGGGCTGCTGTGCGACAGGGGGGGGACAGGCCAAGGGAACCCACTCTCCACGAGGCCCTCTCCTCCATCATGGGAGCATATCACCGCTCCCAGGAGACGATGGTGACGGTCCTGGCCAGGTTTCAGGAAATCCAGCTTCTGCAGGAGCAACAGTATATGGGGTTCAGGGAGGAACTAAGAAACATCAGTTCCGCCATGGGTACCATCGTAGTGGCCCTGAATGAGTTAATCACCACATTGCGGACCACTGTGGCACCTCAAAGGGCCCCTGACACTAGCATGGACCAAGAACTGGCTACCACCTCCGCCGGCGCTAGTGGACAGGAGGCCCCGACACAGGACCAACAGGCCACCAGAACCCCACCCCCTGCAGAAGGCGAACCACCCCGCAAGCGGGCCCTGAGATCCAGGAAGAAGACAGAGTAACATGTCAAGACCCCCGCCAGCAAAGGATACCGCCCTGATTGTCATCCCACTGTCCCACATTGTCACCCTGTCCAACCTTAAACTGCCCCTGCTCCACTTCCCACAGGCATTTGGACAATGCACCTGTGAACATGATAGTCTGGACTCTGCCATGGACAATCCTCCACCATCACCCCTCACCGATTTGCAACCACCCATCCAAATTAGAGCACTTGAATAAACACACTTATTGCACATAAACAATCTGGAGTCTGTCTGTGATTTTAACAAATGTATTAGACATGACAGTGCCAAAATTGTTATTCACATTGTGATGCCAACAAACCGCTGTCACACAGCTGTAGTCCATGGGGAAACAAAGCAGATGTCACGCAGTGGGGCCCACAGCTCTGAAAACGGAAGGGAAAGTCACAACACAGTTACCATACACTGGGGGAAAAAGTCAGACAGTAGAGAGGTAGGAGTCTTTAAGTAAATGTAATATGCCGGTGTGTACTCTTACCTGTGTGTCACTGAAAATATTGCTCTATTACTGTGTTCCTGTTGTCTATGTCGTCCTCTCCGGCTTCCTCTTCTTCACTCTCCACAGGCTCCACAGCTGCTACAACACCACCATCTGGACCATCCTCCTGCAGTAAAGACACCTGGCGGCGCAAAGCCAGGTTTTGAAGCATACAGCAGGCCACGATGATCTGGCACACCTTCTTTGGTGAGTACATTAGGGATCCACCTGTCATATGGAGGCACCTGAACCTGGCCTTCAGGAGGCCAAAGGTGCGTTCGATCACCCTCCTAGTCCGCCCATGGGCCTCAATGTAGCGTTCCTCTGCCCTGGTCCTGGGATTCCTCACTGGGGTCAGTAGCCAGGACAGGTTGGGGTAGCCAGAGTCCCCTAATAGCCACACCCGGTGCCTCTGGAGTTGACCCATCACATACGGGATGCTGCTATTCCGCAGGATGTAGGCGTCATGCACTGAGCCAAGGAACTTGGCATTAACATGGGAGATGTACTGGTCTGCCAAACAGACCATCTGTACATTCATCGGATGATAACTTTTCCTGTTCCTGTACACCTGTTCACTCCTGCTGGGGGGTACCAAAGCCACATGTGTCCCATCAATGGCACCTATGATGTTGGGGATATGTCCAAGGGCATAGAAATCACCCTTCACTGTAGGCAAATCCCCCACCTCAGGGAAAACGATGTAGCTCCGCATGTGTTTCAGCAGGGCAGACAACACTCTGGACAACACCTTGGAAAACATAGGTTGAGACATCCCTGATGATATGGCCACTGTTGTTTGAAATGACCCACTTGCTAAGAAATGGAGTACTGACAGCACCTGCACTAGAGGGGGGATCCCTGTGGGTTGGCAGATGGGTGACATCAGGTCTGCCTCCAGCTGGGCACACAGTTCATGAATAGTGGCTCGGTCAAGCCTGTATGTCAGTATGACATGTCTTTCCTCCATTGTCGACAGGTCCACCAGCGGTCTGTACACGGGAAGATTCCTCCATCTCCTCGCATTGCCCAGCGGACGGTGCCTAGGAAGGACAACAGCGAGCACAGAGTCAATCAACCCACAGGTACGTTCCCACAGCTTGCATACAACACGATTCACTATGCATTGAATGGTTTGTATGAGTGTTGAGGAAAGGCCTAGGTATGTGTGACGCAGTAGAAATTAAGCCATGTGGGCCCTTGAAATGGCGGCTGCCTGACCTGTGAAGTGTGACAATGGGATGTGAGGTCAATGCGCTGGTGTGGCACACCGTGGCGGTAGGCGGTTGAAGACCGCGGCGCAAAGCCGCATTGGTTAACATAGAACCCTATGGGTTTCACGAGCCAATGACGATGTGCGCCGGCGGTCGCGGTACGCACCGCGGCGGTACGCACCGCCGCGGGCGTGACCGCCATTTTCTATCTACTTAATCACTCGATACCTGATCTTCCACAGGAGAGGACCTACACTGCAAGTGCTGCTGTGACCTCGGTCTGGAAGAGACAATGGCGGCTGCGACTGGGGAAAGGGCCCCTGCCTTCACTTCTGAAGAATTGGAGAAACTCGTGGATGGGGTCCTCCCCCAGTATGCGCTACTCTACGGTCCTCCAGACCAACAAGTAAGTACACTGGGACCATGCTTTGTGGCAATGCCTGGGTTGAGTCGGGTGGATGAAAGATGGTGGGGAGGGGAGCGATTGAGGCATGCATCTGACGACAGATGAGAGCATTGGCCACATGGCAAGGGTGGGGATGGGGAGCCACTCACATCAAGCATGCAGAAGGTGATGATTTTTTTTCTCCCCCTGTACATGTCACATAGGTCAGCGCCCACCAGAAAATCGCTATTTGGCTTGCCATCTCCAAGGACGTCCAGACCCTGGGGGTCCACAACAGATGGGGCACCCACTGCCGGAAGAGGTGGGAGGACATCCGACGCAGGAGCAGGAAGACAGCGGAGGCTCTGCTGGGGATGGCCTCCCAACATAGGAGGGGTGCCAGTCGTCAATTGACCCCCCTGATGTCCCGGATCCTGGCGGTGGCCTACCCCGATTTGGATGGGCGCGTGAGGACATCACAGCAGACACAAGGGGGTGAGTACACTCTCATTCTGGTGACTTTGCGCGCAGTGGAGGTGTCTGGGTGGGGGAGGTGGGCTGTGGGTATCTCTAGGCCAGGGCGATTTCGGTAGGCTAGGCCCCTCCGTAAGGCATGGCCCTGTGCCCCCGCCCCCCACCTCTGTAGGGTGCCAAGTACAGCTATTCATGGCCCTGTGTCATCTATGTGTGCAGTTGTCGTCCATAGGCTTGTAGGCCATGTCCCACTGATTGAGTAGTGGACCCCAAGTGCGCAGCGTAGTGCAGGGGGCTTCTGTGTCTGTCCTCTCCGCCAACGGTAGCGGTAATCCATGCACTCAACATGTCTTTCTTTCTCCCCCCCCTTTTTTGTGGGCTTCCTGTTCATGTGTGCATTAGCATCATCAGGCGGAGGAGAAGTGGCATCGGAGCACGAGGGAGCTGCATCCCACATGGCCCTGGAGGGCCATGCAACGGACTCTGAGTACACCAGTGGGACGGAGGGCGAGGGGAGCTCCACAGCGGGGACTCGTGCTGATGTCAGTGGCAGCGACTCGTCCTCTGAAGGGAGCTCCCTTGTGGTGGCGGCAACATCCGTGCCCCCCGCAACAACAGGTACAGCCGCCACCCAGCGCACCAGCACCACCCTCCCAGCAGCCCCTCAGCATTTGCCCCGTGCCCGCTCACCCAGGAAGGGGGGCATCTCCTTCGCCCCAGGCACCTCAGGCCCTGCCCCTGTCACCCCTGCTGCCGTCAGTGAGGAGGTCATTGACCTCCTGAGGACCATCATTGTTGGGCAGTCTACCCTTTTGAATGCCATCCAGGGTGTAGAAAGGGAGGTGCACCGGAGTAATGCATACCTGGAGGGCATTCATTCGGGTCAGGCTGCCCATCAGCGATCATTCAACGCTCTGGCCTCAGCACTGACGGCAGCAATTGTCCCTGTCTCTAGCCTCCCCCCTCCAACTTCCTCCACCCAGACCCAATCCCCTGTACCTCTGCCTATCCCAGACACACCTACAGACCAGCCTGCACACACCTCAACACCCAAGGGAAGCTCATCCAGACATAAACACCACACATCACACAAGCATTCACACAAGCAACATCCACATGCAGACACACCAACACCTACTGCCTCCACTGTGTCCCCCTCCTCCTCGTCTCCCTCCTCCCTCCCTGTGACGTCTCCACTCACACTTGCATGCACAACGTCTTCAGCCACTACGTCCATCACCAGCACACCCACCAGAACACTCCGCACACGTGCAGTCACCACCCCCACTACCATTTACACGTCCCCTGTGTCCTCTCCCAGTGTGTCTGTCACCCCCTCTTCCAAACCACACAAACGCAGGCAGCCACCCACCCAACAGCCATCCACCTCACGACAGCCTCCAGCCCAAGCACCTGCACCCAAAGACACCAGACTTCACACTCCTACAACCACATCCTCTTCCTCCAATCCCATACCCACTACACCTAGCCGTCCCTCTCTTTCCAAATTGATTTTCCTTTCCAAACTTGACCTCTTTCCAACAACTCCCCCACCCCGTCCATCTCATAAGACTGCAATCAGCACCTCAGCCAGCACCAAACCAGGACCTATCAAGACTGTTGTCCAAGGACTGTGGAGTCCCCCACCCTCAAGGGCAACTAGTTCTGCTAGGAGCCAAGGCACGGCCAGCCCACCCCCGGAAAAACACCCAAAGATTACCAGTGCCCAGCGCGAGAGGCCAAGGACACCAGGGACCAAAATCCCTACCCTGGCTCCGGCTGGAAGTGGGGTGCCACCTGGCACACCGCCAAAGGTGGGAAAGGGCCACAGACGACCAGGGAAAGGTGGGAAGGGCAGCACGCCCGACAAGTCCAGCAGCAGGCCAGCTGCCCAGGAGGGCCCCACCAGCCCCATCCCAGGTGTGCAGGAGGACACCCAGAGGCCCGGTACGGCAGCCCAGGAGGGCCCCGCCAGCCACAGCCCAGCTGCCCAGGAGGGCCCCGCCAGCCACAGCCCAGCTGCCCAGGAGGGCCCCACCAGCCACAGCCCAGCTGCACAGGAGGGCCCCGCCAGCCACAGCCCAGCTGGGCAATGAAGGAGCGCCAGCCACAGCCCAACAGGGCAAGGACCGCTGAACAGGGCAAGGACCGCCAAGGCATGCACCGCTGAACAGGGCAAGGACCGCCAAGGCAAGCACCGCTGAACAGGGCAAGCACTGCTGAACAGGGCAACGACCGCCAAGGCAAGCACCGCTGAACAGGGCAAGGACCGCCAAGGCATGCACCGCTGAACAGGGCAAGGACCGCTGAACAGGGCACGGACCGCCAAGGCAAGCACCGCTGAACAGGGCAAGGACCGCCAAGGCAAGCACCGCTGAACAGGGCAAGCACCGCTGAACTGGGCCCTTCATCTCAAGCACTGCTCCGCTGGGCACCGCCGTCTCATGCACCGCTGCACTGGGCCCTTCATCTCAAGCACCGCTGCACTGGGCCCTTCATCTCAGGCACCGCTGCACTGGGCCCTTCATCTCAAGCACCGCTCCGCTGGGCACCGCCGTCTCAAGCACCGCTGAACAGGGCCCTTCATCTCAAGCACCGCTGCACTGGGCCCTTCATCTCAAGCACCGCTCCGCTGGGCACCGCCTTCTCAAGCACCGCTGAACTGGGCCCTTCATCTCAAGCACCGCTGCACTGGGCCCTTCATCTCAAGCACCGCTCCGCTGGGCACCGCCGTCTCAAGCACCGCTGAACAGGGCCCTTCATCTCAACCACCGCTCCGCTGGGCACTGCCGTCTCAAGCACCGCTGCACTGGGCCCTTCATCTCAAGCACCGCTGCACTGGGCCCTTCATCTCAAGCACCGCTCCGCTGGGCACCGCCGTCTCATGCACCGCTGCACTGGGCCCTTCATCTCAAGCACCGCTCTGCTGGGCACCGCCGTCTCAAGCACCGCTGAACAGGGCACTGCCGTCTCAAGCACCGCTGAACTGGGCCCTTCATCTCAAGCACCGCTGAACAGGGCACTGCCGTCTCAAGCACCGCTGAACTGGGCCCTTCATCTCAAGCACCGCTGGCCCATTGGCGGAAGGGGCAGTGCCGCATCTGTGTTGGGCAGGGCTGCACGAAGCACTCTGGGCACCAGTCCCCCTCCAGAACCAGTGGACACTGTCATCCACTTGAGAGACTGTGGCTTTGCACTCCCCAGGATGTAACAGTGGGCAAACCACCCACTGTAGAGACTTGAGAGACTGTGGCTTTGCACTCCCCAGGATGGTACAGTGGGCAACCCACCCACTGTATGGACTTGAGAGACTGTGGCTTTGCACTCTCCAGGATGGTACAGTGGGCAAGCCACCCACTGTATGGACTTGAGAGACTGTGGCTTTGGACTCCCCAGGATGGTACAGTGGGCAAGCCACCCACTGTATGGACTTGAGAGACTGTGGCTTTGCACTCCCCAGGATGGTACAGTGGGCAAACCACCCACTGTATGGACTTGAGAGACTGTGGCTTTGCACTCCCCAGGATGGGACAGTGGCCAGGGAGGCCCCTCGTGGATCTGGCGTTGTGTACTCATGTGGCTGAGGTGCCCCCCCTTCCCTCCCCCCTGAGGTGCCTGTAGTTTTTCTATCTGATGCCCCTGCAGTGTTCTCTCCATTGGTGTCAGGTATCCTGTGTGGGCCTTGCCCATGTGATTTGGGCCCAGTGGTCCACGGACAATGACTGCTAAAATTATCGGTCTTTTAATATTTATGTATATATTAGTTTTAAATGTGTGATATTTTTATATGCCGATAATACAATATATTCGAGTGTTTATGATCATTTCATTTTGTCTTTGCATTCTTCCGGGGGGTTTGGAGGTTGTAACAGTGATGTATTGCTATGTATTGATGTGTGTGTTGTAGTGGGTGAGGGTGGTGGTGGGTGTGTAGCGTATGTGTGCCCGTAATATTTTCTCCTCCCCCCTCCCCTGTGTCGTAGGTGCAGTACTCACCGTAGTCTTCTGCGCCAGCGTTCGTGCTCCTGGTAGAGGAGCAGGAATACAATAGCTGGTAGGATGTGTAGTTCGGGTTCCATGCTGTCCAGATTCCTCGTGGGGTGTATGGAGGTGAGCGTTTTCCATTTGAAATGTCTGTTTCCGCCGTGTTTTTATCGGCGGGGCTACCGCCCCGAAAAATTTGGAGTATTGGTGGGTTGTGATAGGGTGGGCGGTACATTGACTCCCGCCTGTCTGTTGGTGGTGACCGCCGCGCTGTTTGTTTGTCCCGCCGTGGCGGTCGGAGTGTTAATGTGGCAGTCTCTGTTGGCGGTTTCCGCCAGGGTCAGAATTCCATTTTTTAAACCGCCAGCCTGTTGGCGGGTTAGCCGCCGCTTTAACACCGACCGCCAGGGTTGGAATGACCCCCTTTGTGTGTTAAAATTACACAGTATTATGAGGGCTGAAGTGATTGTGAGAAGATGACTGGGAGTTCATACTTGAAGATAGTGGCCGTAGTATTTCATGCTAAAAAATGTGCATTTTGCCTGCTACTCAAATCTAATCTCATGTGCCAAGATTTAAAGGCAAATATTTAAACTTAGATGTAAGAAAGAACTACACAGCCAGTGGCTGAACTGCAGTGTTAAACCAGAAAACCTGGGATCAGTCCCATCTACCCCGCTTGATCAAATTGTGTGATTCTGTGTAAATACTTTATTTCACAGAACCGCCTTTTTCTGCATTATCACATACAAGAGCACCTGGTAATATGTCAGCTCAGGATGTTTCCTGTGTTTAAATTAATACCTGTTGCTTAATGTCTCTGGGTCGAACTGGTTCTCCAAGATAAATCTTCACTCTGGTTATCACCAGATACCACTACCTCCTTACTTGTGGTCCATAACCACCTTTTCAACAAATGTTGGCCTTCGACGATACACCTGGTTAAATGTTGGCATCTGAAATGCAGCAGAAGTCCTTCAGCAAATACTCAAAGACATCCTAAATGGTCTCCCTGGAGTGCTGAATGTGAGCAACAATATCCTAGTGCAGGCCCCGATACTGAGCAGTCATTCCAAACAGTTTTTGCCAGGTTAAAGGAACACGGTTTGACTCTCCATTGGGAGAAATTCGAATTCTTAAGGAACAATATCAGTTTCTTTGGCTACTGGGTTTCCGATTGAGGCATTGGTTCTGACCTAGAATAGGTTAAAGATATTCGAGATGCCCCTACCCCATCATCAGTGTGTCTGCAGCTTCCTTGGAATGGTGACATACTGTGGACATTTTATGAAAAACCTGTTGCATATCAACGGTCTCCTTGCGGAGCTCACAAAGTCCACCAGTCCATGAGTATGGGGAGAAGAACAGGCATTCAGAAACACCAAAGAGGTATTGTTGGCTGACACAACTCTGGGGTACTTTGACCCAACCAAGACTCTTAACTAGTGGTGGATGACATTTCCACAGGTCTGAGGGCAGTACTGGCCTAACAGCAAGAATGCTGTGAGTGGGCACTGGTAGCGTATACAAGTCAAGCACTTACGCAGACCAAACACAGATGCTTTCAAATAGAAAGAAAAGCCATTGCAATTCACTGGGAGTGCCAACACTTCTATATGTACCTGTACGAACACCCTTTTACCATTCTCACATATCCTAAACCTTTGATTCTATTGTTTTGGGGGGCCTCATTCAAACCACCCCGAGGATTGAGAAGTGGCTTCTGCAGCTACAGGACTTTAACTTCACTTTCAAATACTGGCCAGGTGCCCGAAATCCTGCTGACTTCCTGTCACTCCATACGCCCCCAGCTTCGCCCTCCAAAGCAAAAGAAGCCCAGGAGACAGTGGAGTATGTCCAATTGGTGCTTGACAGGTCTAAACCAATTCCCATGTACCTCGATAAGGTGATTAAAGCTACCTAGCAGAATAACTTCCTGAAAATTGCAATGCAGTCAGCACTGTCAGGGGATTGGCGGCCCCTCAGCTCACCGCCTGCTTATCGTACTCATGAAGCAAAAGCAACTCTCCAGTATCACATCTGGCAACAACTGTCTGTCAAGATGAAAGGCTGCCCCTGTATAGTTTGCCCTGACAGTCTGAGACAACAAGCCATTCTCCTGGTGCATGGGTCCCATCAAGGGGTAGTCAAATCCAAAAGCAGACTGAGGAGTAAAGTCTTATTTCGGGGCCTCGATCAAAGAGTGAAAGAAGTAGTTATGATCTGTCCCACCTCCCAAGCAACTGCACCACCAAAATCTCCTGCACCAGTCATTACAAAAGATGGCCCCACTACCCCATGGCAACGTGCAGTGCAGATTTTGTGAGCCTTCCCGATGGCGCATACATGTTTATCCTAGTGGATGATTTTTCTCAGTATCCCAAAGTGGAAACTGTGATAGTCACCTCAGCAATATAAGTCATCCCAAAGACTGAGAAAATGATGTACACCCATGTTCTATTCGGGGAGATTTGCACGGATAATCTGCCCCCATTCAGTGGCCACGAGTGGGACGAGTATCTACGATCTTGAAATACCAAACATCACTGCATAACACCAAGATGGCCCCAAGCCAACAGCGAAGTGGAACGTTTTGTATGAACACTGACAAAGGTTATCCATATTGCTGTTGCTGAGGCCCAGAATACAGAGGGTGCCTTTTACAATGTCTTGTGGGAGTAGCGTCTAAGACCTCACTCCACCACTGGCATAGCCCCAAGCAAGATATGTTTCGGGCAAACTTTGACAGACACTATTCCCCGCCATCCTATGTGGGTAGACCAGCCAAATCTTTCAAACTGTACGGACTCCTAAAAACTTTGCAACAATGAGTATGCCTCATGACCGCGGTCTGCCAAACAAGGCACCAACTGTGTTGGGTACAAGGCCCTAGTCAAGACTTCCACCCTGGTGGAAAATTCCATCTGCCCTTCTTGGCTACCCCTTGGGCAATCACTGAATTAAATGGCACCATAGTAACTGCCAGGAGAGGTGCTGAGAGAGTCTCCTGGCTACCAGACAGCGGTCTGCTAGATGGTGAGGTAGAGGACGATGTACCCTTGACCAGCTTGCATGACTCCGAGGACAGCATGGACTTTGCCGCTAGAGGCAACTCCTGGTCAAGCAGTCACTCCTGGCCAATCTACAGATCCTGTTTTTGTGAATTCATTGAGTTTATGGTTGTTCTGTGTGTTTTTGTTTTCATACTGTTGTTCATTCTTATGGTAAAGGAGGAATGTAGTGTCGTGTTAGCATTTCGGTGGCACCATTGTAAATTGCCGTAGGAGGGGGGAAGTTAGGGAATCCTCCAAAGGTGTAGTTGTATTTGGTTCAGTCTGAAGTCCCCGTCAGAACAATAATAAAGGTAAGGCCGAAACGGTCGTGATTCAGTTTGGGAACACGAGTTACAGCATACCCTATGTCCTGTTGTTATTTCTCCCAGCGTTACAATTATGACGCCCTGTAATCACAGCTAATAACAGACTTCTAGAAAAAGTAAACACGGAAGTATGCTGAAAAAGAATCCAGCTCACGGAGGCTGTTTTATTTTTATGCAGCATTTACGACAGTAATTACTGCCGTCACATACTTATTTTGTGGTAAAATAGACATTTGCGAAATCGCTCTAAACTGAGGGGTCTGCCCGATTAGGCGCTCCACAAGAACACGTGTTTTACAGTTGCCTCCCTCATGTACTTTTCTCCCCCTGCACTCCGTGTTGTTCACCGTTGCCTGTATGCTTTTCCCTGCCCTCTCTATGCTTGTGCTCGTTCTTGTGATTTCCCCGTTGCTTTCCCACTTGCATCTCCCCACCTACTCAAAATTGCTCTCTTGACCATTGCTTCTCCTCCTCTCCCTCCTCCATGTTGCTTTTGTCCCTGCCCTCTGTGTTGCTTTCCCCCACCAGCACCCTCCTTCTGCGGTGTCAGAGGCTTCTTTTTTAGTCATGTACAGCTTTGGGGATGCTGTGCAGAATGGTTAAAAAACATTGACAAAGACAAGACCTATTGGCTTTGCCAATGCCTTCTATACATTAAGGAAATGGAGCAGGGTTCTGACTCTGCTTGTTGCTCTCTTGTTTCCTGTTGATAAGCTAGTCTTGGGGCAGCATTAGCTTGAGCAGTTTTGCAGGACCCTCTACCCAGCAGAGAAAGGACCCTCTACCCAGCAGAGAAAGGATAGAAGAGGAAATATTGACTGTCCTGCCTTTTCTTCCACTTCAGAAGTGTAATGAAAATAATTCAGATCACAATATTGCTTCAAACCACAAGCAAGCAACAAAGTAAGAAAATTAGTTTCTGAAATTCGAGAGGTTCCATGACGGCACAAGACGCTGATTTGGGCAAGTAAGCATAAAAAATGTGATACTAGAAGCGTAGTCACTTGCAACTTTATTTGAGCTATTTACTCTCTTTTATGCGGAATAGAGTGATATTTTTGCCATGCACTTAATATTTTGCTGTTGAATATATCATTGAGGTTTAGGTTCTCAGAATAAACGTTTTTTATATCAAGTTCGTTAGCAAAAACCGAAAGTTATAGAATATATAAAGCATGCAAAGGAACAGACACCAAGGGCCAGATGTCCGAAGCTTATTGCATGGTGCAAACAGTGAAATTCGCTGTTTGCGCCATGCAAAAAGCACATTGCGATGCTCATTCCCATTTTGCGAGTCGGTAACCTGGTTACCGACTCACAAAATGAGAATGCGACTCGCAAATAGGAAGGGGTGTTCCCCTTCCTATATGCGATTCGCATCGCGATGTAGAATTGCTTTGTGACCGCGAACGCGAAAGCAATTTGCAGTTACCACCAGTGTCACACTGGTGGTAACCCATTTGCAAAAGGGAATGGGTCCCCGTGGGACCCCTTCCCCTTTGTGAATGGCCCTGTAAACATATTTTCAGAGCAGGCAGTGGTCCTATGGATAACTGCCTGCTCTGACAAATGAAACAAAAACGTTTCATTTTTTTCGTTTGTATTGCAACTCGTTTTCCTTTATGGAAAACGGGCTGCAATACAAAAAAAAAATGCTTTATTCAAAAGCAGTCACAGACATGGTGGTCTGCTGCCTCCAGCAGGCCACCATCCCTGTGAGTCCTGCGAATCGGAAGGGGGTCGCAAATTGCGACCCACCTCATTAATATTAATGAGGTTGGTCTTTGCGACCCCCTTGCGATTCGCAGATGGTGTCAGGGACACCATCCTGCATCCGGGTTTGCGACTTGCAAATTGCGAGTCGCTCAGACTCCCAATTTGCAAGTCGCAAACTTGGACTTTCCTACATCTGGCCCCAATTGTCATATCCATCAACTGTACAACATTGGAAAATACATACATGCAAACAATAGGTAGTGGCGAATATACACTAATACTTGTTGCCAATTCAGAGTACTAGTGTGGTACAACAGCAAGTTCAGCTTTGCATGTCAATGTTTTTCCGTCTCACACTATATAATGAATTGTGTCATTTTGTTGTGTCATTATGATGCTTAAAACATCACAATGACAAAATGTTGCAGGGAATAGTGAACTCATTGATGTCACTTCACTAAAATGCCTGGGGTAGTGGAAGTGTCATCACACGCCCTTTGATCTCCACTTTCACTCAGGCACACATACTTATACATACTCACAAATACACACATTCACTCTCACATAAGCACACTCTCACCCAGAGGCAAGCACACAACGTACATTTAAAAACATTTTTACTTAACTCAGCTGCCATGAAAGGGCATATTCCAGGTAATTTTACTCCATTTTTGTTACACTAAGAGTGAAAAATATGTTATCATTCACTATCTGTGTATTTAAAAATTGACAAAAAGCAAAGAGTGGAGCCGCAACTAACGTCCATAAGGACGAGCTTCTCCTGTGTTCCTGACACTTAATTTGCCACCTTTGAAGTCAGGGGTTGCGAAGGCACTGCCAGGGGAAGCAAAGGGCAAGACCCTGGCGACCCCTAAATGACGTCCATGACTGTATTGAGTTAATTTATCAACTGTAACTTTAGACTACAAATCTAGGTCAAACTGAGCTGCCCCACAAGCAGTGCCCATGAACGCCATTGTTCTTTCAGTGACGAGCTCTGTGGAAGAGTTTCATATAGCAAAAGGACATAAGAAGTTTGCAGTATTTCCAGCATTCCTTTCTGGGTTATGAGAATTTCAATAGGAAAAGGCACACCGAAGCTGATGTATCTCCTGAAACTTCAAGTAGATTCCACCACCAATGAGGATACTTCATGGAAGATCTAACTCAGGTGTTGAAGCTAAGATACACACTTGACAGGACTTCTTCCACTGACAACACAGATCAACGTCCACCATGGCAAACATCATGCTAAATACAGCAAACGTGCTATGACCAAAGAAGTACATAAATCTTAATGGCATCATGGAATTGCGTTCAACGTAGCTGCGTAGCATCAATCTGAATTACTGTTGACAGTCATGTTGTGTTCCAAACTGATCCTGAAGTATAAAAACACCTTTGACTTTAAATAACATCGAGCTAGACTTTGCAAAAATATCTAGCAAGAACTTCAGCATGAAATACAACAAGACTCCACATGTCAGGCCACCTCAACAGAAGATAAGTCCAGGTAGCAGTGCTACATATTCAGTTTGCCTGCTGAAGGTGACACTAGTAGAGTGTTGATGTCCAGTCTGTGGATATATCTCTCTCCTGGCTATCACAGTCCGACTGCGGGTCTCCAAACACTGCCTTCCAGCTTCCCGGACATGGGTTGGAAGGGAAAGTTGTGACAATTTATTCAGAGTCTTGGGTGAATAGTTGTTGGCAGGTGTTCTGTTACTCTAGAGTTACTCTAAGTCCCTTGGTTGAGACTCACCATATTGATATTGATCCACAGTATCAAGGTTTCTATACTAGTTAATGAATTGCCTTCTCTCATGTTGCATACTGCTCCATTATTGGCTAGGTTTGTGCTGCTGTCTCTACTCCTTACCACCTGTCACATGCTTAACCAGCATTGTATTTGTATTTGTGCGTCCTTTTTCTTGCTCTAGTTCCCTTTTCAATTCAGCTATAAATGATCCATGGAGCCCACGATGCCTGTGCTGGCTGATGACATGTCTGATAAACATCACGTCACACTTGGAGTATAGCAAACCTTGCACTGCTTCTGGGTATGCAATTTTCCATACATAAATGAGATAAAGGGTTACATTGCTGCTTGTCCTCTGTGTATGATGAGTATAAAATGTCTCCTTCTGTTTTATGGCTTTGTGTAAGGAATTGTGAGCAAGATGTACTACAGCTTTACGTATGGCAAAGGGTCCAATTAGGAAAATTTGAGCATTTGCAACCTCAAAATGGTCTTTTTGAATGTACCAAACCCATATTGCAATTCTGTAAAACTTTACAGAGTCACAGGTTGAATTTGCAACTACATATCGAATTGGTATTTGGAAGGGATGTGTTTTGATGTCCCTTCCAAATAACAATTCAGAAAGGGATTTATTAATGTTTTGTGACTGAATTCTGGTCTCAAAACACTAGTATTTTACAGACTACTGAAATGTAATGGTAAACCATTCGCCTTTCTGAATATTGACAAAAACATTTTTAATAGTAGGCAGTGGTCTTAAAAATGTTTGCTAACCTTCTTTTTTTTTAAACACATCCTATTTTCCTTTAAAGTAAATGGGCTGAGTTTGAGAAAAAAATGATTGCCTTATTTAAAAGCAGACACAGGTGTGGTGGTCTGCGGACCCCAGATGGGCAACCACCCTCTGATGGCAGCAAAGCATAGCAGGTGAAATACTGTGACCTACCTCATTATTATTCTTGAGGTAGCTCGAATTTCAACCCACTACAGTTTGGTAATTTGTAAACGGATCTATTAGTACATAGGATGGTTCGCAAAATATCACAAAGGTTGCAAAAATCCTGGTCGCATATTGCGACTAGTGTTTAGTACATCCGGCCCTATATGTCTATGCGCTACATAGCCTCTGCTGCTGCTACCTGTGTTGTTTTTGTCTTGTGTGTAAGACATCTTTTTCATGCGGCTTCTCATTCTGCATACCTGATATCTGTGTGAGGGATGCATACATTTGAAGCTGAGAAATGTGTGTTTGTGTTAGCAAAAGGGCCTGGATACCCCTCTGTTACAAACCCAGATAACACAAAGTGACAAAAGGGCCTATAAGCAAAAATCTACTGGTGCCCTGAGACTGTGTTTTCTGTGAGCAATGCTTGTGTTGTTTCATTGTATGTGAAGAATCTTGCTCTGCTGCTTACTATACCTCTTTAGTGTTTTACATGAATTTCCCTTAGTCTAGACTGTACTATAGAGCTGATGATAGCCACCTACATTCTAAGTGGTATTTAACAGTAGAAGGATCTTAAATATGAAGCATGATGGCCACCGCTCTTAGCAGACCTTCCTTTCAGTGGTGCCACCAGCATCTGACTAGCACTAGGATGAAAACTATGGACCCGGTTACAAAAAAAAGTTCCACATTTTGGCATATTGTGAGTTTTCGTGCATGATTGCTGTTTGGTGTCTGTGATAAAGGAGCCCCTGAGGGTGTACAGAGTGGCTAGTAAGGGTATTAAAGTGGTCAAAGAGGGTACAGTGCAAAAGTAAGGCTGTGCAGCTCATGACAGAAGAATTGGAGAATTAATGATGTTCATGATGTGGATTAATTTTGAATACCACTGTGGAAGAATTATGGGCCATATGTACGAACACATTTTCCCATAGACACAGAATGGGCAAAACCCTTTGATACATCTGGCCCTATGTCTCTTCCTAGAATTTCTGATGAAATATAATCTGATACAGAGCGTATAGCTGAAATGAGCAAACCAACAAGTAATTTGTTCAGCATATTTATTGCACCTTTAACAAAGGTCTTTAGCAATAACATATTTGACAAGGGACATTCGAATACTTATTTCCTTACAGAAGAAGCTATATCAGTAGACAAGGGAACCTACACGCGAATACCTTCGGCCCTATGCCTCTTCAAACATACCCCTTTCTGCAGCAATACACTTAGGGGGTGATTCTAACTTCGGCGGGCGGCGGAGGCCGCCCGCCAAAGTTCCCCCACCAAAATACCGCTCCGCGGTCGAAAGACCGCTGAGGGTATTTTGGGATTTGCCCTGGGCTGGCGGGCGGCCGCCAAAAGGCCGCCCGCCAGCCCAGGGCAAATCAACCTTCCCACGAGGACGCCGGCTCAGAATTGAGCCGGCGTAGTGGGAAGGTGCGACGGGTGCAGTGGCACCCGTCGCGTATTTCAGTGTCTGCATAGCAGACACTGAAATACTTTGTGGGGCCCTCTTACGGGGGCCCCTGCAGTGCCCATGCCATTGGCATGGGCACTGCAGGGGCCCCCAGGGGCCCCGCGGCACCCCCTACCGCCATCCTGTTCCTGGCGGGAGACCCGCCAGGAACAGGATGGCGGTAGGGGGTGTCAGAATCCCTATGGCGGCGGAGTGCGCTCCGCCGCCATGGAGGATTCTGCAGGGCAGCGGGAAACCGGCGGGAGACCGCCGGTTTCCCGCATCTGACCGCGGCCGAACCGCCGCGGTCAGAATGCCCTGCGGGGCACCGCCGGTCTGTCGGCGGTGCTCCCGCCGACCCTGGCCCCGGCGGTCTCAGACCGCCGGGGTCAGAATGACCCCCTTAATCTTTCAAAATACATTTTTTATAAGCGGCCTCCTCCTCTAGTGCTTGTCAGCCAGATTCATGATACCGTTCTAAAAAAAGGCGTGAAAAAAGTACACTTGTTCCATTAAGTGCTGCGTATGTGATCTTCTGTGTTTGTTGTCCTCTACATAAGGACGTTAGGGTCTTTCAAGTGGCTGGTGAATAATACCTTAAAGACATCTATACGTTCTTTACAGATACTGCTCTGAATGGACTATTCTGAAGTTCACTTGGAAGGGCTTATAAGAAGGAAAATAAATGTAGTGCATCTCTTTCCAGTACCACATCTGCATGGCATCCAGGCCTATAAATAATGCACAGAGAGACTCTCAGGAGGGCCTAGTGGTCTGAGGCACTGTGTTAAGACTGCAGTTGCTTATGGAAGTATGGGTTAAAATTCCACTTCTGACATCAACTTTAAGTCGATTTAGTTCCTGAGTTCCTTTCAAATCCCAGCTTGGAATGTTGGCAAACCATATAATATCTGAATTAGTACCAACAGTGAGATTCATTTGAATCTTGTTGGCCTAATTTCATTCTCAAGCTGTTGCAAAAATCTTCCAGCGCCGGTACAGTTTGATGTGGTTTTTGGTCAGGTGCTTGAACCATCCCCTCCGTGAAAGAAATAGGTTGCAATCTCTGCTTGCTGTGGTGTATTTATGTTTGTGGTTTTCAATAAGTAGATTTTTATTCCTATGTGACATCATTTTCATGTGCTTTCTTAAAGAGATGTTTCCTGTAAGGAATGCAGAGCAAGGGCGAAAGAGTAGAAGTGAATGAGGGATTAAGTGAGAAGGGTTGTTTAGCGAGGAGAGAATGAGAGAAAGACAGAGTAAGTAAGTGAACTAGAAGCTAGGAGAGGAAGAGGAGTCTGGCCATGGAGGCAACCTGCTTCTCCTTACTCTCCCATACTGCTAAGGTCTGCAGATCCAGCACAAGGTCTAGACTCTTGTTTCCAGCAAGGATCTAGAAATCCAGCAGGAATATGCAAGGCACAGTGGCAGCATAAATCTGCACAAACTGTCCCACCTTCCGCCTTCCTACTTCCTGTGCTGTAGTTGATTGTGTAGCGAAATAGGTCATGGGCAAGGCAATTGTGTAAGCAGGATTCAGGCCTGTAAGTAGGTGTGGAGAGGAATCCGTTCTACAAAAAGGTGTGAAAAGAGTACACTTGTTACATTAAGTGCTGCATGTGTGATCTTCTGTGTTTATTGTCCTGTACATAAGGACTTTAGGATCTTTCACGTGGCTGGTGAATAGCACCTTTTCTTTGTGTGCATTAAAGACATCTATACATTCTTTACAGATACTGCTCTGAATGGACTGTTCTGAAGTTCACTTGGAAGGGCTTATGAAAAGGAAAATAAATGTATTGCACCTCTTTCCAGTACGACATTTGCATGGCAGCCAGGACTGTGAATGATGCAAAGAGTGCGAGGAAGGATGGCTGAGTGGTCTAAGGTTCTGTGTTCAGCTTGTAGTCTTTTCTGGAGGCGTGGGTTTGAATCCCACTTCTGACATGCCTGTGGTTGGTATAATGCTTTCTTGAGGGTGAAAAATCATATGATTTCCCTCACAGAGGCTTCAATGCTTTTTTTTCTGGACGAGAGTAATGTTTTTTTTCAGTTTGTTCCAGTCACTAATATCCTCTGCTGTCTGCTTTTCTGTTTCCCAGTCTCTTTTTGACCCTCTCGGGGAAAGAGCCTCATGAGGTCAGTATGGCCGAGTGGTTTAAGGTGCTGCGTTAAGGCTGCAGTCTCTTCTGGAGGCGTGGGCTTGGATTCAACTTCTGACAAGAACTTTAAGTCAATTCAGTTCCTGAGTTCCTTTCAAATCCCAGCTAGGAATGTTGGCAAACCATATAATATCTGAATTACTACCAACAGTGAGAGTCATTTGACTCTTGGCCTAATTTCATTCTCAAGCTGTTGCAAAAATGTTCCAGCGCCCGTGCTGCTTGATGTGCTTTTTGGTCGGGTGCTTGAACCAGCCCCACCATGAAAGAAATGGGTTGCAATCTCTGCTGGCTGTGGTGTATTTATGTTTGTGGTTTTCCATAATTGGATTTTTATTTCTATGTGACATCATTTTCATGTGCTTTCTTCAAGAGATGTTTCCTGTAAGGAATGCAGATCAAGGGTGAAAGAGCAGAAGTGAACTAGGGATTAATTGAGAAGGGTTGTTTAGCGAGGAGGGAATGAGAGAAAGACAGAGTAAATAAGTGAACTAGAAGCTAGGAGAGGAAGAGGAGGCTGACAATGGAGGCAACCTGCTTCTCCTTATTCTTGCTCGACCCCAAACGGCTATGAACATTCATTTTATGCAAATATGGCAGAACTTTAACCATCAGCAAGTGAGGGTGAGTCCCTGGCCGGATGCAAGAGAGCAAAAGTCTTCCCATGTTGCTAAGGCCTGCAGATCCTGCACAAGGTCTAGACTCTTTATAGATACTGCTCTGAATAGACTGTTCTGAAATTCACTTGGAAGGGCTTATAAAAAGGAAAATAAATGTAGTGCAACTCTTTCCAGTACGACATCTGCATGGCAGCCAGAACTGTGAATGATGCAAAGAGTGCTTGTGAGGATGGCCGAGTGGTCTAAGGCGTTGCGTTCAGGTCGCAGTCTCTACTGGAAGCGTGGGCTTGAATCGCACTTCTGACAAGAACTTTAAGTTGATTTAGTTTCTGAGTTCCTTTCAAATCCAAAGTAGTAATGTTGGCAAAGCATATAGGGGCATATTTATACGCTGCTTGAGCCGGATTTACTTAATTTTTTTTTACGCAAATTTTGCGCAAACCTAACACCATATTTAAACTTTGACACCCGACCCTGCGAATGTCATAATTTCGTTGTGTGCGTCATTTTCTGAATGCGTGAAACCACCTTGTGTTAATGACATGCAAGGTAGGCGTTCCCGTCCAAAAAATGACTTAAACACCTGTGCGCCATATTTATCCATCCGCGCAAAAATCCTGCACGGCTGGGAGGCGGAGGCGGAAAATGGCGCACAGCCCGATTTGCGTAAAAAATTAACGCCTGGGTCAGGGCAGGCGTTAAAATGGGGCAAACACACCAGTACTTAAGGAAAACACACAGAAGCAACATCAAAGCTCCAAAAAGGAAGACATGGAGGTGTTATTCATCCAGCATGCACGAAGACGCAGAGCACAGGACCAACAGCAGTTGCTTCCACCACACTAGCAGGGACCCCAAAGACAATGTAGAAGGCAGGAGGGGATATTCCGGATGAGGACAACCCTTCAGGGCCTCAGGGAACATGACATCATCCGGAGGTACAAACTAAACTGGCAAGCCATACAGTAGCTGCTGCGCCACACTGAGCCACAGTTTGCACCCAGCTTGCAGACACCCCACATCATACCACCAGAGACCAAGCTGCTAGTTGTCCTCCACATGTTGGCAAGTGTCTCTTTTCAAACCACTGGAGCCCTGGTTGCCGGGATCTCACAGCCATCATTCTCTGCCTTCCTACCTAAAGTACTGGATGCCATCATCTCCCTCACACCCCGCCACATCAGCTTCCCCAACACACAGCTGAAGCAGCAGGAGACTAAACAGGGCTTCTACCAAATCAATGGCTTCCCACACGTGCTTGCTGCCATTGACTGCACACATGTACGGATTGTGCCACCTGCTGCAACGGACATACAACACATACACCACTACATGGGCACGTGGCCAGGAAGACACTGAGGTTGTGACACTGCTAGTCATGTTTGATATCCTGACCCAATGGGATACACACCTATGGACAAGTGACAAGTGCAAATAACTAAAGATGCCACTCCAGAGCCACAAGGGACTAATTTAAAACCACACAGTGACAATGACATGGCCTTAACTGGCAGTACATCCTGGAAGATTAATCTTCCAATATCACATCAATAACACTCAATCACAACCCTTCCAAGCAATACGTACTGTATAATGGGTGTGTAATGTGTTTTGCTGCAGGTCAAACACCATGAGACACATAGCATGATGATGATGACTGTAATGAAGGGGACATGGAATCATTGAGGCACTACCAACATCTCACATCACTCCTGGGGTGACATTGCCCGCTAGCAATAAGGAAGTGGTCTGTGCTAAGAACACATATTGATGTGACAATATTGCAAAGTGCACATTGCTACACATACGGATTGAGACAATTACACATATAGTGCAACCGTCTTACCACCACTGTGGAATGGATTCTTTGTGTGGTATCATGTCACCTCCAGTGAAGACACATGGACACTTCTTTCACATGACATAATGCATGGGAGATACACAATGTACTGCAAGTTTACAAATATACCGCTGATATCCGGTCAATTAGCCAAATACCAGTTTCGATAAATAAACAACCCAATGCTGATAGAACATCCTAGAAGCCTAGGATTCCACACAATAACTGATGAGTCACAGACAACACAAGATAACAACTGCCATGCAAAGTGATAATCATGGTGCAAGCAACATCCAAATGTTTACACTCATTTTCTCTTTCAGCTGATCAGGGGTATGGGGTCCAGCCATGGATCATGATTCCATTTGCCAACCCAAGCACAGCATCAGAGCATGCGTATAATGAGGCACATCGGAGGACACGCACCATAGTAGAGCAGACTTTTGGCATCTTGAAGTCAAGATTCAGGTGCCTCAGCATCACCGGAGGCAGCCTCTTATACTCACCTGAAATGGTTTGCAAGATCATTTTGACCTGTGCCATCTTGCACAACATATGTGTAAGGAGGAACATTCCCCTCTATGAACCAGACCCACGAATGCCTGAAGAGGAGGAAGAGGAGGATGCTGTCCATCAACATGAGGGGGACCATCCAAACACTGCAGCAGGATTGCTTCGGAGACAGCACAATGTACAAAACTTCTTTTAACTCTAGTCACTATCACCACTGTCTTACCATATGTCATTAAACACCTCACTTCATCACTCAATCATGGTCTGGGTAATTATTTATGCATCACATGATCCCTAGGAATCATAATCAGAGTTCAGCCACATTGAGCATAGCAGAAATACAGATTATGATACTGAAAAAGCCACATCACATTTGATGGGTATGAATGTACACCCAACTTCACACACAGTGTTGATGATATATATCCTGTCTATTTCACATCTGAAGGGCAATATCAGAAGACCAGAGCTATGAGACACATCCATGTTGCCAACATGGTCCATTGCAGGATATGACACACAACCAAGACACCATCAATCATAAGTTAAAAAGTGATTCATACATGAGGCAGCAGATGTGCAATTTTATTGTTAACAGGAATGTATGACCAGATCCTTGACAGCAGTAAGTGTGACATCAGCTAGCTCTGCAAGGAGCATGTGTGATAAGCACTCCATGTAAGCTGCAAATGGATAGCATGAGTGCCCCAGGTATGACAAGCATTGCTCAGAAGACATGCCCTGCGCATTCCATCCCAGGTTATAAGTCCTGCCACTGCCATGTTTTCAGCCTCTCCCCACCCTTCTCTAGGGGGCCCTGTAAATGGACTATTGGTACCCTGATAACCTTCATCTACACACACCCAGACTCCCATTCTGACTCCTGTGTGCTTCCTTCTTTAGTATGGCATGCCATAGTCATAGTTCATCTGTCTGCAAAGACTTCAGGTCCAATAATGCACTGCCTGGTAGTCTGTAGGACCTGTAATCACCTGTCCATTGCTTCCCAAGTGAAAGGTACAGTTGGCCCTTTGAACTTGATTCTCACCTACACGACCTGTGAGAGACTTAAGCTGCACACACCTGTGAGCAGTTCCATGCAGACCAGCCATTTGAACCTGCACTGCGATTGCTGCTGTCTAGAACTGCTTAGAAGCTGCCATTTTATGTATAAACTTGTTGTGCATTGCTGTATAAATCACTTGTGTAACACAGGCCTTGGGTTATTGTGTAACATTGCAGCCCACAGCACAAATACAATTTTTAGTTTCCACAGTGTTGTTCCAGCTTTTCACAGTCAGAGTCTGCTCACTGTGTATTCGCTTGTTCATGTTTGTTCCAGACACAGCCTGCATCCTGTTAGCCTGACTGGTTCCTGTCTTTGTGTTACCATAGAGGTTCCCTGTGGCTACATTTGTTTCATAGTTGCTTTCCATGCCCTCTCCTTCCTCCTGGGGTATTGTGTCTGGTAGGTCTACGATGAATCCTCAAATAGATTATATAGTGTAATCAGTGTACTTATCGTATCATGGTCTGGGACATGTATTCAAATAGCCTAATCCAGGCCCCATCCCTGGGTTTCATGGATGCATGAGTGACAAACAGTGACAGTGTACTATGGCTGTATGCATGGATTTGGTACGGTGCCTCTAGCACAACAAACAACGTTTGCTAATGTGTATGAAAGGACAAAACATATTTGTGCCCTGACAGTCCACACACAGATTCACATTGGCCACAACCCATTGATGGTGCTTGCGTGGTGACTACCTGTGAAATTAATCAGCACAGAGGCACTGATGTTCCCTGTTGTAGTGGGAATTTTAGAGGCCACCCTGTGTACTAATGTTGTAATGAAACCTGCCTGTTTCATATTACTGATCCATTAATTTTGTGAGCACACCAAGGTTGCCCTGTTGTCAACCTCATAAAACCTCTGCAGTGCCATAGCTGGACTATCCCCATATGTGTTGTCAATTTCTCTTTGGCTTTCGGTCAATTCTGCTTTGAAGGATACTCTGTTAATACAGGGAATGGCTCCACAGACTCATAACTAGACCTCCATGTAACTGTGACAACATGGAGGCCAATACTGACACAGGGTACACATAGCCACACACTTGAAATGGACACCTTTGTGCAATAAACCACTGGAAATATGTGAACACATGCAGAATGCTCTGCTGGTCCTCCACTGCCACAGGAGAAACATAGGTCATTTATATGACTCAAACTGTGGTGTAACATTACATTTTTGGATTGGTTTTGGGACTCTGTGTCACAAACACTCTACCTACCTAGCATTTTCAAATGCCTGACTCAAGGGTAGTATACAAACAAGTGACCAGGAAGTGGTATCCAACATGCCAGTACATGTGATGGCTTACCCTTGTAACATTGCCATTATCAACCGCCCTCTATCTATCCTGTGCATAGTTTGTCATGGGAGATGTTTTGTCCCCAAAGTCAGGGAAGTTCACACAGCATTAGATGCTACGGGTATGACAAACATATCCTGACTGATGTACCATACTGAATGGCATCTGATGGTTATCCACATTTACAACACATGCATACAAGCACATTATTTAAAACACGTCTTGTGACGTTCACACAGAGGCACAACAACAATTGAAATAGCCAATTCACAGACATAAACACACAGGCAATGAGAGAATGTATAAAGTTGCGTAGCATTGCTATCCTCTAATGACGCACCACCTGCTCAAACTAGGGAATACCAATTTAGATTCCAAATGTTTTGATTGCTGTTGCGTCAGTGAAGAGTGCTAACCTGGCACACCCACATGAGTATTATGGTCCGCAGTAGTGTGGTGTGCCACATGTGCCCAAACACTGGAACACACAATGCTGGCCCTAACAGCCTATCTCTGTATAGTTACATCTTTCATGTACGGTAAAAATGAGAGAAATGACACAAACACAGTTAAAGACAGATATTTTGATGCAAACGCGTCAAAAAAGACGTATATGCATCAATTTTGATGCATATGCGTTGAAAAATGACGCTCACAGCCATTATACATCCATTGGTCCATAGCGGTAATTCCTACACTGCACCCCATGAAATTGGTTATCAATGAAAAATATATTTAACTTTTAATACAGGGGAATTTGTAAGCATTTGCTTAAAATTTTTTTTACGCAAAGCCCGTAAGCGTCATAAAATTTTCATGCATCATAATAAAAACGCACCGCATTTGAGACAGGAACTGATGCAATAGGATATCCTGTTTACAGAAATTGTACAGTGGGTCTACTTTCACTTTCACTTTCCAGTCTATGATTCTTCTAGACTGTGTGGCTGTGCTGAGAGTTTTGTCTGTCCAAATTGTGCTTTTGTTTCCTGTGTGCCATTCTAACTGTCATCTGTTGTTTTTGCAATTGTCTCAGTTATTCAGTGTAAGTGTTTTTTTGTCCTTTTTGGTGTCTAATTTTGTCTTTGTACTGTTGGGAGTGTGT
Source organism: Pleurodeles waltl (assembly GCF_031143425.1). NCBI lineage: Eukaryota > Metazoa > Chordata > Amphibia > Caudata > Salamandridae > Pleurodeles > Pleurodeles waltl. Next base: position 546,129,702 of record NC_090445.1, read on the forward strand.
AGTGGGTATTGTTAGTTGGGGTATTGTTGGGCTGTTTGTGGGTTATTTAAGTTTCATTTTCCTCCCTCCTTTCCCTGTATTTTCCTCTTTACCCTTTCCTATTCCTATTATTATTTCTGTCATGTTGGGTAGGCCACGTCTGGGGAGAATGGGTGAGGATGAGCTGGGGGCATTCATCTGGCTGGTGTGCGACTTCCTCTCCCTGACGTTGGAGGCTGGTGGCAGGGTGATACAGGGGTATCACACGGAGGCGAGGAGGCTCAGGTGGTCGAAGGTGCTGGACCATCTGTAGCGAATATTCAACCCACAGCGCAACGACAACCAACTCAAGCATCGCTGGGCTGACCTTGTTGCCAGAGAGCAAGACCTGCTGGACCACCTGGGTGTGGTGATTGGTGGCCCTGTTGGTGAGTACAATTTTGACTATTATGCACATTTAAATGCTCTGTAGTGACAGTAGCAGATTTGTTGACATGATGCATGCAATGTTTGTGGACATGTGGAATGCAAGTTAAATATACAGTGGCCCTGATTTATACAATATTTGCTACACATTACCATCATTTGTTGACGCAAAAGCTGCACAAACTTACAAAACACAACTTGATCTTGTAAATTAGTGCTGCTTTGACGTCAACAGATGATGGTAATGCTGCTCAAACTTATGTTTTGTTCATGTCTGTGAGTGTACCGGGAATGAGATGTATTTCCAATGGGAATGAATGTAGTCCCCAATTATTTGGAATACATGTCTGAACTGTATTCATGGCCATACATACAAAGTTCTTCCTAACCTCTGGTAATATCTTAGGCTGATACTTTGACTTGGTTTGTGCAGCATTTAGATTAGAAACGGATGCCAAAGTAATGCACATGGGATAGTATCTAAATGTTCGGTGTTACTTTCCATAGCTGTAGTGTAAAACATGAAGCAAATGGTACAAATTGAAGAAAACAAATATCTGGCCCTCTGTTCCTGTGTGTTTTATTTTGCCTTGGGCACAATTGCTGGAACAGAGCTGATGCATTTGCCATCTGTGTCACTTTATAGCCATGCAATTTTCATAAGTTAATGGTCATCATGGGATACCTGAACTTGGTAAATGCATGGTCACAAATCATTACTTGCATGATGTTGGGCAAGGGACCCCTGACCGCTTCCATCATACATATAAACGACGAAATAGTTTGCTAGTTTACGTTTGGTACACCCCTGCTGATCTAGTGCAGCACATGTACAATAGTTAACTTCCCAGTATGAAGGCTATCACAGACATGGGTGTATGCTAAGATCAGCAGACCAGCATTCCTGTGACTGCTGCCATTCCCAAGGTGCATACAAATTGAGACCTACCTCATCAAGATTGCCACAGTAGGACATTTGCTAAACCATGTTTCAATTAGGGGACAGTGTCAGTTTGTTGTACACCCGCAGATCACCCAACTTGGCAAATGTAAGATGATGAATGTGGCTAACTGTGATTTACAATACCCGATATAGGTACACAGAGCAATGAGTGACACATTTCAGGTGCAATGACTACACCTGTGCCCATGCATTCTGTCACGGATGATCAAAACAGACACTGTCAGCATATATTTCTTTGTTGTTTTGCTTTTGATAAATGGCCAATCCACGTTTAGCATAAGATTGTCATCAAGTAACACACAGGATCCCTGCCATCATGGTGTCATAGGGGGCATATCCGGCTCTGGGTACACTGGCAATGCGGCATATGTAACCTACAGACAACACCTGCCCACATGTAATAGACCATAGAAATCATAATAATTCATGAGCTAAACTCAACCCACATGAGCATCACACAGTAACTGATTGTCCCTTGATGCACAAGCCACAATGCCTGCCTGACTGGTATTGCAGTGCACCAGGAATGTGGCTTTGCAAGTCTGTCATAACAACAAATGAAGAAATGGAGTACCCTCTATAAATGAATCTGCAACCAATTGAGCAATCAGGTTTGTCACCACATGATAGTTAGGGCCACTGCATGTGTGCATATGTGTGTCTATCACTCACTGGAGTGACAGGGTCAATAAATGTTTGCAGTGGCATGTCTGTTGGGGTGTCTACATGCTTGAGGTGCTGGTCTATGATATATAATGTCACACACAGTAATTGTTTGATCCAAGTGTTGTAGAGTGTGCAGACATTAAACACATTTCACCCTTACATGTTTTACAGGTGGCCCATCCCCCTACACAATTGGAGAAGTGCCTCGATTTGCGGACCCAGACATATCCAGTAAGTGTTGGTATGTTAGATCTGTGTTGTGTTTGCAGCTGTTGTGTGATTGACTCCTGTGTGTCGGACACATAGTAAGGTATGATGTGCTGGCACATGATCTGATATGGGACTTGACTGGCGTTTGCCTTGTTTTTCCATATTTGAGTTGGACAATCAGTGGCGTAGAGTCATATTTTGGGAATCTAGTGCTGCGCTGTAGGCATGGGCAGGTGATCAGGGTGATATTAGTTGCTACATTTATGCCAATGAAAATTTTGGTGGTAGTCATTTTCATTATTTAGTCAGCAAGTCATACCCTGATTCACACAGAGCAGGGATGCCAAAGTATTACCCACAGACGTGAGCCTCCCTGTTAACTAATAAACATGTAGGACTGTATGTTTGACTTCCTAGCAGCATCTAGCTCCACATGTTGTGCTACGTTTATGTGGCACTTGAGTAGAATGTCATAGGCGTGCATGCAGCTCATGCCCATATGGGTGCTTGCATCTATGTGCTTGTTTTTGGAAAGGTTACTAGTGGTAGAAAATTATGTGGACAATTGCCAGCAATTAGGAACATAAATGTGGATGTGATTGTCCAATGTTTGTGTCTATCCTAGTTGGAAGCCCTCCTTACCTGTGGTGGACTGACTAAACCCATGGACAGCTGTCCACAGTTTCCTGGCTGTCCTTGATGTTTGAAAGTATGTGTTGCATGTCCATCAGCCCCTGAAGCACAGTGTTAGGGTTCTGAAATATGTGTACCTAGGTGTGAGGATACCAGTGTAGAAGACAGACATGTAATTCCAACCTTCATTTGTTCTGACCTAGGATACCCCCTCATGATTAGCAACTGCATACCATCCTGGCAATTCATTTACAAGTCACAGATTTTGTGGCCCTTGATTGTCATCCAGAAGATAGTCATTAGTTGTCCTGTCACATGTGGACTACTTGCAGCATTTGTTATGTGACTAGTGGCATAACAATGCTGCATAGATCATTTAAGTAGGTACACACATTTTTTAGCATTGCTGTGCTGTTAGATAGGAGATGTGTAGGCTGCGTTGGCATGGACTTCCTCAGGGACAATCTATCATCTGTACTGTGATTTGGGCTGTTTAAGCTAATTTTGAGGAAGTGTTTGAATATCATCAGTAGATGTATCACACAATGATGTAACTAAGGTTTGGCTATCTTATTTTTTACAGCTGCCAATATGGATGCCAATCAGATCCGAGAATTCCAGAGGAGGGCGATGCGTACTGCCACATTCTGGATGTTGAGTCTGGGTTCCTCAACATGGCACGGCGTTATCGCCATGAGAGAGCCATAGGGGTCTGGAGATCATTTGCCCAAAGGGGCCCATCCGTGTCCACAAAAGCGGCCACCACTAGCACCACCACTCCGACCCAAGTGGCACCAAGCATGTCAGCCAGCGTTGCAGGTCCCTCAACATCATCCGCTCCTGGACCACTAACATTAGCTCCTGCACCTCCCCCTCAAAGCATGGCACCAGTGCCTGCACAACCATCCACTAGTGGCACACAGACCACCCCTGCTGCAGTCATTGACAATGTGGAATTTAGGAACATGCAACGTGACATGCAACGGATGTTGCGCAGGATGGACAGGCTGCAGCAGGAGGTGTCCTGCAACAGCAGGAGACTGCGTGGGATAAAAAGATCCTGCGGAGGGCAAACTTGTAACTTTTGGACCCTCCGCCATGATTCCCTCCCCTCCCTCCTCTTTCCTGGTTCTTATATTTAGTGGGTTTAGGGGGCTTAGTGTTTGGTTAGACTAGGCTGTTAGATTAGTTAGTATAAGTGGGTTGGGGGGTGGAGGGGATTTTATTTTTACATGTGTTTTATTTGCGGGAGGGTGGGTGCTGGATGATGTGGGAGTTTTTGTGTATAAAAAAAATAAAAAAAATATATATATATACATAAAACAAAAAATACAAAACAAATTATATTTTTTTAAGGATAAGATAGTATGTGTTTACGTTAGTATATGTTGTCCTACATATGTTCTATCATATAAGGAGGGTGGGGTTGATGTTTAGAGTGTTTAGTTAAATGTGATAAGTAAGGAGTTAGGATAGGTTAGGTAAGTTAAGGGGTTTCCCATAGTTTTAGTACCTGTTATTTAATGTTAAATAAATATTTAGGTACTCCTTTACAGTATGTGTCATATGCTTGGGGATCAGGGCCTTGGCATGGGTGAACAGTACCAATTTAGTATTAGCATTTGTGTTCCATCCTCCATGCGAATCCCATTATTGGCGTGGTTATTCCCACTTCCAATTGAGCTGTCACATTGGCAGCTACACCAAAGCTACTTCTCAATGCATCTGCCATCCATTGCACCCACCATTCAAGATTGCTATGGTTCCCAATGTGTTGTTAAGTTTGAATGTGTGTTTTCAATCAGTCTTCATTTGAGACCTGATTAAGAATCTTGGGCACTGTGGTACGTCTGCCTGCAGCCTGATGTTTATGTGAACCATGATAAGGTGAGTGATGGTATTATCTGATGTAGTATTGTGTGCATAACTCACAGCTATCATTTCTTACATTGTACTGCCAGGTTACATATTTGTCCATACACTCGTACACATCCATTCCTGCTGTATGGTCATTCCTGCTGTATGGTGTGTGTGTGTGATTACAGTTTATAGTCAGATGTCACATACATAAAGATTGTATAGAAGGAAATTTGAACACATTGATTTTCTGCTTAAACATCCCTTGAAGCTGACTTTTTCACTCCAACACAGCATTATACTGCTAGTTTTCTATTTACTTCAGAAATAAGCCTCAGGAAGCGCAGACGATGATACAATCCAGAGCCCAGTGCATAATTCTCAGCCCACAATCTTTCAAGGCAGATAATCTCCTACACGGTTGACGTGTCACATTACACAGAGACAAAGTTGTTGTGTAAGTGCTATTTATTTTAAAGTGCTGTAGTGTAATATTTACATAGTCCAAGATTGTGAGTCCATTAGTGTGACGCATTTGATTGTGATACTACACAGGTGCAATGGGACATGTCATTAGACATGCTGGGGTGAAGTATCATACAGTGCAGAGGAACATGGTTTGCCAATGAGGTAGTGAGAAACAATCACAGAGCATAGTGTCAAAGCAAACAGTGGGCTGGAGAACCGTGCATGTGAGCAGCTGTTGCAAAACTGGCATGTTAACAAGCACAGGACCTAGGATAAAATTGCCCACTTGGCATGGACTTGTGCTACTGGGTACTCTTATGGGATAAGGTGATCTGTTCCACGTCTTCTTCTTCTGATGTGTGTGTCGTCTCCTCTGCCCTTGGTGGTGGTGGGTTTGAAGGGGCAACACACACTTCAGTGTTTGAAGACGTGGAGTCAGAAATCCCGGTAGCTGCCAACTGTGGGGCTATTAAGGGCAGTACTGGGGCAAGGAGGAACTGCTGGTTCTTAAGTATAGCAGCTACATCACTGTGGTAGGCAGCCAGGTCGGCCCTGAGGGCGTCATTATTGCATTTGTGCATGCAGTGAAAGGTTTGGTGTGAGAGATGTTTGGGCAACTCCCTTACTACATTGCTGATTTCCTTCACACTTTGTTGAAGTTCTTGCAGGATAGATGTTTGCCCTAGCATTATCTACAGACGACATCATGCACGAACACACACCCTCAAGGCTGGCTGCCATATTTTGCATCCCCACCTGCACCTCCTGGGCCAGCTCCCGCTGTACTCCAACTACAGTCCTCTCAAAGCTGGTGCCAGTGTCATCAGAGTCCTCAGCTGGGCTGGAGCTGGCAGGTTGTACAATCCTCTGTGATGGTTGCTACTTCTGTGCTCCTCCTTGTGACTGAAGGTGGGGTCTGGAGGGTTCCAAGGACATCTTGGAGGGTCTGCTGGCTGATGTTTGTCAGCTCGTCATCCATGTCATCAGGAAATTCCAGGACAGGCATATCCCCAGGAGAGCCTTCATCCTCTGCAATGAGATATTGTACAATTAGTGTGTCTGTGTTGTGGCATTTGTAATGTGACGTGCCTGACTTCCTATTAGTTGCACATTGTGATCTTGGTTCCTGTTCATTGTTCCTATCATTAATATTAGCATTCTCCCAGGCCTATGCCCCTCCTGCATGTCACATGTAGTGTGGACAGTTTGGGGATTTGTCTGCATCACATCCTCCAGGTGTAGGTTCTGTCCAAATTGTATGTTGCCATCTTATTGTCCTACTCAACCCACTGTCTACTTCCATTATCATGGTGTGGCCTTGCACTGGCTGTGGATGTTCTGATGGCACGTGCACCACACTTAAAATTCAGGAACTGACCCAGTGTCAGATAGTTCACATCCACCTATATGTTGCTGAGACCTAGCATATACTATGTATAGCATTGGCATGGCACAATACGGGTGTCAGCATTAGTAGTATGTACTGCTGATGTTGGGGAATGTGTGCTACAATGGATTGCACTGATGGTCCTAGCGGTGTTCCATTTCCTCTTATGACTGTGAGGGCGTGTTTCACTAGCTAGACACATAAGTCCTCCCCTCAATGCTGTTGTCTTAGCACTATGACACTTGAGATGTTGCATGGTGGCATTGCAGCTATTGTGACCCAGGCACAGGGTAGACCCTGACATGTGCAGCATGGGTATGACATTACTGCTGTGTACCTCATAATGTTTATAACAATACCTGATGTTTGTAGCGACTATGGACATGGGCATTTGACAGGATTAGCACATTTTTATTATTTACAGGGGATTGATAAAGTTGTCATCCTGAACCCTGTAATTTGGGTGTGTTTGATCCATGGGCACGTAACTGCCATTAGCTACATGACCTGCACACACAGGTCAAGTGGCAACTATTGTCAATGTTAAATACAACTTGCTGATATGGCCTGAGACTGTTAATTGACCCATAGTTCATGTAGCGACAATACCAGCTGTCGTGTGACAGCATGCCAGTTTTACGTTGTACCCTACCCTCCTGGACTGGCTTTGCTCTTCCAACATCCTTGGCATGGCAGCATACCCCGATGCAAAGGTTGTTGGTGTAGTGTTGTGCTGTGCCCCAGGATTGCCCTGCACAGCCTATGCCCCCTGGCCATGCCCCTTTGCCCTTTCCACTACCTGATTATCATGGCTTTCATGCATTGTGTGGTAGGAATGTCCCTCCCCCGCTTGCTGTTAACAATTAGGCATTTTAGTTCCCCATGCCACTTACCATGCATCTGTGTTGTATCCTGGTAATCTGCGCTGTCCTGTCCTTGAATCCCTGTGACGATCTCCTCTGGGATGACGGCTACCACCATCTCCTCCATGTGGTCCAGGGCCTTCTGCGGTGCTGGACACCCACCTCCAGTCAGCAGTGCTGCCTTCCTGTTCCTTGCCATTTTTTCCTTGGTCCTGCGCTTGCAGTCATGCCAGCGCTTCTTGCACTCAGTGACTGTTCTCCATACTTCTGCCACACTGTTGATCTTATCGACAATTTGTTGCCAAATTGCCTCTCTCCTCCCAATTGGCAATTTAGAGGTGACAAAAAGTTGGTGCTGTTGTTCTGTCACCTCTTTCACCAGTATTTCATGCTCCTCTGCACTGAACTGACATTTCCTTTTCTTCTTCTCCCTCTCCTGGGTCTTGTGTGGGTCCTCCTGGCTGGTCCCTGGTTGGTTGTCATCTTCTTGGGATCTCTCATAGGTTCTGGGATCCATTTTGGGTCTCCATTGCACATTTTGCTGTGTTTGCGCCACTTTTTGACGCTATTGTGGGAAAAAAAGGCACGTATCCAGTTTGCGACGTCGTAAACCGGATTAAAGTCATTTTCTCCACGTTAACGTAATTTTTCTTTACGATGTGGTGCATTGGTTTGAGTATAAAACAAATTACTCTAACCAGTGGTTTGCGCCGCCGAGCGTCAGAGTATAAATTTGATGCCCGAGTGGCGCGTTAAACCTTTTGACGCCAAACTGCGTTGGCGCAGTTTTGCGTCAAAAAGTACATGGCCCCTAGTATCTGAATTAGTACCAACAGTGAGAGTCATTTGAATCTTGTTGGCCCACTTTGATTCTCAAGCTCTTGCAAAATTCTTCCAGCGCCCGTGCTGCTTGATGTGCATTTTGTTCAGGTGCTTGAAACAGCCTTTCCGTGAAAGAAATGGGTTTTAATCTCTGCTGGATGTGGTGTATTTATGCTTCTGGTTTTCAATAAGTATATTTGTATTCCTATGTGACATCATTTACATGTGTTTTCTTCAAGAGATGTTTCCTGTAAGGAATGCAGAGCAAGGGTGAAAGAGCAGCAGTGAACGAGGAAGTAAGTGAGAACGGGTGTTTAGCAAGAAGAGAATCAGAGAGACAGAATAAGTAAGTGAACTAGAAGCTAGAAGAGGGAGAGAAGACTGGCAATGGCGGCAATCTGCTTCTCCTTGCTCTCTCCCGACCTCACCTGACCTCAAAGGGCCACAAACATTTGTTCTACGCAACATAGGTAGGCAGAACTTTAACCCTCAGCGAGTGAGGGTGAGTCCCAGGCTGGGGGCAAGAGAGCAAAAGTCTTCCCATGCTGCTATGGCCTGCAGATCCGGCACAAGGTCTAGACTCTTGTTTCCAGCAAGGATCTAGAAATCCAGCAGGAATCTGCAAGGCACAGTGGCAGCATAATTCTGCATAAACTGCCCTTCTGCCTTCCTACTTCTTGTGCTGTAGTTGATTATGTAGTGAAATAGGTCGTGGGCAAGGCAATTGTGTAAGCAGGATTCTGGCCTGTAAGTAGGTGTGGAGAGGTATCCGTTCTACAAAAAGGTGTGAAAAGAGTACACTTGTTCCATTAAGTGCTGCGTGTGTCATCTTCTGTGTTTATTGTCCTGTACATAAAGACTTTAGAGTCTTTCACGTGGCTGGTGAATAGCACCTTCTCTTCGTGTGCATTAAAGACATCTATATGTTCTTTTCAGATACTGCTCTGAATGGACTGTTCTGAAGTTCTATTGGAAGGGCTTACAAAAAAGAAAATAAATGTAGTGCATCTCTTTCCAGTACCACATCTGCATGGCAGCCAGGCCTGTGAATGACACAAAAATTGCCTGTCTGGATGGCCAAGTAGTCTCAGGTGCTGAGTCCAGACTGCATCGTTTCCTGTAGGTGTGGGGTTCGAATCCCACTTTTGACATGCCTGTGGTTGGTGAACTACTTTCTTGAAGGTGGAAAATCATATGATTTCCTTCACAAGGGTCTTCAATGCTATTCTTCTGAGATGGGAGTAGTGTTTTTTTGCAGTTTGCTCTAGTCATTCATATGTTCTGCTGTCTGCTTTTCTCGTTCCCAGTCTCTTTTTGACCCTTTCGGGCTAACATCCTCATGAAGTCAGGATGGCCGAGTGGTTTAAGGTGCTGTGTTAAGGCTGCAGTCTCTACTGGAGGCGTTTGTTTGAATCCCACTTCTGACAAGAGTCTTAAGTCGATTTCGTCTTTGAGTTCCTTTTTAAATCACAAGTAGTACTGTTGGCAAAGCATATAATATCTCAATTAGTACCAACAGTGAGAGTCATTTGAATCTTGTTGGCCTACCTTCATTCTCAAGCTGTTGTAAAATTCTTCGGCGTCCGTGCTGCTTGATGTGCATTTTGGTCGGGTGCTTGAAACAGCCCCTCCGAGAAAGAAGTGGGTTGCAATCTCTGTTGTTCTGTGGTGTATTTATGCTTCTGGTTTTCAATAAGTAGATTTTTCTTTCTATGTGACATCATTTTCATGTGCTTTCTTCAAGAGATGTTGTCTGTAAGGAATGCAGAGCAAGGGTGAAAGAGCAGAAGTGAACGAGGGAATAATTGAGAAGGGTTGTTTAGCGAGGAGAGAATGAGTGAAAGACAGATTAAGTAAAAGAACTAGAAGCTAGGAGAGCAAGAGGAGGCTGGCAATGGAGGCAACCTACTTCTCCTTGTTCCCGCCCGACCCCGAACGGCCACAAACATTCATTCTATGCAACGTACGTACGTAGGCTGAACTTTAACCCTCAGCGAGTGAGGGTGAGGGTGAGTCGCAGGCCGGGGGCAAGAGAGCAAAAGTCTTCCCATGTTGCTAAGGCCTGCAGATCCTGCACAAGGTCTAGACTCTTGTTTCCAGCAAGGATCTAGAAATCCAGCAGGAATCTGCAAGCACACTGGCAGCATAAATCTGCATAAACTGCCCTATCTTCTGCCTTCCTACTTCCTGTGCTGTAGTTGATTATGTAGCGAAATAGGTCGTGGGCAAAGCAATTGTGTAAGCAGGATTCAGGCCTGTAAGTAGGTGTGGAGAGGTATCCATTCTACAAAAAGGTGTGAAAAGAGTACACTTGTTCCATTAAGTGCTGCGTGTGTCATCTTCTGTGTTTATTGTCCTGTACATAAGGACTTTAGGGTCTTTCATGTGGCTGGTGAATAGCACCTTCTCTCCGTGTGCATTAAAGACATCTATACGTTCTTTACAGATACTGCTCTGAATGGACTGTTCTGAAGTTCACTTTGAAAGGGCTTATAAAAGGGAAAATAAATGTAGTGCATCTCTTTCCAGGACCACATCTGCATGGCAGCCAGGACTGTTAATAACGCAAAGAGTGCCTGTCAGGATAGGTGAGTGGTCTAAGGTGCTGTGTTTAGGTTGCAGCCTCTTCTGGAGGCGTGGGTGCTAATCCCACTTCTGAGATGCCTGTGTTTGGTGTACTGCTTACTTGAGGGTGGAAAATCAGATGATTTCCCTCACAGGGGCTTCAATGCTTTTCTTCTGGGACGAGAGTAGTGGGTTTTTTCAGTTTGCCCTAGTCACTCATATCTTCTGCTGTATGCTTTTCCATTTCCCAGTCTCTTTTTGACCCTCTCAGGAAAAGAGCCTCATGAGGTCAGGTTAGCCGAGTGGTCTAAGGTGCTGCGTTAAGGCCGCTGACTCTACTGGAGGTGTGGGTTTGAATCCCTTTTCTAACAAGAACTTTAAATCGATTTAGTTCCTGAGTTTCTTTCAAATCCCAGGTAGTAAGGTTGGCAAAGCATATAATATCTGAATTAGTACCAACAGTGAGAGTCATTCTAATCTTGTTGGCCTACTTTCATTCTCAAGCTCTTGCAAAATTCTTCCAGCGTCCGTGCTGCTTGATGTGCTTTTTCGTCGGGTGCTTGAAACAGCCCCTCCATGAAAGAAATGGGTTGCAATCTCTGCTGGCTGTGGTGTATTTATGCTTGTGGTTTTCCGTAATTAGATTTGTATTTCTATGTGACATCATTTTCATGTGCTTTCTTCAAGAGATGTTTCCAGTAAGGAATGCAGAGCAAGGGCGAAAGAGTGAAGTAAACGAGGGAGTAAGTGAGAAGGGGTGTTTAGCGAGGAGAGAATGAGAGAAAGACAAAGTAAGTAAGTGAACTAGAAGCTAGGACAGGAAGAGCAGTCTGGCAATGGAGGCAACCTGCGTCTCCTTACTCTCGCCTGACCCCGAAGGCCACGAATATTCGTTCTATGCAACTAGGTAGGCAGAACTTTAACCCTCAGCAAGTGAGGGTCAGTCCCAGGCCGGGGGCAAGAGAGAAAAAGTCTTCCCATGCTGCTAAGGCCTGCAGATCCGGCACAAGGTCTAGACTCTTGTTTCCAGCAAGGATCTAGAAATCCAGCAGGAATCTGCAAGGCACAGTGGCAGCATAATTCTGCATAAACTGCCCCACCTTCTGCCTTCCTGTGCTGTAGTTGATTATGTAGTGAAATAGGTCGTGGGCAAGGCAATTGTGTAAGCAGGATTCTGGCCTGTAAGTAGGTGTGGAGAGGTATCCGTTCTACAAAAAGGCGTGAAAAGAGTACAGTTGTTACATTAAGTGCTGCGTGTGTCATCTTCTGTGTTTATTGTCCTGTACATAAGGACTTTAGGATCTTTCACGTGGCTGGTGAATAGTGATGACGCAGAAAAAGAGGGTCCAACATATATTCATACATATTGTGTAATCAAAACGTATAATGTAGTTTGATTTTAGTAAAGAAAATAATGTACGAGGGAAATTGTGCCCTCGGGGTAGTTCGCCATCATTGTAAACAAGCTTTATTAATCATGAAGTATTGAAAATGTAGTAATCCGTCATAATTGCAAATGTATGCCATGATTTCTTGTTTGAAAACTGTTTTGCTTAGCTTAAATTTAGTACAGGCTTTGGCCTAGTTGCCTGGTCTCAAATTCTAACTGCGTGGCTTTTCCTTGAACTAATGAAACATATATTCTTGCTTGAAGTTGTATTTTTCCAGTGGAGCTGACTGATACACTTATCTCCAAGGTTTCGTACTAGGCCGGTTTCATCCCCTTTGATACAAGGTCAGTCTGCAGGTGCGGACAATGAAGGTACAGATAGTAAAATAATTGGCAAACCATGTTACAATTTGTGTTCCAAGGCCCCAAGGACAGTGTATGCATAAATGAGCGCTAGTAAAAGACAATTTTCATTGGACAATTTGAAGCCAACCTATGAACCCTCCAATGGAAGACCCTGCAGAATTTGGAATGTTTCTTACTTAAACCCACTGGACAAAGAGAAGTCAGCCATTTTCCTCGATGCCAGTTTGAAGCCAGATGCCAGACTCCATTTTGGACGACACCCTGATGCCCTTTTCTTTATCTGAGAGAAAGAGACTTTAAGAATTCTCACCCTAGAGACTTTAACTTTGATTTGCCCCGTCTTGCCCATGCAGTAACTTTGCCCCATTCTCCTTGCCGCTGCAAGGAAGCTTGCCCTTAACTTTGCCCCTTTTAAACTTGCCCCATGCTGATCGAACCGGTACCTGAAGGACGAAGACTTTTCTTGAATGCTGATTGTATTTGGTAAATATGAAAGGATAAATGTATTATGCATTGTGTTTTTCCTTTTAGGTACCAACTGCTATTTTGATAGGGTCCTAGCTAGAAGTTTTCCAAATTTGTGTTGACTAAATTCGTTTTGCATGAAGTCCCACATGCCAATGCTAATTAGAGGTTAGTCGAGGTATTCATTCAATGTACCATGCTAAATTGAAATCTTGTTATGCTGACCAATGTATGAAATTAGTCAAATACAGTTAGTCATATTAGTGATTTGCATTGCCATAACTGAGTGTATCATTATCCAGATTTTGCGTAGATTGCGTTTCTTCCCCCGTTATGGACAGCCAGTAATGTTCATATACATATATCATTTGGTTTTGAGACTTATATACAACGTGTTAGCTTTGTTAATATAGGGAAATAAATTCACTAACTTTTAATAAACTGGTGTGGTTATTCATGACTGAAAGGTCATGGTGCGCCGAAATACCAACTGTTATTGATTTCTGATGTGCTATATTGATCTATTAATTGAGTATTGATTACCGATTGCAATAGTTATTGATTATTGATCTGAGTGACTCGACTATTTTAGGATGAGGAGAGCCCGACTCGGTTAAAAGATTCACCGACCTCCAACGTGTCCAGGTACAGGTAATTTATAAGGGCTGGACGCGTTATCAGTAGATGGTAGCAGAGATTGATGGTTTAGCTCTTTGGGACCCCATCCGAACAATAGACAGAGTCAAGTTAGAATTTTCTTTGATAAAACAAGTTGGAGCGATGATGATGCCCTAAGTCCCCAATGACTTTCCCGGAATCTCGGAGCTTGCGAATGAAGAACATGGAGGTATGAGAATGGTTTCGGCGTTTCTAGTGATGGTATGAGTGAAGTTAGGGTTTTGCGCTTGCACAGCTTATTGCTGCAGACTAATTGAGAAGTTTGTGAGGATTTAGGGGGTTAAAAGATATTAGAGGAGTGTTACTCCAAAAGTGTGAGAGTAGGGAAGTCGTCGAACTTCACGTGTGTGTAGCGCTTTGGGCAGAAAAAAAAAATTGTCCACGTGGTTGTAGATGTTGAGACGGGCCCTGCGAGGTCAAGAGACTCCGGAGTATGTTGAAAAGTGTATGTGACACTTGTTTGATGTTGTGATCTGGTCAGGTTTAATAGGTTGATCGGGCGTGGTCAACAAGTCGGTATGAATGTTGCGGAGTGAAAGAAAATTTCGACTTTGAGATTTGACGAATTCTAAAGTGCACTAGAATAGTTCATTGATCAGTTGAGAGTAAAGTTTGCGGGTCAAATTTTGCTTGCGAAAGTGGGAAACCGAGAAAGATGGAATAACTGCTGAGGCTAGTGAAAAATCCCTAAGGTTTCTGAAGCAATTGTATTACCTTTCCTGTAGTAAACCGACAGATCTGTTTATTCTTTTGGTTAAGTGCTCGCGTTATATTGCAGAAATTAGTTTATGAGTGAAGCCGAATGAAAAGAGGACAAGCCGCGAGACTTTGTCAGCCGCAGTGTGTGAGTGTGACGTCACTAGGAGCCGCGCTGGGATAGGTCGGTTGGTGAGAAGGGTCGCGCACGGATTGGACGCAGTCCGTGAAGCGCAATTGGAAGGGGAAAGGCAAGCGAAGAGTATTCCGGGAATTAAAGTCGCTTATTGAGGACATATTTTAGAAAAACAAAAGACGGAAAGATGAAATTTTTCAAAGCATTTAAGAGTGCCATGAGGGGAGATGTTTATATTAAAGCAAATGTAGGAGAAGAAACACCGCCTGAGGGTACACCAGCTTACATTGTCATTGAAGAAAAGGGTGTAGCACCATGCCTTTGGTTAAAACAATGGTGCAAATTAACAGAGAAACATGGAAGTGTAGCGTTCCCTATCCACGGGTTGTTTAATCTAAGAGTTTGAGAAAATCTGAGATTTGCGCTATACGACATGAAAGTACCTCCAAGACCAGCACAGTTTGAGGCACTAGCAATTTGGGAGCTAATAGCTAGAAACCAACAACAAAAGAAGTTTGAGACCAGAATAAGAAAAGTAGAAAAGACACTAGCGGATGCTAGATGGGACAGCACACAAAAGGTTTGGAGATCAGACATATTGCAGGGGATTAAATTGTTTCCAGCGATTACTGATGAAGCGGAGACGGAAGGAAGGAAAGCCACCTATAAGACAAACAGGAGTCAGTCCAGAGAGAGAGAGAACAATAGAAACTCGAAAAGGGGAGACGAGTCAGATGATGAGGAGTTCATTATACAATTGCTGAATGATCGCCCGCCACCGTATGTGGAAAGCGAAAAAGGCTCAAGCATTAGTACTG
Organism: Pleurodeles waltl; assembly: GCF_031143425.1. Lineage (NCBI taxonomy): Eukaryota > Metazoa > Chordata > Amphibia > Caudata > Salamandridae > Pleurodeles > Pleurodeles waltl. The sequence goes on from NC_090445.1 coordinate 546,145,091, forward strand.
CCCCTCCAGAACCAGTACAGGGTAATGTAACACCAAATTTGAGAATATCTCAGAGGCCGAGCAGCTCCGACATGCCTTTCTCACCACAAATACCACAGATTCAGAGAATATACCCAGACGTGCCTACATTGAAACCTGCTGATAACTATCAGCCACAGGTTCAAAGGCACTGCTGTGATGAGCATAACATGGGAATGACTTCTGATTCAATGGCGCAGGGAGGACAAAACTATCAGAGACCGACATTGATTCAAGCTGAATCAACACAGTTCTCGATGCCCCAAAAGCAGACACAAGAAGTGCGAGTAATAGAAAGCCAGTTAGGTATGCCAGCAAGGATGAACCACAATGTGGGGATTAACATGCCACAGAATTCGGGGAACAGACAGAATCCAGACGCGATATCTCTGCCTATCACTGTAGGTCCACCAGTACCACTGTACATACAGGCAAATTCAAGCACAAGCGACCAAGGGTTAATGATACAGAATGGGACAAGGAGAAGATGCATAGAAACCACTCCAGAGACAACTCCGATAGCGGCACTGCCAAATGGATCTGGGTCCTTGTCGGAATTCAGTCCAATTCCAATTTGTGCTCCGTCAACCGTGGTAAGGTCACATCCACCACTATTAGTAGCGTTAACCTCAGAGACTGAAACATTACAGAAACCATCAGTAGCAGTTGATGTAACTGCTACACTGCTGGGACTGAACACGCAACAGTTAACACAATGGTTCAACAGCCTGAACTCCCCACAGAGTACATCCAGCGGGAAGGGAGAAGAATACCTGAATAAAATAAGGTTGGGTATGGAGGCAGATGAACTGGTAGAGGGAACAATGGGTTTGAACAGATTAGAATCATACACAGAGGAAGAACTAAGATACATGTGCCCTAGGATTACAAGAGAAGTAAGCAGCATACATAAGAAGTTACAAGAAATTGCAGACAGAAACGAGATCAATATAAGTAAGACTAAACACCTGAGCAGAAGTTACAGGTTAGACTTTGAGACAAAAGATTTTGAACACATGAGATCCGCAGGGATGAAAACACACCTTAAAGAGATACTGCAGAGTGCACAGGTCTGGAGATGTTTAGACAAGTGGGAAAGCAGGTGGGTTAAGAAAAAGGACAAAAAGAAAGAAAATACTCCAGAGCGGAATGAGAAAAAACAACAGAATGACGATCTGATAACTATGTTACCAATGAGAGAGACAGCAGGGGGAAAACTTGTACATGTACCATGGCACAGGTGCGATATTCAATCCTTTACGGATGACTTTACCAAATTGAGAGAGAAGCCGATTGAGTGGTATCAACAAACAGATAGATTTGTGAAACTCGCGAAATGTCTCTGGGAAGACCTGAATACTTTATTTGAAATTGTGGTTCTGGCAGATTTGTGGGAAGATTGTAAAGGGGCTGTAGGTTGGCCGACGAGTGAACCAGAGAGAGATAGGGACACAGGTGCGTCATCACCTACGGTAATGAGTTTGTACCACAAGGTGATCGAGCACTTGAAAACCAAGGTTGCGTCGAAAAATGTGGATTGGCAAAGGATTGACAGGACCGCCCAAGAGGTTAAAGAGTCTATACATGCGTATTATGAGAGGTTGTTGAAAGCGTTTAAGAATTATAGTGGCACGGAAACGATTGAGGCAAAGGACATGCTCCATTTTGTGTTCAGGTTTGTGGAAGGGTTGAGACCCGAAATCAGCCAGATGATTAAAACGCATTTGATTTGTTGGCAGTCGAAGTCGATCGATGAAGTGTTGAATTATGTGAAATACTGCAGTGATGAGATTGAGACCAAGCAGAAAAGATTGAAAGAAAAGGTGATGGTGATGCAGCTTAGAGCAGCTCAGACAGGTTTGCAAGGTTTACAAGGTTTCCAACAACAGATGCCGCAGCAGCAGCAGCAGGGAAATGCTATGTTTCAGCCGCAGATGAGAGGCAGAGGCCGAGGAGGTTTTGTGAATAATGGTCCTGATTTGAATACCGTTATGATTCCAAATGGTATACAGGCAATGAAGAAGGTGATGCCATGTCACACGTGCGGAATTGTCGGGCATTGGAAACGGGAGTGCCCAATGATGGTGCAGGAAGGTGTAGGTCAGCAAAACAATGATGTCAATGCATTCCAGACTATGAGAGGACCGAAACTGAGAGGTCCAAATCCAAATTTCCAAAACAATATAAACCAGCTGCAGGGTTTACAACCCATGCAACCGCAACAGGTGCAAATCCCCCGTGTGCAAATGACACAATTGCAGCCAATGCAACAGCAGTTTCCTATGGTACCTAATCAGCAAATGCAAATACCCTTAGCACCAATGAATCAGCAGCAAGCAATGCTTCCTCAACAGGTCACGGGTCAGGGAATGAGTCAAAATGACACAGTACACCAATTCCCACTACACAGCGAGAATGGAATAAACGATGTATGGGAGAGTGAAAGTTCAGATGAGGAGGGAAATTGTGTGCTTGCAGCATCCTTGGAAGTTGATCAAAAGGGTCCGTATGTGGAGGGAAGAGTTATGGGTCATCGCGTTTCGTTCTTGGTTGACACAGGAGCTACACGTTCCACTGTCAGGAGCATTGAAGTACTGAATTTGCCACTTTCAGGGAGAACAGTTCAAGTAGTGGGAGTAGCAAACAGGTACCTGATGAACCCAATCACAGATCCAGTTCAAGTCAGAATTGGTAACTACCAAGGGTCACATAAATTTGTGGTATGTGACTCAAGCCCGATATCACTGTTAGGGAGAGACTTATTGTGCAAATTGGGATGTTCGATTATTTGTTCAAACGATGGAATTAAAATTCAGACAAGCAGTGATGGGGAAGAAGAGGACAGTGTAGGAGGGGATGAGGTGGAGACTGTCGATGAAGAGTATCCCCTGATTACCCTTTATCCGATGATCACTGAAGCAGATATTCCTGCTGAGTTACAGGAAACAGTCGGAAAAGAAGTGTGGGATATGACAGGAAAAGAGGTGGGATTGGTGAAAGGAGTGGAACCAGTGAAAGTGACTGTAAAACCCAATGTAACCTTTCCCCAGACCCCACAGTACCATATGGCACAAGACAGCCTCATGAAAGTCGCCCAACTCATTGATGAGTTTGTAAAACAGGGAGTACTGAAAGAGGTGTTAAGCAGTCCATGTAATTCACCAATTAAGGGACTAATAAAACCGAGTGGGAAGGTCCGAATTGTTCAGGATTTGCGGAAAATAAATGACATAATAATCAAATGTTGTCCCGTAGTACCGAATCCAGCTGTGATAATGTTTCAAGTTCCCTGTGATGCTGAGTGGTTCTCAGTTATCGACTTATCACAAGCATTCTTATCTGTGCCCCTACATGAGGACAGCCAGTTTCTCTTTTGTTTCAAATTCTTAGACAGAGTTTACAGTTGGTGTCGAATTCCTCAAGGGTTTTCGGAGTCACCGTCAATTTTCAATCAGATTCTAAAGAAAGATTTGGAAGCGTTGGAGTTGCCATTCGAGTCAATCCTAGTACAGTACATTGACGACTTACTGATTGCATCCAAGACAGAAAGTGACTGCACAGCCGACACCATTGCCCTATTGAACCATTTGGGAAGGAATGGACACAAGGTGTCTCCTTCAAAATTACAGTTCTGCCAGAAGAAAGTGAAATATTTGGGTCACCAAATAGAGAAAGGGTCACGAAGAATTATGAAGGAAAGGATAACGAGTGTACTTCAAATGAGTCCCCCAAAGACGAGGAGGGAGGTGAGAAAGTTTTTGGGAATGGTGAGCTACTGTCGCCAATGGATCCCCAATTTCTCAACCCTAGCAAAAGCTTTACTGAAACTGACCCAGAAGGATCCACTAGATGAAATAGAACTGAAAAGAGATGAGATGGATGCTTTTATTGAATTGAAAGAGTGCATGTGCAGGGCTCCAGCTTTAGGTATGCCTGATTACACAAAGCCTTTCACATTGTTTTGTCATGAACGTGATGCGTGTTCCTTGTCTGTCTTGACCCAAGCCCATGGCGGCGTAAACAGCCCAGTAGCATATTTTTCAGGTACTTTGGATCCGGTCGCAGCAGCACTGCCAGGGTGCTTGCGTGCCGTAGCCGCAGTTGGTATCAGCCTCACTCAGAGTGAAGGAATAGTAATGGGACACCCTTTAACAGTCATGGTCCCTCACTCAGTCGAGATACTTTTGACACGTTCCCGAACACAACACACGACTGGTGCTAGACTCACAAGGTATGAAACAATAATTCTGGGATCACCTAATGTGCAGCTGAAAAGGTGCACTATGTTGAACCCAGCAACCTTGTTTCCCAGTGAAAATGCCGAAATTGAGAACGCTGAAGACATCGAGCACGACTGTCTTCAAGTGACTGAATTTTGCACCAAACCAAGACCTGATATCAAAGATACCCGATTGGAAGAAAATGATCAAGTCATTTTTGTTGATGGTTCATGTTTGAGAGATGCCCTGGGAATATTAAAAGCAGGATATGCTGTATGCACGGTAACAGGTGTTCTGGAAGCATCTTGGCTTCAAGGAGTTTACTCTGCACAAGTAGCGGAATTGGTAGCCCTTACTAGAGCTTGCCAACTCTCTGCATTGATGAAAGTCACCATCTACACTGACAGCCAGTACGGATTTGGAATAGTGCATGACTTTGGACAATTGTGGTCACAGAGAGGCTTTATGACCTCTTCAGGATCACCAGTGAAAAATGGTGCAAGAATAAGAGACTTGTTACATGCCATTCAATTGCCAGGGGAAGTAGCAGTGGTAAAATGCAGTGCACACTCAAAGGGACAAGACTATGTTTCTCTGGGAAATGGATATGCGGATCAAGTCGCAAGGTTTTGCGCATTGAACTGTATATTGCTCAGGGATAAATGGAATTTGATAAATGAACCAGAACTCGAACCAAGCGAAATCTTTGCTCTAAAGGTTGTAGATACAATGGACGAATTGAAATCCTTACAGAATGATGTCAGTGAGGATGAGAAACTCTCATGGACCAAATCACAATGTGTAAAGAGACTAGATGAATTATGGGTTTCAAGTGAAGGGAAATTTGTTCTACCAAACAGCCTTTTGACACAGATAGCCAGATTTTACCATGGACAAGCTCATCTTGGGAGGGATGCCATGATTAGATTGTTTAAAACTGATTGGTTTAACCCCAAATTCCGTCAAGTTGCTGAAGCAGTTTGCCATCGTTGCATCATTTGCCAACAGATGAACGCAGGGAAGAGAACCGTAGTAAATTTGAACCACATTGGAAGAGCAGGGGGTCCCTTCAGCAGGATGCAAATGGACTTTATTGAGATGCTTGTGCATGGAGGTTTGAAGTATGTGTTGGTGGTTGTGTGCATTTTTAGTCACTGGATTGAAGCATACCCTACACGCAGAAATGACAGTCTCACAGTTGCAAAACTACTCTTGAGAGAGCTAATACCACGTTTCGGATTTCCGATCTCCTTAGAATCAGATAGGGGAAGTCACTTCAATAACGAAGTAATAAAATTGCTTTGTGCAGCGCTGAACATTGAGCAAAAGTTGCATTGTAGCTACCGCCCTGAAGCCTCAGGTCTAGTGGAGCAAATGAATGGCACATTGAAATCAAGGATGGCGAAAATATGTGCATCAACAAACTTTAAATGGCCTGACGCATTGCCTTTGGTGCTAATGTCAATGAGAAACACCCCTGACAGAAAGACTGGACTGTCCCCGCACGAGATCCTCATGGGCAGAGCTATGAGACTTCCAGCAGTTCCTGCAAATGCTCTTTTGAATATTACAGATGATATGGTGTTAGACTACTGCAAAGGTCTAGCTGATGTGGTTCGCTCTTTCTCTCACCAGGTGGAGGCAACCACCTTGCCACCGATCCAAGGTCCAGGACACGCCCTGAAAGCAGGTGACTGGGTCGTGATAAAGAAGCACGTGAGGAAGTCGTGTTTGGAACCCCGTTGAAAAGGACCTTTTCAAGTGATTCTGACGACTACCACCGCTGTGAAGTGTGCGGGAGTTCCCAACTGGATTCACGCCAGTCACACAAAGAGGGTATTGTGTCCCACAGATGAAGAAGTTAAAGTGCTGAAATCACCAGTGTCTGATAACAAAGTGCCAAGCGCCAAGACAGAGCGAATGGGAACTAGAAGCGAACAGGCAGAAATAGAGGAGGGAGAAATAATATCTGAGGACGAAGCAACTGATTAATTTTGGGAAGACCAAGGAGGAGCCTCAGAGAGTGACGAGGGCCCGGAAGGTGACAAAGAGCCTGAAACAGCTGAAAGTGACAAAGAGCCTGAAGAAAGTAACGGTGACAAAGGGCTCGAAACAGGTGAAGAAGCAGGAGAGCCTGATCAGAGGAGGGCTTTCCCAGAAGCAGACAATACAGGAAAAGAAAAGGAAAGCCTGATTGACTCCCCAGAAGGAGGGGACAAGGCAGAACAGAACGAAACTGCTCAAACTCCTTCAGAAGAGATTGCAGGTCCATCAAGTGGACACAGTGCAAAAAGAAGATCAAGCATATCGCCAGTAAAATTAAGAATTAGAGAAACGTTGAACGACAGTGAAGGGCCAAGAGTGAAAGAGAAAAGAAAGGAAGTATCTGACGCAATAGCAGCACCAAGCGAAGAGAAAGACTTGGCCAAGGAAGAAAGTAACAGCGAGAAAGAATCAAAGAGAGATGCAAAATTGAAAAGAAAAAGGATACCGAGCAAAAGATATTCTGGTCCGGAGTGGGCATACTTAGCCAATAACGATTGGTCAGACGAATTCGTATCCCTCAGTCTCGAGAACGAAGAGGCAGAACTTCATGGCACATGAGAAATAAAACTTCATGAACTTTACTGATTAAAGACATTGATCACCTGATTGACTTTTCAACCGGCTAAGACATTGCTAACTTGATTGACTTCGAAACCGATCTTGAGACAACGCTGCTAACCGATAAGAGACTAAGCTGCTAAAGAAAACTGTGTGAACATTGAACTCATTCAGCTTTGTAAATATCTGCAAATCCGTTTTGATAAAGTGTCTTCAACTTTCTGATTCTATACAGATCATGACTAGCTTCACTACACAGGGGCGTAAAATGAAGTGTTGTAAATACATGTGTATAGGTTTAATAACCGCATGCGTACTAATCATTGTAGCAATAGTTCTTGGAATGCATGGTAAAAATGAGAGTGAGACGAATGATGCTTCTACTTCTAAACCTACTATTGTTACTGAACTAACAGCTCTGAAGAGACTCGAACGAGACGAGAGACATTTGCATGATAAGAAGGAACTTTCATCTAACGTTTTCTATCGCTTGCTGAGTGAGTATGTTGAGACCATGGATGCGAAAGATTGTTATGTGTGTACACAAATACCTACCTCAGTAGTGGAAGGGGTAACGTATCACAGCATGCCTCTTACTTACGGAATTACATGTAGTATAATAACGTCCAGATTTTATGGTCAGACGTACATTAATTATTTTTACTCTAATTATGATGTTACATTTGCATATGTCCCCATAATTGAGTACCTGAGTAAAATAGCTAGAGATTATTATTTCAAATTAATGAGGGAATTCTTTGAGCCGTTGTCACCTTTTTACACCGCACACGCACATAGAGAGAACCTTACATGCTTGCTTTCACAGGTAGAGATAAACTTCTTAGACCGCACTGATGATAGGAGGAAAGAAATGAAGGAGGAATTAGAAAAGGAATTACACAAAAGGACATCCGTAGATAACTATGCTTTTGCCGCAATAAAGACACAAGGGAAAATAGCTTTAGATACATTGCATGTAGGGAGATTTTGTATACATAGGCATAAATCATATTATGACACAGTTTTTGTGGGAACGAGTGAATGCAAACATACATTTTTGTTTCAACCTAAGTGGACGTTCATGCTGAATGGACAAGACCCAGTTATTCCTGGGATATATTATATTTGTGGACTCAACGCCTATTATCGTCTTCCTAAAGGATGGTATGGGAGATGTTACTTGGGAATAGTGTTCCCAAAGATTTATCAACTGGATGATTTAACGAAATTTCCAAAGCTGTCTGAATCACATCATGTTCAGAAGAGAGAGACAGCTTCTGGTGTGGTAGGAGATATATTTGGAGCATTGATTCCTTCAGTGGGAGTCATATTGAATTCAATCAAAATACGAATGTTGTCTACTATTGTGGATAACATGCTGACTAAGTTTTCAGGAGCTATAATCCTGATGGATGCTGAACTCGCTGCAGAAAGAGCTATGACTCTTCAAAATCGGCTTGCCTTAGACATTCTTTTAGCAAAGGATGGCGGCGTTTGCAAAATGCTTGGTACACGTCACTGTTGTACATATATACCAGACAGCAGTGGGAAAATTAGAACGATGCTTACAAATTTAACTAAAGAAAGTGTGGATTTAAAGGAACTGAAAGAACCAGGAGTTTGGGAGAAAGTTGGAAAAGGATTTGCTTCTGTGGGAAATTGGCTCAGCAACGTTTGGAACGGATTGTTACTAAAAATAGTAAAGGGAATATTAATAATATTAATTTGTCTATTAGGCTCTTGGGGAATATGGAAAGCTATCAAAATGTTAAAAGCAAGGAACAAAAGGAAAAGAGAAGAGAAAATAGAGAACAAAATGGTGGAAATATATAGAGAAAAATCTGAAGGGACTAAAAGAAAAAGAGAATTGACTGAAGTGCCAAATTACTATACAGAATTTTAATGGAATAAAATTTGTGGGTAGATTTGATGTGATGACATAATTAGTCATCAGAGGAGGGATTGATGATGCAGAAAAAGAGGGTCCAACATATATTCATACATATCGTGTAATCAAAACGTATAATGTAGTGTGATTTTAGTAAAGAAAATAATGTACGAGGGAAATTGTGCCCTCGGGGTAGTTCGCCATCATTGTATACGAGCTTTATTAATCATGAAGTATTGAAAATGTAGTAATCCGTCATAATTGCAAATGTATGCCATGATTTCTTGTTTGAAAACTGTTTTGCTTAGCTTAAATTTAGTACAGGCTTTGGCCTAGTTGCCTGGTCTCAAATTCTAACTGCGTGGCTTTTCCTTGAACTAATGAAACATATATTCTTGCTTGAAGTTGTATTTTTCCAGTGGAGCTGACTGATACACTTATCTCCAAGGTTTCGTACTAGGCCGGTTTCATCCCCTTTGATACAAGGTCAGTCTGCAGGTGCGGACAATGAAGGTACAGATAGTAAAATAATTGGCAAACCATGTTACAATTTGTGTTCCAAGGCCCCAAGGACAGTGTATGCATAAATGAGCGCTAGTAAAAGACAATTTTCATTGGACAATTTGAAGCCAACCTATGAACCCTCCAATGGAAGACCCTGCAGAATTTGGAATGTTTCTTACTTAAACCCACTGGACAAAGAGAAGTCAGCCATTTTCCTCGATGCCAGTTTGAAGCCAGATGCCAGACTCCATTTTGGACGACACCCTGATGCCCTTTTCTTTATCTGAGAGAAAGAGACTTTAAGAATTCTCACCCTAGAGACTTTAACTTTGATTTGCCCCGTCTTGCCCATGCAGTAACTTTGCCCCATTCTCCTTGCCGCTGCAAGGAAGCTTGCCCTTAACTTTGCCCCTTTTAAACTTGCCCCATGCTGATCGAACCGGTACCTGAAGGACGAAGACTTTTCTTGAATGCTGATTGTATTTGGTAAATATGAAAGGATAAATGTATTATGCATTGTGTTTTTCCTTTTAGGTACCAACTGCTATTTTGATAGGGTCCTAGCTAGAAGTTTTCCAAATTTGTGTTGACTAAATTCGTTTTGCATGAAGTCCCACATGCCAATGCTAATTAGAGGTTAGTCGAGGTATTCATTCAATGTACCATGCTAAATTGAAATCTTGTTATGCTGAATTTTGTATGAAATTAGTCAAATACAGTTAGTCATATTAGAGATTTGCATTGCCATAACTGAGTGTATCATTATCCAGATTTTGCGTAGATTGCGTTTCTTCCGCCGTTATGGACAGCCAGTAATGTTCATATACATATATAATTTGGTTTTGAGACTTATATACATCGTGTTAGCTTTGTTAATATAGGGAAATAAATTCACTAACTTTTAATAAACTGGTGTGGTTATTCATGACTGAAAGGTCATGGTGCGCCGAAATACCAACTGTTATTGATTTCTGATGTGCTATATTGATCTATTAATTGAGTATTGATTACCGATTGCAATAGTTATTGATTATTGATCTGAGTGACTCGACTATGTTAGGATGAGGAGAGCCCGACTCGGTTAAAAGATTCACCGACCTCCAACGTGTCCAGGTACAGGTAATTTATAAGGGCTGGACGCGTTATCAATAGCCAGTTCTCTTCGTGTGCATTAAAGACATCTATACGTTCTTTACAGATTCTGCTCTGGATGTACTGTTCTGAAGTTCACTTGGAAGGGCTTATAAAAAGGAAAATAAAAGTAGTGCATTTCTTTCCAGGACCATATCTGCATGGCAGCCAGGACTGTGAATTATGCAAAGCATGCATGTCAGGATGGCTGAGTGGTCTGAGGTGCTGCGTTCGTGTTGCAGTCTCTTCTGGCGACATAGGTTCGAATCCCACTTCTGACATGCCTGCAGTTGGTGTACTGCTTTCTTGGGGGTGAAAATTTTCCTGCTCGAAGTTAATACTCGAACAGATAAAAAGTGAAATACTGTGTTTGTCTGCCAGACCTGGATTTTAGGTCACGCTGTTGGCGAGATAGAAATATTTATCTCTGGTAGGCGAAAAATAGCATTTTTTACCAACTGGTGTTCCGGCTTGTGGGAAAAAAATTGACCCTTAAGCTCCTTTTGGTGTTTACATCTCTTTTAACTGCGAAGTGCACCTGTCATCTGATAGCTCGGATGCGCCCTTGTGCTTGCATTTCTGTCTTCACTACATATTGAAGAGTGCCTTTAATTCATGTGTCACTAAATTGCTCGCACCATATGCTTTTGTGTAAACACAAAGTGATACTAATCTCAAAAAAGGTTTCATCATGCAGATTTCTAGTAGCTTGCAGGCACCCCATGAGGTTTAGATGTGTTTCATAGTGTATATAGACCTCACCTTCTGCTGTATGCCAGTGGCTTCTGAACCTTGGATCAGGAGGTTGTAATTTGTTCTTTTTGTTTGATATGTGTTTTTTGGAGAGTAGCATCAAATTACATCAGTGAAAATATTGAATCCTGTTTGTTCCTCAAAACGAAATTTCATGGTAGTTCTCTGGATTGGTTAGTTGCGCTTGTGTAATATGGTGTGTGACATAAAGTATCCCAGAACATGGCTTTATATGGAAAAGTGCTGCATTTATTCTGAGAGCTGCTGTAATCTTACAAGGTAAGGTTACTTATTGTGTTGCATGGCAGCTTAACTATCGTTAAATGGTTAATGCAAACATTAAGGGCCTCATTACTAGTTTGGCTGCCTCAGGACCGCCATGTTGACAGTGATGGTTGTACTGCCAAAAGGCTGGCGGAGACGGCTGCCAAATTATGACCACAGCGGTATTCCCAACAGAATACAGCCAAAGCACCACCGGCACCAGCACTGCGGTCAGACCGCCGCAGATGATGGAAGGCACCTGCAGGGCAGAGGAGACCATGTTTCTGCCGGACAGATTACACAGTAGCACACCGCCAAGGTTTCCATCATGGTTGCACCACCACGGAAACCCAGGCAGAAACCAACTGCATTAAAGGAGACACTCACCTTCAGGAAGCCAAAATAGTCTGGATCCACCATAGAAACACAACTAGACATCATATCGCTGCTCCTGTTCACCCAAAGACTACAGAGTCTTCGCCGCCGACAGCAACCGTAAGTACACACACTTACCTGTTCCTATTGTATATTGACAATGTTTGTACACTCACACAACATACCATCGGTAAAGGGGTGCGAGGGCGACACTCACACGTAACTTTACACTGACACGCACACTCACGTACAGCCGCACTCACATACAGCCACACACACAAGTACACATACTACGGCCACCACACACTAACCCACACAAACACACACATCAAAAACACACACATCAAAAACACACACTTACCCAAGAAACATAGCACAGGCCCAGTCACACACAATACCACACCACACCACTTCACAAGAACACCACAACCGCACCATCATCAATACATTGGCAAGCACTCACAATAGACCCTACCCAGGGACAAAACACACACACAATACAACCTACAACCAACAGAAAACAAACACACACAGTCATACAACCATACAACTTACCAATCAACATGCACATCGTATCTATCATACCACGCACTAAACACACACACGCACACAGTCAAAGCACACAAAGCCACACAACACAGCAAAAAAAAACATGTCAACACAAACACCACTCAATACCATGACAACAGCATGTTTCAAACATACATATGCCCATCATGCAACACACACCCTATCACTGGGGGACAAAAGCTCTGCACACAACCTCACATACTGCCCAAACAATACAGGTAGCACAAGCACCACACACACACACACACACACAAATACTGACACACAACTAATGTCAGCCAGGGACAGCTCTAACCTAGGAAAATAAATTCAGGACAAAGATGTAACCATGAAACCAACAACTGGTTGGTTCCAATATATTTCTCACAAAACTGATATGTAAGTCAAAGGCCATAGGCCAGTCCATAGTCTAAGCTTTGTGCACCAAAGCCACATATTGGTGCCCCGAACTTGACTCCTGACTGCCATGTAACCTCCACAGGTAGGGGCATAAAGGGGGCAGGCAGGCATCTCAGGGATTATCTGGGAGGGGGTTGATGGTGGGGGGTTTGGGATTTGGCTTGGGAGGGGTGTTTAATCTTAGATTTAGGGGGAGGTTGGGTTTTCTTGGGAGGGGTAGACTTCTTGGTGGGTAGAGGGGCATGGGTACTTGCAGGGGGTAGGGGAGGCCTTGGAGGTGTAAGGGGCGGACTTGGGGAGGGAAACAGAATGCTTAGGGGTCTCACGGTGGATAGGAGTGGGTAAAAGGGCAAACTCTGAGAGGACAGCTTTTTTGTACACACGGAGACAGTCAGAGAAAAGGGCTTTGGGTGTGGAGGGAGAGTGATTGGTTGTCTGAGGTGTTGGTGTAGATGTCTTGGGTGCATATTTCTGGGAGGTATGCTTGTGGGTGTCTGTTGAGTGGGTGAGTGAGGGCGTTTATGTGTCCTGGGGTGGAGGTGCTGGGGGATGCCGTGGTGGGTGGGCGACTGTCTGTTGGGGTGGTGACTTCAGGTATGGTGAATGTGCTGCATGTAGGAGTGTCATTGGTTGTGATGTCAGGGAGTATCCACTGGAGGAGGATTCCGAAGATGAAGTGGATCTTGTCTCTCCTGCGGCACTCCCCTTGCCCTCCAGGCCAGTGGATCCCTCGGTGTTCTCGTGACTGGAGGTCCTGTGGCCAGCGGCTTCCCCACTCAGCTGAGCCCTGTCTCCTTCGCCTGCCGATGCTGGAAAACAGAGAGATAAGTATAGTCATCACATTTGTTTCATAACGTTACATCAACCTTTACACATCACGAACATTACATCTAGGCGTACTACACCCCCAAGTAGAACCACTCTGGTCCCAACATTGTGGCACAAAAAACATACAATACAGATCCCCATTATATATCAACTATGTAACACACCAGATAAGCCACCTATCTCTAAACAATAATACCATCCTATCAGTACAGCTATCACACTAACTATTCCTTCACAAGCTGACTTGGCAACATGATTTTGGATCCCTATCCAAAGCAACATCGTAAAACAACAACCAAGCAATGGGAAATAGTGGTAACATTGATGTTCACATAATACAGACACCAAATCTACACATACTCATAACATGACCTGATGTCATGTCCCAGGAAAGGAACCTCATCAGATGCTACACACAAGACAGCATGTTGCACACAAGCCAAAAACATTTCATGTCACAGAGTTTACAACCTTCACAATTGAAATTTCTCACATGCACTAACTTTGGAGTATGATAGAGTCTAAATCTATGTCACCAACACATGTACCAATAGTGTTGTAGAAAGGTATTATACAGACCTTGTGGACCTACTCATCTTAGTCATTCTCCACCTGAAAACAAAGTCATGTACACTTGAAGGGGCCTACTTAGCCCACAGAATTTACCCACAGGTAGCATACCAATACTTTAAATACAATGGACACCTGTTGTGTGCATGAAGGCCACATACAGTTCTACTAAACATGATGAGTGGCAACATCAATAGTTCATTATTTAAGTGGCAACATCACTATCCATACTTCAGACGTGAGTAATCTTACATCTGTATAGGAAAATTACAATGCAACAAACCACTTCTCTGAGGTTACCATACATCTTGAGGCAAGCCAAATGACTGACTACACATACCATTCCACCAACATGTAAATGTGAACTAACACACCTGCAATACAATTAAGTCAGTTCGAACAATTGGATTCCATACAAAAAGCCTCCAAAACATATCCATATTAGCAGAAGTAAGTATGTTTAAGTTGTTTCACAATGTTGGTATTGGCAGAACATAACAATGTACACATGATGTTGGCAAAAACCAATGTAGATTGTACCTATTGATAAGATGTTTTGGCCTATTTATCAATGCCACAACACCTTGGATTAGGATATTGCTGTGTAGCCACTTATCATCCAAAGAACATATACATGGTACTAATATTCTGAGCACTTATATCAATGATATGGGTTGCACTAGGAATCTAGTTATACCACCATGGTTTCTGATAGACTTGGGGTCTTTGGTTGGCAGTCAGGTTACCCCTTGTCCAAGCAAGGACCCTCACTCTAGTCAAGTTAAAAGAGAATCACCCTTAGCTAACCCCTGGTCACTCCCTTGGTAGCTTGGCACGAGCAGGCAGGCTTAACTTCAGAGTGCCAGGTGTAGAGAATTTGTACCAACACACAAAGGGGGTCATTCCGACGGGCTGGGGACCACGGAAGCACCGCCAACAGGCTGGCGGTGCTTCCAGGGCCATTCTGACTGCAGCGGTAAAGCCGCGGTCAGAAAAGGGGAACCGGCGGTTTCCCGCCGGTTTTCCCCTGGCCCAGGGAATCCTCCATGGCGGCGCTGCTTATCACTACATATTGAAGAGTGCCTTTAATTCATGTGTCACTAAATTGCTCGCTCCATATGCTTTTGTGTAAACACAAAGTGATACTAATCTCAAAAAAGGTTTCATCATGCAGATTTCTAGTAGCTTGTAGGCACCCCATGAGGTTTAGATGTGTTTCATAGTGTATATAGACCTCACCTTCTGCTGTATGCCAGTGGCTTCTGAACCTTGGATCAGGAGGTTGTAATTTGTTCTTTTTGTTTGATATGTGTTTTTTGGAGAGTAGCATCAAATTACATCAGTGAAAATATTGAATCCTGTTTGTTCCTCAAAACGAAATTTCATGGTAGTTCTCTGGATTGGTTAGTTGCGCTTGTGTAATATGGTGTGTGACATAAAGTATCCCAGAACATGGCTTTATATGGAAAAGTGCTGCATTTATTCTGAGAGCTGCTGTAATCTTACAAGGTAAGGTTACTTATTGTGTTGCATGGCAGCTTAACTATCGTTAAATGGTTAATGCAAACATTAAGGGCCTCATTACTAGTTTGGCTGCCTCAGGACCGCCATGTTGACAGTGATGGTTGTACTGCCAAAAGGCTGGCGGAGACGGCTGCCAAATTATGACCACAGCGGTATTCCCAACAGAATACAGCCAAAGCACCACCGGCACCAGCACTGCGGTCAGACCGCCACAGATGATGGAAGGCACCTGCAGGGCAGAGGAGACCATGTTTCTGCCGGACAGATTACACAGTAGCACACCGCCAAGGTTTCCATCATGGTTGCACCACCACGGAAACCCAGGCAGAAACCAACTGCATTAAAGGAGACACTCACCTTCAGGAAGCCAAAATAGTCTGGATCCACCATAGAAACACAACTAGACATCATATCGCTGCTCCTGTTCACCCAAAGACTACAGAGTCTTCGCCGCCGACAGCAACCGTAAGTACACACACTTACCTGTTCCTATTGTATATTGACAATGTTTGTACACTCACACAACATACCATCGGTAAAGGGGTGCGAGGGCAACACTCACACGTAACTTTACACTGACACGCACACTCACGTACAGCCGCACTCACATACAGCCACACACACAAGTACACATACTACGGCCACCACACACACACCCACACAAACACACACATCAAAAACACACACATCAAAAACACACACTTACCCAAGAAACATAGCACAGGCCCAGTCACACACAATACCACACCACACCACTTCACAAGAACACCACAACCGCACCATCATCAATACATTGGCAAGCACTCACAATAGACCCTACCCAGGGACAAAACACACACACAATACAACCTACAACCAACAGAAAACAAACACACACAGTCATACAACCATACAACTTACCAATCAACATGCACATCGTATCTATCATACCACGCACTAAACACACACACGCACAGAGTCAAAGCACACAAAGCCACACAACACAGCAAAAAAAAACATGTCAACACAAACACCACTCAATACCATGACAACAGCATGTTTCAAACATACATATGCCCATCATGCAACACACACCCTATCACTGGGGGACAAAAGCTCTGCACACAACCTCACATACTGCCCAAACAATACAGGTAGCACAAGCACCACACACACACACACACACACACACACAAATACTGACACACAACTAATGTCAGCCAGGGACAGCTCTAACCTAGGAAAATAAATTCAGGACAAAGATGTAACCATGAAACCAACAACTGGTTGGTTCCAATATATTTCTCACAAAACTGATATGTAAGTCAAAGGCCATAGGCCAGTCCATAGTCTAAGCTTTGTGCACCAAAGCCACATATTGGTGCCCCGAACTTGACTCCTGACTGCCATGTAACCTCCAGAGGTAGGGGCATAAAGGGGGCAGGCAGGCATCTCAGGGATTATCTGGGAGGGGGTTGATGGTGGGGGGTTTGGGATTTGGCTTGGGAGGGGTATTTAATCTTAGATTTAGGGGGAGGTTGGGTTTTCTTGGGAGGGGTAGACTTCTTGGTGGGTAGAGGGGCATGGGTACTTGCAGGGGGTAGGGGAGGCCTTGGAGGTGTAAGGGGCGGACTTGGGGAGGGAAACAGAATGCTTAGGGGTCTCACGGTGGATAGGAGTGGGTAAAAGGGCAAACTCTGAGAGGACAGCTTTTTTGTACACACGGAGACAGTCAGAGAAAAGGGCTTTGGGTGTGGAGGGAGAGTGATTGGTTGTCTGAGGTGTTGGTGTAGATGTCTTGGGTGCATATTTGTGGGAGGTATGCTTGTGGGTGTCTGTTGAGTGGGTGAGTGAGGGCGTTTATGTGTCCTGGGGTGGAGGTGCTGGGGGATGCCGTGGTGGGTGGGCGACTGTCTGTTGGGGTGGTGACTTCAGGTATGGTGAATGTGCTGCATGTAGGAGTGTCATTGGTTGTGATGTCAGGGAGTATCCACTGGAGGAGGATTCCGAAGATGAAGTGGATCTTGTCTCTCCTGCGGCACTCCCCTTGCCCTCCAGGCCAGTGGATCCCTCGGTGTTCTCGTGACTGGAGGTCCTGTGGCCAGCGGCTTCCCCACTCAGCTGAGCCCTGTCTCCTTCGCCTGACGATGCTGGAAAACAGAGAGATAAGTATAGTCATCACATTACATCAACCTTTACACATCACGAACATTACATCTAGGCGTACTACACCCCCAAGTAGAACCACTCTGGTCCCAACATTGTGGCACAAAAAACATACAATACAGATCCCCATTATATATCAACTATGTAACACACCAGATAAGCCACCTATCTCTAAACAATAATACCATCCTATCAGTACAGCTATCACACTAACTATTCCTTCACAAGCTGACTTGGCAACATGATTTTGGATCCCTATCCAAAGCAACATCGTAAAACAACAACCAAGCAATGGGAAATAGTGGTAACATTGATGTTCACATAATACAGACACCAAATCTACACATACTCATAACATGACCTGATGTCATGTCCCAGGAAAGGAACCTCATCAGATGCTACACACAAGACAGCATGTTGCACACAAGCCAAAAACATTTCATGTCACAGTGTTTACAACCTTCACAATTGAAATTTCTCACATGCACTAACTTTGGAGTATGATAGAGTCTAAATCTATGTCACCAACACATGTACCAATAGTGTTGTAGAAAGGTATTATACAGACCTTGTGGACCTACTCATCTTAGTCATTCTCCACCTGAAAACAAAGTCATGTACACTTGAAGGGGCCTACTTAGCCCACAGAATTTACCCACAGGTAGCATACCAATACTTTAAATACAATGGACACCTGTTGTGTGCATGAAGGCCACATACAGTTCTACTAAACATGATGAGTGGCAACATCAATAGTTCATTATTTAAGTGGCAACATCACTATCCACACTTCAGACGTGAGTAATCTTACATCTGTATAGGAAAATTACAATGCAACAAACCACTTCTCTGAGGTTACCATACATCTTGAGGCAAGCCAAATGACTGACTACACATACCATTCCACCAACATGTAAATGTGAACTAACACACCTGCAATACAATTAAGTCAGTTCGAACAATTGGATTCCATACAAAAAGCCTCCAAAACGTATCCATATTAGCAGAAGTAAGTATGTTTAAGTTGTATCACAATGTTGGTATTGGCAGAACATAACAATGTACACATGATGTTGGCAAAAACCAATGTAGATTGTACCTATTGATAAGATGTTTTGGCCTATTTATCAATGCCACAACACCTTGGATTAGGATATTGCTGTGTAGCCACTTATCATCCAAAGAACATATACATGGTACTAATATTCTGAGCACTTATATCAATGATATGGGTTGCACTAGGAATCTAGTTATAACACCATGGTTTCTGATAGACTTGGGGTCTTTGGTTGGCAGTCAGGTTACCCCTTGTCCAAGCAAGGACCCTCACTCTAGTCAAGTTAAAAGAGAATCACCCTTAGCTAACCCCTGGTCACTCCCTTGGTAGCTTGGCACGAGCAGGCAGGCTTAACTTCAGAGTGCCAGGTGTAGAGAATTTGTACCAACACACAAAGGGGGTCATTCCGACGGGCTGGGGACCACGGAAGCACCGCCAACAGGCTGGCGGTGCTTCCAGGGCCATTCTGACTGCAGCGGTAAAGCCGCGGTCAGAAAAGGGGAACCAGCGGTTTCCCGCCGGTTTTCCCCTGGCCCAGGGAATCCTCCATGGTGGCGCTGCTTATCACTACATATTGAAGAGTGCCTTTAATTCATGTGTCACTAAATTGCTCGCACCATATGCTTTTGTGTAAACACAAAGTGATACTAATCTCAAAAAAGGTTTCATCATGCAGATTTCTAGTAGCTTGCAGGCACCCCATGAGGTTTAGATGTGTTTCATAGTGTATATAGACCTCACCTTCTGCTGTATGCCAGTGGCTTCTGAACCTTGGATCAGGAGGTTGTAATTTGTTCTTTTTGTTTGATATGTGTTTTTTGGAGAGTAGCATCAAATTACATCAGTGAAAATATTGAATCCTGTTTGTTCCTCAAAACGAAATTTCATGGTAGTTCTCTGGATTGGTTAGTTGCGCTTGTGTAATATGGTGTGTGACATAAAGTATCCCAGAACATGGCTTTATATGGAAAAGTGCTGCATTTATTCTGAGAGCTGCTGTAATCTTACAAGGTAAGGTTACTTATTGTGTTGCATGGCAGCTTAACTATCGTTAAATGGTTAATGCAAACATTAAGGGCCTCATTACTAGTTTGGCTGCCTCAGGACCGCCATGTTGACAGTGATGGTTGTACTGCCAAAAGGCTGGCGGAGACGGCTGCCAAATTATGACCACAGCGGTATTCCCAACAGAATACAGCCAAAGCACCACCGGCACCAGCACTGCGGTCAGACCGCCACAGATGATGGAAGGCACCTGCAGGGCAGAGGAGACCATGTTTCTGCCGGACAGATTACACAGTAGCACACCGCCAAGGTTTCCATCATGGTTGCACCACCACGGAAACCCAGGCAGAAACCAACTGCATTAAAGGAGACACTCACCTTCAGGAAGCCAAAATAGTCTGGATCCACCATAGAAACACAACTAGACATCATATCGCTGCTCCTGTTCACCCAAAGACTACAGAGTCTTCGCCGCCGAAAGCAACCGTAAGTACACACACTTACCTGTTCCTATTGTATATTGACAATGTTTGTACACTCACACAACATACCATCGGTAAAGGGGTGCGAGGGCGACACTCACACGTAACTTTACACTGACACGCACACTCACGTACAGCCGCACTCACATACAGCCACACACACAAGTACACATACTACCGCCACCACACACACACCCACACAAACACACACATCAAAAACACACACATCAAAAACACACACTTACCCAAGAAACATAGCACAGGCCCAGTCACACACAATACCACACCACACCACTTCACAAGAACACCACAACCGCACCATCATCAATACATTGGCAAGCACTCACAATAGACCCTACCCAGGGACAAAACACACACACAATACAACCTACAACCAACAGAAAACAAACACACACAGTCATACAACCATACAACTTACCAATCAACATGCACATCGTATCTATCATACCACGCACTAAACACACACACGCACACAGTCAAAGCACACAAAGCCACACAACACAGCAAAAAAAAACATGTCAACACAAACACCACTCAATACCATGACAACAGCATGTTTCAAACATACATATGCCCATCATGCAACACACACCCTATCACTGGGGGACAAAAGCTCTGCACACAACCTCACATACTGCCCAAACAATACAGGTAGCACAAGCACCACACACACACACACACACACAAATACTGACACACAACTAATGTCAGCCAGGAACAGCTCTAACCTAGGAAAATAAATTCAGGACAAAGATGTAACCATGAAACCAAC
Organism: Pleurodeles waltl; assembly: GCF_031143425.1. Lineage (NCBI taxonomy): Eukaryota > Metazoa > Chordata > Amphibia > Caudata > Salamandridae > Pleurodeles > Pleurodeles waltl. The sequence continues at coordinate 546,166,221 of NC_090445.1, forward strand.
AACTGGTTGGTTCCAATATATTTCTCACAAAACTGATATGTAAGTCAAAGGCCATAGGCCAGTCCATAGTCTAAGCTTTGTGCACCAAAGCCACATATTGGTGCCCCGAACTTGACTCCTGACTGCCATGTAACCTCCACAGGTAGGGGCATAAAGGGGGCAGGCAGGCATCTCAGGGATTATCTGGGAGGGGGTTGATGGTGGGGGGTTTGGGATTTGGCTTGGGAGGGGTGTTTAATCTTAGATTTAGGGGGAGGTTGGGTTTTCTTGGGAGGGGTAGACTTCTTGGTGGGTAGAGGGGCATGGGTACTTGCAGGGGGTAGGGGAGGCCTTGGAGGTGTAAGGGGCGGACTTGGGGAGGGAAACAGAATGCTTAGGGGTCTCACGGTGGATAGGAGTAGGTAAAAGGGCAAACTCTGAGAGGACAGCTTTTTTGTACACATGGAGACAGTCAGAGAAAAGGGCTTTGGGTGTGGAGGGAGAGTGATTGGTTGTCTGAGGTGTTGGTGTAGATGTCTTGGGTGCATATTTGTGGGAGGCATGCTTGTGGGTGTCTGTTGAGTGGGTGAGTGAGGGCGTTTATGTGTCCTGGGGTGGAGGTGCTGGGGGATGCCGTGGTGGGTGGGCGACTGTCTGTTGGGGTGGTGACTTCAGGTATGGTGAATGTGCTGCATGTAGGAGTGTCATTGGTTGTGATGTCAGGGAGTATCCACTGGAGGAGGATTCCGAAGATGAAGTGGATCTTGTCTCTCCTGCGGCACTCCCCTTGCCCTCCAGGCCAGTGGATCCCTCGGTGTTCTCGTGACTGGAGGTCCTGTGGCCAGCGGCTTCCCCACTCAGCTGAGCCCTGTCTCCTTCGCCTGCCGATGCTGGAAAACAGAGAGATAAGTATAGTCATCACATTTGTTTCATAACGTTACATCAACCTTTTCACATCACGAACATTACATCTAGGCGTACTACACCCCCAAGTAGAACCACTCTGGTCCCAACATTGTGGCACAAAAAACATACAATACAGATCCCCATTATATATCAACTATGTAACACACCAGATAAGCCACCTATCTCTAAACAATAATACCATCCTATCAGTACAGCTATCACACTAACTATTCCTTCACAAGCTGACTTGGCAACATGATTTTGGATCCCTATCCAAAGCAACATCGTAAAACAACAACCAAGCAATGGGAAATAGTGGTAACATTGATGTTCACATAATACAGACACCAAATCTACACATACTCATAACATGACCTGATGTCATGTCCCAGGAAAGGAACCTCATCAGATGCTACACACAAGACAGCATGTTGCACACAAGCCAAAAACATTTCATGTCACAGTGTTTACAACCTTCACAATTGAAATTTCTCACATGCACTAACTTTGGAGTATGATAGAGTCTAAATCTATGTCACCAACACATGTACCAATAGTGTTGTAGAAAGGTATTATACAGACCTTGTGGACCTACTCATCTTAGTCATTCTCCACCTGAAAACAAAGTCATGTACACTTGAAGGGGCCTACTTAGCCCACAGAATTTACCCACAGGTAGCATACCAATACTTTAAATACAATGGACACCTGTTGTGTGCATGAAGGCCACATACAGTTCTACTAAACATGATGAGTGGCAACATCAATAGTTCATTATTTAAGTGGCAACATCACTATCCACACTTCAGACGTGAGTAATCTTACATCTGTATAGGAAAATTACAATGCAACAAACCACTTCTCTGAGGTTACCATACATCTTGAGGCAAGCCAAATGACTGACTACACATACCATTCCACCAACATGTAAATGTGAACTAACACACCTGCAATACAATTAAGTCAGTTCGAACAATTGGATTCCATACAAAAAGCCTCCAAAACGTATCCATATTAGCAGAAGTAAGTATGTTTAAGTTGTATCACAATGTTGGTATTGGCAGAACATAACAATGTACACATGATGTTGGCAAAAACCAATGTAGATTGTACCTATTGATAAGATGTTTTGGCCTATTTATCAATGCCACAACACCTTGGATTAGGATATTGCTGTGTAGCCACTTATCATCCAAAGAACATATACATGGTACTAATATTCTGAGCACTTATATCAATGATATGGGTTGCACTAGGAATCTAGTTATACCACCATGGTTTCTGATAGACTTGGGGTCTTTGGTTGGCAGTCAGGTTACCCCTTGTCCAAGCAAGGACCCTCACTCTAGTCAAGTTAAAAGAGAATCACCCTTAGCTAACCCCTGGTCACTCCCTTGGTAGCTTGGCACGAGCAGGCAGGCTTAACTTCAGAGTGCCAGGTGTAGAGAATTTGTACCAACACACAAAGGGGGTCATTCCGACGGGCTGGGGACCACGGAAGCACCGCCAACAGGCTGGCGGTGCTTCCAGGGCCATTCTGACTGCAGCGGTAAAGCCGCGGTTAGAAAAGGGGAACCGGCGGTTTCCCGCCGGTTTTCCCCTGGCCCAGGGAATCCTCCATGGCGGCGCTGCTTATCACTACATATTGAAGAGTGCCTTTAATTCATGTGTCACTAAATTGCTCGCACCATATGCTTTTGTGTAAACACAAAGTGATACTAATCTCAAAAAAGGTTTCATCATGCAGATTTCTAGTAGCTTGCAGGCACCCCATGAGGTTTAGATGTGTTTCATAGTGTATATAGACCTCACCTTCTGCTGTATGCCAGTGGCTTCTGAACCTTGGATCAGGAGGTTGTAATTTGTTCTTTTTGTTTGATATGTGTTTTTTGGAGAGTAGCATCAAATTACATCAGTGAAAATATTGAATCCTGTTTGTTCCTCAAAACGAAATTTCATGGTAGTTCTCTGGATTGGTTAGTTGCGCTTGTGTAATATGGTGTGTGACATAAAGTATCCCAGAACATGGCTTTATATGGAAAAGTGCTGCATTTATTCTGAGAGCTGCTGTAATCTTACAAGGTAAGGTTACTTATTGTGTTGCATGGCAGCTTAACTATCGTTAAATGGTTAATGCAAACATTAAGGGCCTCATTACTAGTTTGGCTGCCTCAGGACCACCATGTTGACAGTGATGGTTGTACTGCCAAAAGGCTGGCGGAGACGGCTGCCAAATTATGACCACAGCGGTATTCCCAACAGAATACAGCCAAAGCACCACCGGCACCAGCACTGCGGTCAGACCGCCACAGATGATGGAAGGCACCTGCAGGGCAGAGGAGACCATGTTTCTGCCGGACAGATTACACAGTAGCACACCGCCAAGGCTTCCATCATGGTTGCACCACCACGGAAACCCAGGCAGAAACCAACTGCATTAAAGGAGACACTCACCTTCAGGAAGCCAAAATAGTCTGGATCCACCATAGAAACACAACTAGACATCATATCGCTGCTCCTGTTCACCCAAAGACTACAGAGTCTTCGCCGCCGACAGCAACCGTAAGTACACACACTTACCTGTTCCTATTGTATATTGACAATGTTTGTACACTCACACAACATACCATCGGTTCCAGGGCCATTCTGACTGCAGCGGTAAAGCCGCGGTCAGAAAAGGGGAACCGGCGGTTTCCCGCCGGTTTTCCCCTGGCCCAGGGAATCCTCCATGGCGGCGCTGCTTGCAGCGCCGCCATGGGGATTCCGACCCCCTTCCCGCCACCCTGTTTCTGGCGGTTTTCACCGCCAGAAACAGGATGGCGGGAACGGGTGTCGTGGGGCCCCTGGGGGCCCCTGCATTGCCCATGCCACTGGCATGGGCAGTGCAGGGGCCCCCTAACAGGGCCCCATAAAGATTTTCACTGTCTGCTTTGCAGACAGTGAATATCGCGACGGGTGCCACTGCACCCGTCGCACCCCTCCAACTCCGCCGGCTCCATTCGGAGCCGGCTTCCTTGTTGCAGGGCCTTCCCGCTGGGCCGGCGGGCGCCCTTTTGGGAAAGTCGGAATGACCCTCGCGGTCTTTTGACCGCGGAGCGGTCTTCCGACGGGGTTACTTTGGCGGGCGGCCTCCGCCACCCGCCACAGTCGGAATGACCCCCAAAGTAACTTAATTAAAACACTACAAAATGAGACAACACAGGTTTAGAAAAATAGAAAATATTTATCTAAACAAAACAAGACAAAAACAACAAAAATCCACAATACACAAGTCAAGTCAAGTTATCAGTTAAAAAACAAAAAGAGTCTTCATGTAATTGTAAACACAACGCTAATGCTGTTAGCGTGGAAATGTACCTGAGTGCGTCAAAAATAACCCTGCACGGGCGAGTATGCGTCAAAAGGGGCTTGCGATGTGTCTATATCACTCACGAGGGAGACCGTGCGTTGTTTCTCCCGCAGTTGAGTCGGCGTGTGTCGTTTTTTCTCTCCGCAGGAGAGCGATGCATCAATCCGAACTGCACTCTCGGGTCCGGGCAGGCCTTGTGTTGTTTTTAGCATGCCTAGCAATGTTTGTGTTGGAAATCCTGCCGCATGATGATCCGAAAACCATGCAGTGCTGGTTTTGATCTCACCAGCCTCCATCAGCAATGCTGTGCATAGTTTCTCCAGCCACGTGCGTCGATCCTCCAGCTGCGATGCAGGCGAGCATCGATTCTCAGCCACAAAGCCGGCGGCGAACCGATTTTTCAGCCACGTCTCAGAGTTGCGTCGATCTTTTCCCCGCACCGTGGTTTGGAACTCTTGTTCTGCCAGCTTCTCCTTTCAGGGTTCCAGGAACTGGATGGGCACCATTTGGCAGGGTAGGAGTCTCAGCAGAGGCTCCAGGTGCTGGCAGAGAGAAGTCTTTGCTGTCCCTAAGACTTCAACAACAGGAGGCAAGCTCTAATTCAAGCCCTTGGAGAGTTCTTCACAAGAAGGAAGGCAACACAAAGTCCAGTCTTTGTCCTCTTACATAGGCAGAAGCAGCAACTGCAGGATAGCTCCACAAAGCACAGTCACTGCAGCTCTTCTTCCTCAGCTCTTCTCCAGTCTGAGGTTCCTCTTGGTTTCAAGAAGTGTTCTAAAGTCTGTGGTTTTGGGAGCCCTTCTTATACCCATTTTGCCCTTTGAAGTAGGCTTACTTCAAAGAAGAGTCTCTCTTGTTTGTGAAATCCTGCCTTGCTCAGGCCAGGCCCCAGACACACACCAGGGGGTTGGAGACTGCATTGAGTGAGGGCAGGCACAGCCCTTTCAGGAGTGAGTGACCACTCCTCCCCTCCCTCCTAGCACAGATGGATCATCAGAATATGCGGGCTACACCCCAGCTCCCTTTGTGTCACTGTCTATAGAGAGGTACAAACAGCCCAACTGTCAAACTGACCCAGACAGGGAATCCACAAACAGGCAGAGTCACAGAAATGGTTTAAGCAAGAAAATGCCCACTGTCTAAAAGTGGCATTTTCAAACACACAATCTTAAAACCAACTTTACTTAAAAATGTATTTTTAAATTGTGAGTTCAGAGACCGTAAACTCCACCTGTCCATCTGCTCCCAAAGAGAATCTACACTTTAATCATATTTAAAGGTAGCCCCCATGTTAACTTATGAGAGAGATAGGCCTTGCAACAGTGAAAAACAAATTTTGCAGTATTTCACTGTCAGTTCATATAAAACACACCATGGCCCTCATTACAACCATGGCGGTCGGTGATAAAGCGGCGGTAAACACCGCCAACAGGCCAGCGGTAAAAAAATGGAATTATGACCATGATGGAAACCGCCAACACAGACAGCCACTTTAACACACTGACCGCCATGGCGGTAGCAACAAGCACCGCAGCGGTAACCGTCAACAGCCAGACGGAAGACAATGTACCACCCACCCTATTACAACAGCCCAATCCGCCACCTTTTCCGGGGCGGTACCAATGCCATCAAAAGCACGGTGGAAACAGTACACAGAAGGGAAACGACTCACCTCTGGACACTCAAGGAAGGACCACGACGCCATGGAGCCAGAACTTCAGATCTTCCCCATGCTGGTTTACCTCCTCCTACACCAGGAACACGAACGGAGGCAAAGACGACCACGGTGAGTACTGCACCTAGCACACACGGGAGGGGGGAGTAAAAAGAGAGTGACACACACACACAACACGCAACACCCCCACCCTCAGTCCCAACAACATACACACAAACAGATGCAACAACAGTACATATCCACCCCATACCCCTCAGGAATAACGCAAGGACAAAAGGAAGTGAGTAAAGTCAGTGTAATAATATAAATTTCAATAAATACGTCCTCAAAGCACAAAACAGTATCTACAATATATCCAAATGGAGGGACACTGCCCAGTCCAAATTGTCTGTGGCCCACAGGGCCATATCACATAGGCCAAGGCCCCACTTGACTCTTGCCTCAATATGGAGAGAACACTGCTGGGGCATCAGATCGAAAATACACAGACACCTCAGGGTGAAGGGGAAGGGGGAGCACCTCAACCAGAAGATGGTACCACGCCACTGCTGCTGAAGGGGGCTACATGCCCTCTGTGATGTCCTGGGGAGTTCAAAGCCACAGTCTCTCAAGTGGGTGGTTTGCCCACTGCTTGGTCCTGGGGAGTGCAAAGCTACAGTCTCTCAAGTGGGTGGATTGCCCACTGCTTGGTCCTGGGGAGTGCAAAGCCACAGTCTCTCTAGTGTGTGGTTTGCCCACTGCTTGGTCCTGGGGAGTGGAAAGCCACAGTCTCTCTAGTGGGTGGTTTGCCCACTGCTTGGTCCTGGGGAGTGCAAAGCCTCAGTCTTTTTAGTGGGTGGTTTGCCCACTGCTTGGTCCTGGGGAGTGCAAAGCCACAGTCTATCTAGTGGATGGCTTCTGCACTGCTTGGTCCTGGGGAGTGCAAAGCCACAGTCTCTCTAGTGGATGGCTTATCTACTGGTCCGGGAGAGGGCCTTGTGCCCAGTGTGCTTCATCCTGGCAAGGAGGTGGTGAATGGATGGCTTCTTCCACTGGTCCTAGAGGGGGCCTTGTCAGGAACAAGGCTGTGCACGGTCCATTTCCCATCCGAAGTTCCTCTGCGCTGATTTGCAGCGCTTTATGCGCACCACTGGTCACCCCCGCTTGTTCCAAGAATGGCCAGCAGCGTCGTTTACCCTGTGGTAAAGCTCACATAGCTGCAGGTCCAGGCCATTGGTGTTCAAGATGCACTTATCAGTGCTATCTTATGAAGGGTCTACATTTCCCATGTTTTTAGAGGCGGCGGTCATCTTGGGGTAGGGCTGGCCTATGAAGCTCAGCCACACCCAAGCTTGTGGCTCACTATTTTGAAGACTTCGATGCAGTCAGATCTCGAGGGACCTTCCTCTGGAGCAAAGCAGAATTTCTTCAATGCAGCTTGGCAGTAACTCAAAGGTTCCTGGTTTTCCATTTGGAATTCAGACACGAGTAGGTCGTACTCGTGGGCGGTAAGGTCGTGAAAAGCCCAAGTCAGAAGGGAGTTGTTTCTTCCTAACTTTCAGCATTCCCCTAGCCTAACGAGCATGGCATTTTAGGCCACTTGAGTTTAGCACTTCAGTTCATGGCAGCAACGCACTTAGAAAAAGCGCTTCAGTTCACGGCAGCAACGCGCTTTGATAAAGCGCTTCAGTTCACAGCAGCAACGCTCTTCGGAAAAAGCGCTTCAGTTCACGGCAGCAACGTGCTTAGGAAAAGCGCTTCAGTTCACGGCAGCAAAGCGCTTTGATAACGCGCTTCAGTTCACGGCAGCAAAGCTCTTTGATAACGCGCTTCAGCTCACGACAGCAACGCGCTTTGGAAAAGCGCTTCACTTCACTTCACTTCACTGCAGCAACGCGCTTTGGAAAAGCGCTTTAGTCCACGGCAGTAACGCGCTTTGGTACAGCGCTCCAGTTACCAGTAATAAAGTGCATCAATACAGGGCTCCAAATTCACAGGAATAACGCGCATTGGCATAGCGCTCCAATCAAGAGGAATTATGCGCATTGGCACAGCGCTTCAGTTTCAGAGGAGAAAAAGCGCATTGGCCTCAATGATCAAAAGCGCTTCAGTTCACAGAAAGTAAAGCGCCCTTGGCTCAGTACTTAAAGCGCTTTTAATTTACAGAAGAACATTTATGGAAAAAAGTTTCAAAGATAAATAAATCGCAGTTTCATTGTTTTAGAATGCATGATATGTGAGATACATATTAAGGTGTTTTATATTATGTGAAAAAACTCATTTAAGTGTTTACGAGTTTCTGAACTGAGATCTAATATTTAGAGTTTTATCAATGCATAAGTGGTTCCATGATTGATATTTGAGAGCGCGTCCATAGTCTAAAAACTCTAGTCTTCTCGGGACTCTGAGGTCTCAGTTCATTTTGGTTTTGTGATTTACAGAAGGGGCTATTGCCCAATTCATAAAGAGTTTCAATCTGGTATTATGAAAATGCATGTACGCAAAGGCTCTAATGTTGAGTTAGATTGTCATGAATGAGTATATGCATATTTGTTCTAACTTTTTCCTTTCAGATCTCTCTCCCAGCTGTTCCCTACCCCAATTCCCTTCCCCCCGCCTGGTTTCATCATAACTCTGTGCTATTAAAGCTTTCTGAGTTGGTGACACTGGGAGGTGGGCCTTCTTGTTCGGCAGCGTGCAGATCCCGAGGAAAAAACACTGTGACAGCCTTATGCCCAGTGTGCTTCATCCTGGCAAGGAGGGGGTGAATGGATGGCTTCTTCCACGGGTCCTGGAGAGGGCCTTGTGCCCAGTGTGCTTCATCCTGGCAAGGAGGGGGTGAGTGGATGGCTTCTTCCACTGGTTCTAGAGGGGGTGTTGTTCCCAGTGTGTATCATCCTGGCAAGAAGGGGGTGAGTGGATGCCTTCTTCCACTGGTTCTGGAGGGGGCCTTGTGCCCAGTGTGCTTCATCCTGGCAAGGAGGGGGTGAGTGGATGCCTTCTTCCACTAGTTCTGGAGGAGGCCTTGTGCCCTGTGATGCAGATCTTGGAGGGTGCAAGGTCACAGTCTCTTACCAGGGTGTCACACCTACAGTCTTTACAGGGGCAGGACGCACTACAGCCCATGGAGCCATGCCTACACACTGCCCGCCGGCGATGATGGCTGTTCAGTGGTGGCAGTGGCGGTGTTGGCGGCGGTGCTGCCTGTGGTGGGGGAGGCTCCAGTCCTTCTCCTACAGTCTCGGACGGCTGCCGCCTAGGGCTGCTGCTGCTGGCAGTGATACTGCTGGCGGTGCAGGTGGCGGTGCAGATGGCAGTGCTGTCTGTGGTGGGGGGAGGCTCCAGCCCTTCTCCTGTAACCTCGGACGGCTGCCCACTGGGGATGCTGCTGCTGGCAGTGGTGCTGCTGGTGGTGCAGGTGGCAGTGCTGGCAGCGGTGCAGGTGGCGGTGCTGCCTGTGGTGGGGGGAGGCTCCAGCCCTTCCCCTGCAGCCTCGGACGGCTGAAGTGCCATTGCTGGTGTTTGTTCAGAGGCTGCTCCAGCACCAGGCTCCACATCCATCCTGCCTGCGGCGTCTGTGCCTTTGTCAATGCCCTTGGCAGCTGGTGTTCCCTTCCTGCCTTTGGCAGCTGGTGGTGCCTCCTTGCGTCTGGCAGCTAGTGGTGCCTCCTTGCTTCTGCCAGCTGGTGGTACCTTTGTGGATTTGACAGCAGGTGCTCCCTTTTTGCCCTTGGCAGCTGGTGCAGGCACACTGGCTGTGTGGACGGGTGTCTTCACAGAGCCTCTCACAACTCCAACGGCTGCAGAAATGACCGTGGCCGTGGCCTGGGTGGCTGAGGTGCTAGCCTGGGTCCTGACCACCCTGGTCCAAAGTGAAGGACGGGTGGGGGGAGGGGCAGGGAAGAGGTCAAGGGGGAGAGGAAAAGCTTCTTTGGGACATTGGGCTGGGAAGAGGTTGAAGGTTTGGGAGTGGAGGAAGAGGGAGTGGTCGTAGGAGGTGTCTGTCTGCTGTGTTTGGGTGCAGGTGCATGGGCTGGATGCTGTTGTGAGGTGGATGGCTGTTGGGTGTCTCAGTGCTTGCGTTTGTGTACTTTGCGAAGAGGGGGCACAGACACAGTGGGAGAGGACACAGGGAACGTGTGCATGGATGTGGATGTGCATGGATGTGGGGGTGGTGACTGCCAGCGAGGGGCGTGTAGTGATAGGCATGCTGGTGATGGAGGCAGTGGATGAGGATGTAGTGCATGCCGGTGTGGGTGGAGATGCTACTGGTAGGGTGGTGGAAGAGGAGGAGGAGGAGGGGGATACAGTGGGGGCAGTGGATATTGGTGTGTCTCCATATGGATGGTGCTTGTGTGAGTGCCTGTGGGATGAAGTGTGGAGCTTGTGTTTGCCTGAGCCACTTCTGTGTGTTGATTTGGGTGCATGCTGGTCTGAAGGTGTGCTTGGGATAGGCTGGGGTGGAGGGGAATGGGACTGGGTAGAGGAAGTTAGAGGGGGAGGCTAGAGACAGGGACAATGGCTACCACCAGTGAGTTGGCCAGAGCCTGGAATGATCTCTGTTGGGCTGCCACGCCAGAGTGAATGCCCTCCAGGAATGCATTTGTTTGTTGCAAATGCCCTGCCAGACCCTGGATGGCATTCATTATGGTTGACTGCCCAACAGAGATGGATCGCAGGAGGTCAATAGACTCCTCACTGAAGGCAGTAGGGCTGACTGGGGCAGGGCCTGAGGTGCCTGGGGCGAAGGAGGTGTCCACCCTCCTGGGTGAACGGCCATGGGAAACATGCTGAGGGGCTGCTGTGTGGGTGGTGCTGGTATGGGGTTTGGCAGCTGTACCTGTTGGGGTGGCCACAGAGGTGTCCGCCACCACCAGGGAGCTTCCATCGGAGGAGGTGTCGCTGTCTGAACTGTCCCTTCCTGTCTCCCCTGTGGTGCTCCCCTCGCCCTCCGTCCCACTGGTGCCCTCACCGTCGGTGGATTCGGCTTCATGGGCCCTGTGGGATGCAGCTCCCTCCGTCGCCGGTGCCTCTGCTCCTCCACCAGATGATGCTAATGCACACAAGGACGGGGTGACAAACCAAAAAGGGGGTGGGAAGAGACAGAGGATACACTTGGTCAATGCCAGCAACACCACCACCGTTGGCGCACACTACACACAGGGAACAGCCCTATGCACTAGGCCATGCACTACCAGTTACAATGCTAGTCACCAGGCCATGGAGTACAATGCCTAACGCCAATAGCAGCACAGCTGAAACCCACAGGACCCTACCCAGTAGTACATGTCCACTAGCATATTTGGGGTTGGAGTGCATCAGACCCTGCCTATCATGGAACCTACCCTGCCATGTTCGTCCTGGCCTAGGGGCACCCACAGACCCACATCCCCCACCCAGCTAACACCTCAACACGTGCTATTTTCTGATTCAGAAACTGTACTCACCCCCTTGTGCCTGCTGTGATGCCTTCAAGCGCATAATCCAACTCCGGATAGGCCACCGCCAGAATGAGGAACATCAGGGGGGTCAGGGTACGACGGGCACCCCTTCCTCATTGGGAGGCCATCCCCACCTGGGCCTCCGCCGTCTTCCTTGCCCAGCGGCGCAGGTCCTCCCACCGTTTGCGACAGTGGGTGCTCCCCCTGTCAAAGACCCCCAGGGTCCGCACCTCCTTGGTGATGGCACGCCAAATACCCTTTTTCTGATGGGTGCTGAGCTGCAGAAAAAGATACATAAACAAAAGGAATTAGTCATACTGTCCGGACTGTTACACTCATGGTCCACCATATCCCTCCCATCCCCTTACGCACATACATTGACCACCTTACATGCAGCTCTCTGCCCAGGACTCCTCAGCCACCCCCCTCTTACACAAGGCTTACATACAAAGCACTCCATGCATTCATGCCATGTGCATTGTGCTCACAGTGTACTCACCTGTTGGTCTGGAGGACCATAAAGTAAACGGTACTGGGGTAGGACCCCATCCACCAGTCTCTCCACCTCCTCCGAAGTGAAGGCAGGGGCCCTTTCCCCAGACATTCGAGCCATGGTTGCTTCCAGACACAGGTCATAGCAGCACTTGCAGTGTAGGTTCTTTCATGTTGAAGGTCAGGTAGCAAGTGAGTGAACAGATAGAAAATGGCGGTCACATCCACTGCGGTGCGTACCGTCACCGCCGGCGTACATCACCATTGGCCACTGGAACCCATAGGGCCCAAGGATAACCAATGAGGTGTTGCACGGCAGTCCTCGACAGCCTCACGCAACAGCGCACAACGTCAGCGGAATTACCTCATTTGCACTTGTCCCTCCACACAGGTCAGGTGGCCGCCATTTGGGGGTGGGCAGGCCATGGCACCTAACTGTGTCACAGCAGACATAGGCACATTTACGGAATTACAAGTTCACATACTTTTTCTGTCAGAACATGCAAGGCATTTTACTCTGAGGATATGTTTGAATATGACCATCTGCTCACCGTTTTTCACCCTAGAGTTCAACCGCTGCGGATGAATAGGAGATGGAGACATCCCCCGTGTACAGACCCCGGGTGAACCTGGCTACAATCGAGGAAAGGGACATTATCCTTAGCTACAGACTTGATAGGGCCACAATCCAAGAGCTGTGTGGCCAATTGGAGACAGACCTGATCTCTGCTATACGTCACCCCACTGCGATCACCCCTCTTGTGCAAGTCCTATCAGTGCTACATTTCTTGGCAGGTGGCTCCTTCCAAGCGACAGTGGCCATGGCAGCAGGGATGTCACAGCCTATGTTCTCAAACTTGCTGACCAGAGTGTTGTCTGCCCTGATGAAACACATGCGCAGCTACATCGTTTTCCCCCAGGTGGAGGATTTGGCCACAGTGAAGGCTGACTTCTATGCACTGGGACATATCCCCAACATTATTGGTGCTATTGATGGTACACATATTGCCTTTGCCCCCCACCCGGAGAAATGAACAGGTGGACAGAAATTGAAAGAGCTATCACTCTATGAATGTGCAGATGGTGTGCCTGGCGGACCAGTACATCTCCCATGTCAATGCAAAGTATCCTGGGTCTGTGCATGATGACTTTATCCTGAGGAATAACAGAATCCCAAATGTAATGGCTCAACTCCAGAGGCACAGGGTGTGGCTAATAGGTGAGCCCATGGTCCCCACCCAGTGTCTGTTGGTATATGGGTGTGGGGTTGGCCCTAAGGGTGAGTGTTTGGCTAACAGGTATCCCTCGATATTTACAGGACTTTGGTTACCCCAACCTCTCATGGCCACTGACCCCAGTGAGGAATCCCAGGACAAGGGCAGAGGAAAGGTACAATGAAGCACATGGGCGAACAAGGAGGATCATTGAGCGCACCTTTGGCCTCCTGAAGGCCAGCTTCAGGTGCTTCCATCTAACTGGTGGATCCCTTTGCTACTCGCACATGAAGGTCTGTGTGATATATTGTAATCGTATATTGTATTTTGTATTTTGTATCTGGTGTTGCTCTCTCTTTGTTTGTATTTTATCATTGCCCTGTTATAATATCTTTGTGTTGGTATGTTTCTGTTACCCCCACTCTCTCTGTTGGTGTCTTCAGAATGTGGAAGCTTGAGGGTGGATTTCTGGAGACAGCAGCTGTGGGGACAGCAGCCTTATTCCTGTGTTCGTGGATGGAGTTTCTATTTATTGGACTAAAACTGTAATAAACTATTTACAGTCACTGTTAACCAGCTTTGGCATCTGATTTCCTGTTGATGACATCTATTTGATACTACACTTTGGCGACGATTGGTTTTCGGATCCTCGTGCAATTACCAAGAAACTTCAACGCGTTTCAACAGGTTTTGTTTTTGCTTGTAAACTTCAAGTACAAGGTACTGTGTCAGCATTTTTATTCTATATACATTTTTTTCTTTTGTTTTTTTATAACGCCCGTTGCTGTTCGCGCACTGTTTACTTTCGTGCGCTCTGATCGGCGACCTTAGCATCTGTTTCCTTGGTTGTTGGTGACGCTCTGTCTATTTGGAAACAGGTGACGCTGTCTTTTGCACTCTCTTCGTGTTATTCAGACATTTCCTAGCCACGTCTGACGCTTCCCGGCCGCATTACATTCGCGCTGCCTGTCCTATTCCTGTGGTGCCTACTAGCAACGTCTGGCGCATTTCAGCAGCGTTACAT